>NC_068937.1:55242417-55612232 GCF_016801865.2 Culex pipiens pallens | reverse complement strand
GTCATTTTTTCAAGGTGAACTTTGGATGGATCTGATAATTTTTCATGTGTTCCAACTATTTGAACCACACAAAAAACATATTTCCATACCAAAGTTGCTATTCTAAACATATCTGTGAGCATAAGTTGTAAAATGTATGAATGCCGTAAATTTTAATTTTGCCAGCATTTAAAAAAAGCTCTTAATAATAGAAGGAATGCAGATATTTATTAAAAATAATTTTAAAAACCCTTAAAATGCTTCTTAGAAATCGAAAATTGGTCAAAAAGACCTGTTGATTGCCTGTTACATATCTGAATAAAAAAACATCCTATTTTCTAGCGTTGGCATATTGGCCGCAATCTTGGATTGATTGCGTTCTTTCATTGCAGTTTTCCCTGAATACTTTGGAACAGTGTTGTTAAATTATCAAAATATCAGCTCTCAGCAACTACAATTATCTCGCCTGAATATTCATGCCTCAAATTCAACTGCTCTTCTCTCCTTATTGAAACTCTCAGCGCCGAACATAGCCCTTTTCTCTCTCATTCCCGCTTCCACGATCATGCTACCGCAACAGCGTTTAACCACAAAGGCCGCCACAAAACCAATTTCGCAAACGCAGTTTAACGGGACGTCATGTGTGATCGGCTCCTAATCGTCATCTCGCGTTATTTCATTGCAGTTTTCGGAGAGATTGAGAGACTCAGCGGTGAGAGTGCACAAGCGAGAAAAAGGGGAGGGCGATAGAGAGAGAATGCCATCGTTGGGAATCACGAGACACAAGAAGATATCTCACAAGCTATAGTGACGGTCGCTTTACTCTCGGATGTTGATGGTGCAGAGATAATCAATTGCCAGCTTTTTTTATCACTCATTTGCAACCCTGCTTTGAAGTATTGAAAGGGATATATTTGAGATCAGCGACCCCACATAAATTAAAGTTGACTAGTTTAAGAGAAAAAATAAAATAAAATATAAATATTGAAATAACAAGCCATAGTTTCTGCATTTACATTTTGCAATCATTAATTTTCAAAAGAGAGCAGTTCTTTAGGTTTCTCCTGTCTCGTCAGAGGCGCTGGAGCAGAAATCCCACGTTAGAGGAAGGCCATGCCCCGGGGGGCGTAGTGCCAATAGTTTCGTTTTTTTTTTCTTTAGGATTTCGGTCATTCGATTTTTTTGTATTTTTTAATCCGACTGAAACTTTTTTGGTGCCTTCGGTATGCCCAAAGAAGCCATTTTGCAGCATTAGTTTGTCCATAAATTTTCTATACAAATTTGGCAGCTGTCCATACAAAAATGATGTATGAAAATTCAAAAATCTGTATCTTTTGAAGAAATTTTCTGATCGATTTGGTGTCTTCGGCAAAGTTGTAGGTATGGATACGGACTAAACTGGAAAAAAATGATACACGGTAAAACAAACTTGGTGATTTTTTTATTTAAGTTTTTATCACTAAGACTTAATTTGCAAAAAAAAAATATTTTTAATTTTTTTAATTTTTTATATGTTTTAGAGGACATAAAATGCCAACTTTTCAGAAATTTTCAGGTTGTGCAAAAAATCATTAACCGAGTTATGAATTTTTTAATCAATTAAATAATCGAAATTTTGGTCGCAAAAAATTTTTAACATCTTTTTTCGATATAAAATCAAATTTGCAATCAAAAAGTACTCAAGTGAAATTTTGATAAAGTGCACCGTTTTCAAATTAAATCCATTTTCAGGCGACTTTTTTGAAAATAGTCGAAGTTTTTCATTTTTTTAAATTAGTGCACAACAATATTTTTGAAAAGCTGAGAAAATTCTCTATTTTTTGCATTTTTGAACTTTGTTGATACGACCCTTAGTTGCTGAGATATTGCCATGCAAAGGTTTAAAAACAGGAAAATTGATGTTTTCTAAGTCTCATGGCCTATCTACAATCACTTAGCTTAGAATAGTTAAGTAAAGTAAAACTTAGAAAATGTACACAACTTACGGCCGTCATCCACAATCAAGTTAGAAAATTTGCTTGGCTGATATACGTTGCTATGCAGTTGTTTGTTTACCTTTGATATGGAAACGTCAACTTACCGTAGATTTTGAAATTTTCCAAACCATACGTCAAGTTTCTAATTTTATTCCTTTTCATTGTAGAAGATCAGATTCATTTCCATTGATTCAAACTCCTAAGCTAAGTGAAATTTTCTAAGTTAAGTGATTGTAGATAGGCCATCACCCAAACAGCCCACCATTTTTCAATGTCGATATCTCAGCAACTAATGGTCTGATTTTGAATGTTAAAATATGAAACATTTGTGAAATTTTCCGATCTTTTCGAAAACAATATTTTCAAAATTTTCAAATCAAGACTAACATTTCAAAAGGGCCAAACATTCAATATTACGTGTTCAAAATATCGCAATAAGAACTTTTCATAAAATTTTGGAAAGTTAGTTAACTATAATTAAGAAAATGTTGATGAACAGCATTATTTGAATCTTTTCAAATTGTCTTTATTTTGAATCGGAAATTGGAATGCATTTTCAGATTCTTTGGTCAATTTTCACTTGGAGAATGTAAAATGAGGCTGTAAAAAATAAATAGTATGTATTTTTGAAACATAATTCAAAAAATAAAACTTCAAATTTAAAGGCATTTTCAGTTGAAGTTCATCTAAATGTGATTTGTGCATCGAATTCAGTTTTAGATGCAACATTCATCGATTATTTTATGAACCAAATTTGTCAAAAAGCTTATAAACTATATTTAGTTAACTGAATATAAACATTGCGTTTTTTCTTAAAACCTATAACAGCAACCTGAGTAATGGTACATTTGACGTAAAAAAAAGTTAGAACACCTGACTTTAACAAGAAAACTATGTTGATAGTCATAGTTTTTATAGTTAAAATCACCATCACAAATCAATCACCAAAGTCACCACGGAATTAAAACTAAAAATTTGTAACGTAACTACTTTTTTAAACACTATTATTTTTTTTTCATAAATATAGCATGGACTATGTGTGGCCTAAGGCTTCATCCATAAAGTACGTCACGCTAAAATCAGCAAAAATTTGCCCACCTCCCCTCCCCCCCATCGTCTAACCCAGTACATGTTTTAAAAATAATAACCTTGAAAAAAACATTAAAAGTTGAAAATTTTATTCCATTTTTCCAAAAATAAATTGAAATCCTATCAATGTCACCACGATTCTACCCAATTTAAGTTACAGTAAACCATATATTTTTTTTCATCCGTGGACAATGCTTATCAGTAATATCAACTATTATTCAATGAATAAATTTTCATCGTTTTGTTTTTGTAAGCCAGTAACAACCTGCTTGTTAATTTTAACTTGTTTGTTCCACGCTGTCACACCGTGTCCTAATTGGCATATCGGAATCGGTGTTCAAATAAAGAAACCACATCGTGTACCCACCGTCATTGTCCAAATTCACTGCCATTCAACTCCCGGACTCGTTGCAGTACCAAAAAGCAACCAAAAGAGAGCATCAACGACCGTGTAAGTCAACCCCAGTATAGAGCAGGTCCTGTATCCGCTATCCGTGACGTGTCCAAAGCCACCGTGTCCTGTCAATCCTTCGTTGTCACCCCGCTGTACGGAGCGGACACAAACAACATCCGATGGCTCGCGAACAGAACGAGACCGGGGTCTGCTGTTGTAGTTATTATGCAACTCTTTCCCCACTGTCATATGACGAACTCCGGGATGTTCGAATTCAACGAGGGGTTGCTCAACGACTGATAGAACCTGCAGCAGCAGCAGCAGCAGCAGCAGCAGCAGCAGCAAAAAAACTGCAGAGTCCATTGAGCCACGAATTCAATAGACGAGACGAGGACTTCACCTGTTGAGCAGCCACTAGCACCTCTCGTACAGAGTCGAGTGTTTGTCAACATTGACGAACCCTTTACAGTCGATGACGACGATGACGACGACCATCAACCGAATTTATAATAGTTTTAAAACCACACCATCAAAGTCGTGGAACGAGACAGTTAAGCCGATGCCCTGTCATTTAACGAGCTGTCGATTTTATCATCCTTTCTTCCGTGTTGGAGTACCAATGGTTTAGACAAAAGGTGTTGCCCTGGCTGATGGTGGTGGTCCCTGGCCTCCTTAAATTGATGCCAATTTGTGACGACACGCACGCCATTAAATTGACGGATTAGCACTCGGGGGTGGGAGGCAGGCAGGCTTTTTAATGGCCAACAAAGATGATAGATAGAGGTGAGGTTGGAAAATTGAAACTTGGCCGGGACGTCGACTTTTGGGGATTGTTAACTATCAGCTAATTATCACTTGCGCGTTTACGATTAGTAAACAGTTTTGTGTGCTGGAGGTAATAACTTGGATGGTTCGTAAAAACACCTTATGGTTCTTGAGATGTTCATGGTTATAAATTTGGGGTTTAAAGGCCCGGTTCTCTAAAGGCTTTGGTGTACAAGGTTGTAAAGTGATATTAAAGTTGTATTGCTATTATAAAAGCGGCAATAGATAGTAAAAGCAGAAGTTTTGAATAAATTCTTTATGACGATTTGGCATCATAGGATTAAAGCCAAACTTGAAAATATAATTGTTCTTAGCTTAGTACAATGTTTACTTACATTGACAAATTTGAAAGACAAACATTAAATAGCAGATTTTCGGTGCTCACCTTGGGCAGGAACGTAAAAAGTATATTAATCTTGAATTTCAGTGCCAATTCTGGCACAAGAAGCACTTCAAAAATCACGTTAAATTGGTTTAAATTTCCCCTACCTTCACTTCAAATCCAAACAAAAAATTCCAGTGGCCATGATTAAATCCACAGATTAAAATATCAAATAATGAATTTCACCACGCTCCCGGCACAGGAATCCCAAAAGTCCAAATAAAAAAAAAGTCCCATTCTCGTCACACGATCCCGACAGAGTTCGCAGCAGCTCACTTCCGTCCGGTTCCATCGCGAGCGACGTCGGTTCCCTTCCTGTTTATTTTTCTGCCAAATTTGGCCACCCCACCAGCAAAAAAAAAGACCGACCAACGTCCTTCAGCCGAAAATTCTCGCAATTGTTTGGCGCAAAAATAGCCGGTCGAGAAGAGGAAATGGCCAAATGTCAACCAGCAAAAAAGAGTCTCTCCCACTCGAGTGCCCTTTGGTCCCCGAAGCGCGCACACACACACAATAGTGCGGACGCACAGTGACGACGGCTTGGCCAGAGGTCCTCGGACCGTCAAACGAGAGGACAACGACGTGATTATTGCTCCCGAGGCCGTAATTGTCCTTCCGTTCTTTAGAGAAAATTGTATTCGTTCACAGTGGGTTCAAAAGGATTAAATAAAATACTAAGATTTTTTAAATTTAATTCTGCAGTGCAAACAAAACATCAAAAAGAATAGCAGAACAACAGAACAACAGAACAACAGAACAACAGAACAACAGAACAACAGAACAACAGAACAATATATAAAAAATTAGGACAATTTCCGTTAGAAATTTTTTGTTGGTTTTTTTTTTCATTTCTAAAATTGATAACAAAATATTAGATTTTATTTTCTACACCAAACAGTTATAGTGACCTCCGACTGACCAATCCCTTGAGATTGAAGAGGGTCCTTGACAGAAGCTCCAACGACCAGATCTCCGAGATCAGATATGAGGGTGACCAACGACGACCATCCGCATGAGGACTCTTTGCTGGTCGCGCGAGTTTTCGGCGAGTGGACATCCTCTCAATTACTGAAATTGTCCCTTCTGACCGCGGCTCTGTCCACGGAGAGGACAATGGGACAGCACAAACAGCCAGGTCAGCAAAAAGGCTTAGGGGAGAGTTGCCAAAAACATGGAATAAATAATTTTAAATATTTAAATGGAATAGAGTCTTTGAGTCATCGAGTATTTGAGTCATTGACTCTTTGACTCTTTGACTTTTTGGCTTTTCATCTTTAATTTGAAATGCTGTAACATTTTCATTTCCTTCTTTTCAAATTTTTAATCAGCTTTCCAACGGTTGACCACGCTCCCCTAAACCAAAATTTTTCTTCCCCAATTTCAATTCCCCACGTGCCGGAAACCATCGCCGGCTCCTGGGAGTCGGCCACCGATTCTACCGGCAGCCACCGTGTATGACCACCTCTTTGCTCCGAGGCCGACCACTCGCCGACCAGATAGATAAAGATAGAGATAGAGAGGATCATTGCTTTTTAATTAAATGTTAAATGCTAATGGATGCCATATTTTACTCTAACGCACTTAACATTTAATTACCGGGAATTAAGAGATTTACTTTTCTCTCACTCGGTTTTTTTCTTTCTTTCGTCGGGAAATTGGCGCAAACACACGACGCGAAAGTGGATACTTTTTCTTTTTTTTTCCGCTTCCTGGCAGCTGTTTGTCCCGGAGGTTTTCCGGGGCCGTTTCGGTGGCCACTTTGCTTGGTGTGAGAGGTCTGATTTTTCGAATTTGGTGCGCTGATTTATGAGTATTTTTCTGATGGCAAGCTGCAGTAATTTACGGGAATGGGAAGGCCTCTGCCAAGAAGGTTGACTTATCTGGATAGTATTCTAAGGCAATAAGTAATAATTTTGCTTAAAATAACGAAGAGGGCAATCATGGCCACAACATGCTTCCAAAGCACTTTTTCAAAAGCTAATAATCTCAAACCAATTATTTTTTTGACAATATTTTCAACTTATTGTCAACATTTTTAATTTTAAATCTATTCCAAATTCAACATCCTACAGATCTGGTCTTTACATAAATCTGCAAAATTATGACCGTAAAGTATTTTTTGTTATTTTTGTTTTGCTTAAACTTTGTTAAATTTGCAATAATTTTCAACCGTAAACTTTCAACAAACTAAACCGCTTAACAACAATTCCGGATAGTTCATATTTGATTTACACTTGGATAATTAAATAGTTATTCACTAATCGGTTTAATTTTGTCTTAATTTTCCAATATTTTATTTGCCCAAAGTTTAAATAAAAATATTGAAGATTTGAAATTGCATATTTGATCAAATCGAGTTCTGCAAAGTTCTAGAATCATTTAAACTTTCTTACAAAGCACAGGAAAAAAAGAATCGTCCCGATGATTGAGCTATGCTCGAGAACGTTGCCTTCTCTTAATTTAAAATTACAAGAGAATCCGAAAATGCATTCCGTTTTCCGATTCAAAATCATGTTCATTGAGAAAGTCAGGACACTTTCTTAAGTTGTAAGTTATGTCTTTCATCAACTTTTTCTTTATTATAGTTAATAATTTTTTTAAAATTTTCCAAATTTTATCAAAAGTTCTTCTTGAGGTACTTTAAACACTTCTCTACCATGGTCAGTATGATTTCTAACCTTTGCGTAAGTGTTTAATTTGTACTCTTCATTTTGCGGAAAAATCAGAAACCTATCAAAGTCACCCAGTTTTACGGTACATTAAAACTCGTTTTCAGGGGGCCTCGTAGCGCGGTGGTTAGTCCTCCTGGCCTTCTATCGGATGGGGAAGTAAAACGTCGGTCCATTTGCGTAAAAGAGGTTTTGGGTGACTCACCAAACATAACCTTCGGACGCCTAGAAATGAGCAGAAACTTGCAACAGAGACCACAAAAGACCCGGGGGTCGTTAAAGCTTTGCTTTTTTTAAAACTCGTTTTTCTCGGAATGTCAAAAAGCGACGTACGACAAGATAGCACTACAGCGTCGAATCTAAGATTATTTTGCACAGGAAAGTTACTAAATAGGTAGAAGTAGATGAAGATACAAAATATAGCCCCTTGAAACAAAATATGTTTTGCTAAAATTTATGAATCTAATTTTATGAATTTTCATCAGCTTAATGTACGATTCAGCTATCTTTATTTAACAAAGATTTTAGAAAATCAATTTGCTAAAATATCTCGAAAAACAAACCCATCATTAAAACAGATTCACCAAGAAATTTTTTGAGGACTGGATCTTAACAGTAAAAAAGTTAAATAAAATTGCGTTTTAGGTATGGTTTTTTTTAAATTATACAGTACTTTTTCGGTAACGGGGCTGAGAACGTTGCCCAGTTACCGAACGCTGCTAGTTAACTGGACTGAACGAAAAAATACGAGGGGACCACCGATGCATAACATTTTCCTGAAATAAAAGTAACTCTAGTTTATTGACAAAGCCTTTTGAGCAATTCTCTGAGATTTCGGTCATTCGATTTTTTTTTTGTATTTTTTAATCCGGCTGAAACTTTTTTGATGCCTTCGGTATGCCCAAAGAAGCCATTTTGCATCATTAGTCTGTCCATAAAATTTTCCATACAAATTTGGCAGCTGGCCATACAAAAATGATGTATGAAAATTCAAAAATCTGTACCTTTTGAAGGAATTTTTTGATCGATTTGGCGTCTTCAGCAAAGTTGTAGGTATGGATATGGACTACACTGAAAAAAATGATACACGGTAAAATTTTTTTTGATGATTTTTAATTTAACTTTTTGTCACTAAAACTTGATTTGCAAAAAAACACTATTTTTAATTTTTTTTATTTTTTGATATGTTTTAGAGGACATAAAATGCCAACTTTTCAGAAATTTTCAGAATGGGGAAATTTTTTGAGGACTGGATCTTAACAGTAGAAAAGTTAAATAAAATTGCGTTTTAGGTATGGTTTTTTTTAAATTATACAGTACTTTTTCGGTAACGGGGCTGAGAACGTTGCCCAGTTACCGAACGCTGCTAGCTAACTGGACTGAACGAAAAAATACGAGGGGACCACCGATGCATAACATTTTCCTGAAATAAAAGTAACTCTAGTTTATTGACAAAGCCTTTTGAGCAATTCTCTGAGATTTCGGTCATTCGATTTTTTTTTGTATTTTTTAATCCGGCTGAAACTTTTTTGGTGCCTTCGGTATGCCCAATGAAGCCATTTTGCATCATTAGTTTGTCCATAAAATTTTCCATACAAATTTGGCAGCTGGCCATACAAAAATGATGTATGAAAATTCAAAAATCTGTATCTTATGAAGGAATTTTTTGATCGATTTGGTGTCTTCAGCAAAGTTGTAGGTATGGATATGGACTACACTGAAAAAAATGATACAAGGTAAAAATTTTTTTGATGATTTTTAATTTAACTTTTTGTCACTAAAACTTGATTTGCAAAAAAACACTATTTTTAATTTTTTTTATTTTTTGATATGTTTTAGAGGACATAAAATGCCAACTTTTCAGAAATTTTCAGAATGGGCAAAAAATCTTTGACCGAGTTATGATTTTTTTAATCAATACAGATTTTTCAAAAAATCGAAATATTGGTCGCAAAATTTTTTCAATTTCATTTTTCGATGTAAAATCGAATTTGCAATCAAAAAGTACTGTAGTGAATTTTGATAAAGTGTACTGTTTTCAAGTTATAACCATTTTTGGGTAACTTTTTTGGAAATAGTCACAGTTTTTCATTTTTTTTAAATAATGCCCATGTTTGCCCACTATTGAAAAAAATATTTTTGAAAATCTGAGAAAATTCTCTATATTTTGCTTTTTCGGACTTTGTTGATACGACCCTCAGTTGCTGAGATATTGCCATGCAAAGGTTAAAAAACAAGAAAATTGATGTTTTCTAAGTCTCACCCAAACAACCCACAATTTTCTAATGTCGATATCTCAGCAACTAATGGTCCGATTTACAATGTTAATATATGAAACATTTGTGAAATTTTCCGATCTTTTCGAAAAAAATATTATCAAAAATTTTAAATCAAGACTAACATTTCAAACGGGCCAAACATTCAATATTACGCCCATTTGCATTGCAAATTCGATTTTACATCGAAAAATGAAGTTGAAAAATTTTTGCGACCAATATTTCGATTTTTTGAAAAAATCTGCATTGATTCAAAAAATCATAACTCGGTCAAAGATTTTTTGCCCATTCTGGAAATTTCTGAAAAGTTGGCATTTTATGTCCTCTAAAACATATCAAAAAATAAAAAAAAATTAAAAATAGTGTTTTTTTGCAAATCAAGTTTTAGTGACAAAAAGTTAAATAAAAATCACCAATTTTTTTTTACCGTGTATCATTTTTTCCAGTTTAGTCCATATCCATACCTACAACTTTGCCGAAGACACCAAATCGATCAAAAAATTTCTTCAAAAGATACAGATTTTTGAATTTTCACATATCATTTTTGTATGGACAGCTGCCAAATTTGTATGGAAAATTTTATGGACAAACTAATGATGCAAAAGTGCTTTTTTGGGTATACCGTGTAGCAGTACCGTCAGTACAACCCTCTGCCGTAAGAACGGTAGACAGGAAAGAAGAATTCGCCAATATTTTAGCGTGCCATAATTATGGTTGGCTTATCTTCTCGCGCTACGCCTCGACCTAATTATGTCATGGGTTGAGCGCCACCCCTTATGGGAGACTTTCAAAATACGTTGCCTTGACCTGAGATCCGCACAAGAAGGAAGAATCTTCAGATGCTAAAGTTTGCGACAAGAGCACTTTTTTGACTCAAACGGGAGGTCGATGCACTCCAGTTCGGCAGTCAGAGATTGCAAATTCTTAAGAGATGCTTCGGCTAAACTCGCGCAATTATTGCAATTGTAATGTTGCTCGAGTTCTAGAGAACCGAAGTTGTTCTAAGTGCACCTCTACTGAGGGTTCTAGGACTTCGACTCGGTCACTTTTACCCTGATCGTGGAGGAAGCAGGAGTGGTCGAAGGACCGGTTTGGAATCGTTTTTAGGAAGTTAGTTTTAAGTCGTGGAAGTGTTTCAGTGGCAGAGGTTAATTCTGCGATTTTATTTCTAGAGCTCGCGGCAAGGTAGAGTTAGGAGTAGGGTAGTGGCGGAACCGTTTGAAACCCTGATACTCCAGGTAACGTGGTTAAATTGTGGTTACCTAGTGCGTTGGCTCATTTTTGGGGAATTGGTGGGCGATCTTCTCGGCACAGGTTGCGACCGGCATCATCCGTAGCAGAGCGACCACTCCAACCGACAACCCAGCGCTTCTGGACTCCACCAAGGGGTCGAAGTTCCGGGGTGAACCCCCAAGCAGCTCGTTCGTCACCATACGAGCTGGGCGGCGTCCGTCAACACACGCCGCGGTCGAACCCTCGACAACCAACCGACCGAACCGGAACGGCCTCGTGAAGGCCTAGGTACACCACCAAGTTCCCGCGCGCACCCGCGCCGTCGTCGCAACCGACGCCAACATTGCAGCATCGTAGCTGCACACCTGTGCGACCCCGCACACCGGGAGTGATGCCGAACGCACGCCGATAGTGTCAACCCGTCTGCTGTTAGCCGCCGGCGGAACCATCTCGCCGTAGCCGAAGCTGTAAGCGCACCACCACCTGATCGCCGGGTCGCCAACCAACACACGTAAATCCATGGTCGTGTAAGTACAAACCTTTTTTCGACATGCGCATGATCGATCGTTGGCCAACACTCTTTCCGCCAACCCAGTGGGCAACATAAGCCACCCGCACATGTTGCGTGATAGCAAAACCCCCCAGTGAATTATAGCAATCCCCCGAATGAATTTCGCCCCCCAAGCCAACGCACACTACTAGCCACCCAGTGCACTGCCGTCAGGTAGAGAGACAGGAATTCTCTTGTGGTACCGAGGTGCCGTGGTAGACTAGCATGCAGAAGATACGTTTTTTGAGTTTCTGGAGTAATTTTGTGGTTTTTTCTGATGTTTTCTGGGATATCTTTTCACGACTTTCGCGGTAGTTTTTTTGATGTTTGGTTCCACCATTCTGGCTTCTGAAGCGTTCTGGGGAAATTTGATTGGGGAGATTTTCTACCTGTGATGATAAGAACGGGGCAAGTACAATCTTTTGTTTTCTAGATCTGAGGTATTTTTTTTTGAGTTTGCGATCTTTTTCTTCCGTTTGTAGCGCCTCGATTAACCGCCGAGTTCTCGGATGAGTCGGATCGTTCTCAATCGCAAATTTTGGCATCAAGGATACACCCGCCCTGTGGCAGGGTCTCATAGCTGGGCAAAGCAGCACATGATGAATGGTCTCCCTTTGGGAGTGGCGCTTAAGCCATTCGTTTAATTACGCCAATGCGATCCGACCGACCGCCTCCGATTACAACCGAAGGCACCAAAAAAGTTTCAGCCGGATTAAAAAATACAAAAAATTAAAATTAAAGAAAAAAGACCGATTCCGTAGAGAACTGCTCTTTTTCATATTTCTTTAACTATGACTTGAAAATAAATAAAAGTTTAAAAAGTTTTTTTTTTTCATTTATTGAAAATTATTTTTGCATTCATGTACCCTTCAAAAATCTCGGTTTGTTTTGGTTTTTTGACGTTTGTCTGTGTTTTAACTGGGCTACAGGCCAGTGTTTGAGCGCCCAGTTTTAAAGCAGCCCACGGTGTGTTTACTAGAACAAACTTAAGATAAAAAAATCGGCAAATCGGCAACCATGAAAGAAGGGCTCTTTCACGACATTTTGTGGTGTCCGGCGAAATATTTCGTCAAGGGGTCTAGAGCAACTTTTTTTTAATGATTTTTTTTTCGATTTTATAAATAAAAAGTGACTTTCTCTAAAGTTTCTGGATTCAATTCTCATTTAAACGATGAACACTGCCTACTTTGACATTTTTAAGTATGAAAACATTTTGCTTAAACATAAAATTTATATACATTTTGATGAAATTTATTGAAATTATTTTGTTAGAATCATTATCATCGGTGATCATCGTTTGAATGGGAATTAAATCCAGAAATTTTTGAGAAAGTAACTTTTTATTTTACGAAATTGCGTATATCTCTGCTTATATTGAACCAAAATTGATAGTTTTTTTAAGGAAATTGTTCAGAAAATTGTTCTCTACAATGTGATTGACTCGAAAATGTTTAAAAATATTGAAGTGTTGTATGGCAGAGGATTGAAAAAAATATTTTGGGAACCTTTAGGGTAATACGCATATTTTTTAAATTAAATACTCTAAGTTTAGAAATGGTTTAAGCTTGAATTTGTATCCGGGCAATCTGTTGCTGTATTTTTATGACAAATTGTACAAAGAAAAGATTTTTATTTGGTCGTTTTGAGGTTTACAGCTTCGATGTTGGGGTTATTGATTATCGTGTGAGCAGCAGCGCCGGGAAGGTGGATTTTTGTGGCGTTCTTTTTGTGCTGTATTCGTGATCATGTTCATGTCGAATTATGTGGAAGGTGCGTGTTTCCATCTGGAGTATAAGTTTTTAAATTATTTTCATTTTTTTCAGCTTCCTGGAATTATTTTTAATTAAATGTCTACATGTAAATTTATCTACTCACTATATGATTTATTTAAAAGTTCATATTATTCCTTATCCTATTCCTTTCCTGTAACATACCATCTCCACATACCATATATGATCAAATCGCTTAAATTAACGAAACATTCTAAAACTGCATGGGAACCATCTGGAGCATTTATATTTCAAATTACTTTTGTTTCACAGCTTCCTTGAATCATCTTGATTGAATTTATTATATTTATCATATTTATTATATTTATTCTATTTACTATATTTATTATATTTATTATTTATCATTATTACAAAACTATATGCTTATTAGATAATACACTACAGACTCACATCTACACTTACAAACATCCAAATCATTTAATACATTACGCATTCAACTATTTTCATCGGCCCGATGAAATTCCCCTAACCCCCATCCCAAACCTCCCAAAAATATTCCGTTCACTTTTAAAAGTCGCATGGGTTCCCTGCACTTTTGCCACTAGTGAACAACAAAAACATCCCCTTCCAAATCCCCACGGGACTGTATGGGCGTAGCCTTGAAGCACAGTGTGGAAATTTACGTTCCTAGATATTCTTGGTTGTACCGGGCAGCAATCAAATTGTCTAAGAATATTGAATTGACCATTGTGGCACCCCCTACAGCGTGGTTCAGACCCGTTATGCTATGCTATGCTATGCTATGTTATGCTATGCTATACTATACTATGCTATGCTATGCTACAGCTTCGATGTTGATGTTATTTCAAAGAAAGCAAGAAATCTTGAGGCACATTTATAAGAAATTTGATGGATATGAACATGAACCCATCGATTTCCATCGATTTTTCTGAAGAAAAATCCTATAAAATCGAAATTAATAATTTTATGTATTACCTAAAAATAATACTTTTTTCAATTGCCTGCTTTTTGTTTCTTTAATTGAAGTTCTTTTTTGAATTTGTGTAATAAACTATGAAACGTTCAAGTGTTATAAAATGCATTGTTCCATTTGAAACGAGCTGTACAAAAGTGCTCAGATCGGGCTCAAAATCGGACTTGTCATTTTTCGATCTTTTGGTGCATATCCCGCTCCATAGTGTATAGACAATCTATGTAGCCCAGTCACACCTAACACCTATTTCTATCATTTTACTATCACCTCGGTTTTGAATTACAAAAACTATAAGCAATCAAAATCAAACCATCCACATTAACGAACCCTTTGGTGGTCTCTATTGCAAGTTTCTGCTCGAACCTAGGAGTTCGAAGGCTTGAATGGGGAGAGCACCCAAACCTCTTTCTACTCCAAGGAACCTTCCAGTGGGCAAAAACGGGTGAAAAAACGGATCTTTTGATGCCGTCAGTTTCTGCCTGTCAAAAGTATCATTTTTAATGTAAAAAATTACGAGGAATCGATTGGTGGTACTCTTATTAGCGGCAAATGACGGGAAGTGGTCCATTTTACCCCATTTTGACTTTTTAGGGTGTTTTTCACGAATATCTTCAACTGCCGTAGTTTGCCGCACTTCAAAAGTATCTTATTTTATGTAAAAAATCACGAGAAATCGATTGGTGACACTCTCAATAGCGACAAATGACGGCAAGAGCCCATTTTGCCCCATTTACCCCTTGTTTATGTGTTTTTCGTTAATATATTGATTTACTGTAGTTTCCTACAGTTTTAAAGTATGTTATTTTATGTAGATTTGTGTCATTTTCATTGGCGACAAATGACAGCAAGGGCCCATTTTGCCCCAGTACCCCATTTTATGTGTTTTTCGTCAATATCTTTAACTGCCTTTGTTTTTACACTTTGGAAGTATACTATTTTATGTAAAAAAAATCACGAGAAATCGATTGGTGTCACTCTCTTTGGTGGCAAATGACGGCAATGGCCCATTTCGCCCCATTTTAACCATTTCTAATGTGTTTTTGTAAATACCTTGAAATTACATTATTTCTTACAGTTTCAACGTATATTATTTTATGTAGAAAATCGTTAGGAATCCATTGGTGGTGTTCTCATAAGCGGCAAACGAAAGCAAAGGCTCGTTTTGCCCCATTTACCCCATTTCATGTATTTTCTTTAATATTTTGAATTGCCGTGGTTTTCCAAACTATAAATAAAATATCTTGAAATAACATTATTTCTTACAGTTTCAACGTATATTATTTAATGCGGAAAATCACAAGGAATCGATTGAGAACACTCTTAATTGCGACAAATGGCAACAAGGGCCCATTTTATCCCATTTACTCCCTCTTGAGATGTTTTACGTGAATATCTTGAAAGTACTGTACATTCTACAATAAAATTCTTATAAACTGTATTGGAAATCATGACACGTTAAATATATTGACTAAAAACTCATGAAATGGGCAAAATAGGCCCTTTTCGTCATTTGCCGCTAATCAGACTGTTCTCAATCGATTCTTCGTGATTTTTTGCTTAAAATAACATTTATTTAAAGTTTGGAAAACCACGGCAATCCAAGATATTCAAAAAAAAAAAACATAAAATGGGGTAAATGGGGCAAAACGAATCTATGCCGTCATTTACCGCTTATGAGAACACCACTAACCGATTCATCGTGATTTTCTACATAAAATAATATAAGTTGAAACTGTAAGAAATAATGTAATTTCAAGTTTACTACGAAAAACACATTAAAAGGGGTTAAATGGAGCAAAATGAGCCCTTGCCGTCATTTGCGAGCTATGAGAGTGTCACCGATCGATTTCTCGTGATTTTTTACATAAAATAGTATACTTCCAAAGTGTAAAAACAACGGCAGTTAAAGATATTGACGAAAAACACATAAAATGGGGTACTGGGGCAAAATGGGCCCTTGCTAACATTTGCCGCCAATGAAAATGTCACAAATCTATTCCTCGCAATTTTCTACATAAAATAACATACTTTAAAACTGTAGGAAACTACAGTAATTCAAGATATTAACGAAAAACACATAAACAAGGGGTAAATGGGGCAAAATGGGCCCTTGCCTTCATTTGTTGCTATTGAGAGTATCACCAATCGATTTCTCGTGATTGTTTTACATAAAATAAGATACTTTTGAAGTGCGGCAAACTACGGCAGTTGAAGATATTCGTGAAAAACACCCTAAAAAGTCAAAATGGGGTAAAATTGACCACTTCCCGTCATTTGCCGCTAATAAGAGTACCACCAATCGATTCCTCGTAATTTTTTACATTAAAAATGATACTTTTGACAGGCAGAAACTGACGGCATCAAAAGATCCGTTTTTTCACCCGTTTTTGCCCACTGTGCAGTGTTTGAACTGACGACCTTTGGATTGCGAGTCCAACCGCCGCCAGCGATTCCACCGGAGTAGGCTTGGTTTGGTGTGTTGTTTGTACTTATGGCATGGAGACGACTCCTACACCTGGAATGATTTAACGGCCTAACAACCAAGGCCGGGACCGACATTTTACTTCCTCATCCGATGGAAGGTTGCAGCAGATGGGAATCGAACCCAGACCAGAATTCTACTCTGTGTAAATAAGCTTTAAGGCTTCATCCATAAAGTACGTCACGCTAAAATCAGCCAAAATTTACCACACTTTTCCTATACTTATAACATGTAATGTCACACTTGCTCAGACCCCCCCTCCCCCTAGAGCGTGACAAACTTTATGGATGACGCCTAAGATGTTTTAATTTTTTTAAGATGATGCAATTTGAATTCAAAGTCAAAGACAATTCAAAATATTGAATGAGACCGTTCAAAAATAAAACAAAATTCTGCAAGCACCTTAAATGTTTCGTTTAAAAAAACAATAAGTTAAAATTTTGTTTTGGTTTTAGGTCAACACATACGCACAGATTGAAATTTTTTATTTGAATTAACATTTTTTTGTTAAATTCCAATCTTATGTCCATTATTTTTAGTTTTTATAGCTCAGATTTCTGAAGGCTCATAAGAAAAACTCAATATACTCCAGTGAAATGAAATATCACCCAAGTGGCAAGGACTTTTTCTTTATCCAACAATCCGAACAAATGACGTTGATGAGTAATTAAGAGTCATTGTCCACTAGAATAACCATTCCTGTTGGGGACCCCTAATTAACTTAGACAGTTCTGGGGAAAACATTTCAACTTTATTGTTATTCTTGTGTGCGGCTATTCAGTACAACTCATATTATCTCAGAGTACATGGGATTCCCCTTCTGTGCTGCAACACCTCTCATCACTCTCATCGTAGGCTTGTAGGCATATTAAAAACTTTCCCTAATTCCCATCCGCCCTCATCCCCCTCAACACCCACCACCCACGTCATATCAACTTTATTCCGTAATAAGAGGCAATACTGATTACATCCGAATTGTGTGAGCGGTGGGTGGAGGGTGGGAGCTGAAAAGACACACAAATTTCATTTGCCCTTCCGTGCAAAACAAGCCTTCATTTATTGCCTACTTTTGGGCTGAAAATGCAATAGAAATTTCACCACCCAAATGTTCTTTCGGGTCCTGAGGGGCTTTGATTTTACGACTACCTCCGGAAAATGACGAGAGTCTGGTTTAATTACCTGTGCGAGCAAACATCATCGCAGCATAAATCTCGGCTGAAGGCTTTCAAATCTCACGTAGGTTTCCAGAAGCCAAAATACACGAAATTACCATCAGGCTAGAATTTATGACTTGTTGGTTTCACGCATATATCAAGACGGTTGAAGCTAGAATCAAACATCATTAATGTGCATTACGCAAATTTTATTACCTCTGCTCAGGGTTCTGTTAGATTTTTTTTGCGGGTCAAGAATATTACACGGAAATGATCTAGGAAGTACATCGAGACGAGTCAGACTTTGTTAAGCATGTTTGTAATTTAATGTGATAAATGTGGTTGATACACTCAACCTCGGTGGTTCGTAACTTTTTAGTATCAACCAAAATCATCATTGTGTATAGCTTTTAATGCACTCTCTACCAAGACCGGAATTGGATTTTTATTGTATTTTTTTTATTTGGCCCAAACTTTGTTGGTATGTAAATATTCAAACAGCTGTAACTTTTGAGTGAATTTTCTGATCAATTTGGAGTCTTCGGCAAAATTGTAGGTATTGTTGAGGACTTTTGAGAAAAAATAGGTACACGGAAAAAAAATTGCAGATTTTTTAATCAACTTTTTTTTCACTACAACTCAATTTCCCAAAATAATGTTTTGTTTGATTTTAGAGATTTTTGGTATGTTTTAGGGGACAAAAATCCGCAACTTTTGAGCCATAGAGAAACAAGGTCAAAAAATCTGCCGCCGAGTTATGAATTTTGGAAAAAAATAGTGATTTGTAGAAAAAATCGAAGTTTCATGAAAAAACAAATTTGACATTATTTTTTAATGCAAAATTGAATTTGCAATCGAAATGTACTTTACAGATTTTTTGAAAAAGGGCTCCGTTTTCAAGATATAGCCACCGAAAGTATGATTTTAGCGAAATATTTGCAGTTTTTCAATTATTAAAAATATTGACCATGAGTGACCATTTCTAAAATTTTTTTTTTAAGAGACCAGCAAATTTGCTATACAATGGTCAAAGAGACATTGAAGATTGGACCTCGGGCTGCTGAGATAGAACCGCTTTAAGAAATAGAAAAACGAAAATTGAAGTTTTCTAAATCTCACCAAAACAACCCACCATTTTCTAATGTCGATATCTCAGCAACTAATGGTCCGATGTTCAATGTTAAAACATGAATCATTCGTAAAATTTGGGCGTAATATTCAAAGTTTGGCCCTTTTAAAATGTTAGTCTTGATTTAAAAAAATTCAAAATATTGTTTTCGAAAAGATTGGAAAATTTCACGAATTAACATTGAAAATCGGACTATTAGTTGCTGAGATATCGTCATTAGAAAATGGTGGGTTGTTTTGGTGAGATTTAGAAAACTT
Source organism: Culex pipiens pallens (assembly GCF_016801865.2). NCBI lineage: Eukaryota > Metazoa > Arthropoda > Insecta > Diptera > Culicidae > Culex > Culex pipiens. The sequence continues at coordinate 55,593,113 of NC_068937.1, read as the reverse complement.
CAATTTTCGTGTTTCTTTTTCTTAAAGCGGCTCGGTCTCAAAAAATGCATGAAATTTTTTTTCCGTGTACCCATTTTTTTCTCAAAAGTCCTCAACAATACCTACAACTTTGCCTAAGACACCAAATTGATCAGAAAATTCAGTCAAAAATTACAGCTGTTTGAATATTTACACACCATTTTTTATGGACAGCAGCCAAATTGTATGGAGATTTGTATGGGTGAACCAATGACACAAAATAGCTAATTTGGTCATAGGGAAGGCCCCCACAAAGTTTGAGTCAAATAAAAAAATACAAAAAATAAAAATGGTCGAAATCGGCCAATTTCGTAGAGAGTTACTCAGGTACTTATTGAAGTCAGGTCAGTCAGTTCTAGGATGTAAGATTGCATCCTAGCAAATTCCCCAAAAATGTTATAGAAATAAAACTTTTAATCAAACAGCTGGCTTGACTTCGAATAACTCTCTTGGATTTTCCTTAAATAAGCAAATATTACCTTAAATATTACCTCCGAAATTTCTAGAATTATGCCACTTTTGAAGTCAAATCTCATCCCCTAGCTAAGACACACACCGCCAGCAAGAGATGTACGTTATGCAAATTTGATTTCACATTATCCCTCCGAAATCAACTTTAAACCTTCCGATCCGAAAATTTCCCGGAAGTTAAGCCGAAAAAAGAAGCGTCCCTGACGCGTCGTCACCACCCTGAGCTGCTGCTAAGACAACCGACCCCTCCCTCCTCACACCCCGGTTTAAGGGAGGGGGGGGGTGAGGTCCACATCCCCTAATAGGAAGATATTTACATCTAATTTACATACATAATAAGTGGAAAAAGGCAGCCCTTTTTCGACGCCGTTGCTTGCAAGACGACGACGACTATGGTACAGACAGTTGCTTCCGGAGAACACTCCCGGGGTGATGTGTCTACACCGAGGGCACGCAAGAAGCTGGAGCTGGTAATGTGATTAACCCCTTTCTCCGAGAGGGAAAAGCTAGCCCAGTCAGTCAGTGGATTTGGGTTCGTTTTCTTCACGAAGGTTTATTCTCTTTTTCGGGATTTTTGGAATGCAAGGAAAAAGATACAATTGAAGGATGCAAAGTTGAGCGCGTTGAGGAGAGGCAATTTTTGGCAGTTCCATTTCAAGGGTTATGAAAGCAGGAATTAACACAAATTTAATTTCGTGTGGTACTTGAAGTTTCTGGAACGGCTTGTTACACTTGACTAGATGGACCACTTTGGTGGCAAACGATGATACACCATTTTTGCTTTTATTTTGTATGAACCCATCACCACATTTTTAGTTAAATGCAATTGGTGCCTCCATCTCTCTTAATCAAAAATGGATTACACAAAAGAATTGTATATAGTTTTTATCGGTTATTATCTGTTTGGCAAACAAGTGCGCAAAAACTCAGTGTTGGTATAGAATCAACGTAGTGAAACTAAGATCAGACATCAAAAATTGTATAAATATTAAAGTGACTATAACTTGAGACATGGTGGCTAGATAACAAATAAAGATTGCATGGTTAAGTTTCACCCAAAACGCAGGATGGAGCATTGCCCGATTTTCCAGACAGTTTGACATAAAAGTCTCCATATTGACCATTGATGTCCTTATTTTTTTTACATTTATAAGATGGTGCCCAACGTATCTGATTATGTTCAAGGTTTTTTTTAAGAAAAAAACTATTTTATTTAAACCACTTTATTATCCCGTGGTTCGGATCGTTGGTGACGTCGGACAATAACTGCAGCAGAGAAATTCGGAGGCGCATCATCACCGGTAGTCGTGCCTACTATGGACTCCACAAGACTCTACGGTCTGGTCATCTTTCCCGGCGTACAAAGTGCACCATGTACGAAACGCTGATAAGACCGGTCGTTCTCTACGGGCACGAGACGTGGACGATGCTCGAGGAGGACCTACAAGCGCTTGAAGTTTTCAAACGACGAGTGATTAGGACGATCTTTGGCGGAGTGCGTGAGAACACTGCGTATGGAGGAAAAGGATGAACCACGAGCTGGCGCAACTCTATGGCAAACCAAGTATTCTGAAGGTCGCCAGGGCTGGCCGAATCCGGTGGACCGGACACGTCGCTAGAATGCCGGACGCGCTGGATGCGCGCCAACCGAACCAGACTATCAATCCGGTGAAGTTGGTGTTCAACTCGGAGCCGGTTGGAACGCGGCGGAGGGGGGCGCAACGTGCAAGGTGGTTGAACCAAGTGGAGGAAGATCTGGAAAGTGTGGGAGTTCCGCAGAGGTTGTACGAGCAGTAAAAGTAAAGTAAGTAAGTATCCTGAGGTTGTGTGGAGGGGAGTGAAAGATATACAATGTTATTTTGAAAATAAGAAAGCGAAAAGTATCACGAATTGCATAAAACATAAGATACAGTTTGCTTTTGAAATGTTTTGTGAAAATTGATCAATGGTTTTTTTTTCTTTTGTAAATTATGGAGTTTTTTCGATCAGCTTTTAAAAGCTCGATAACGTTCTTTAATTTAAGATTTAATTTTTTATGACTTTTTTAGACTTCTTGAGAAAATGTTTAAATACAATAAGAGACAAAAATTAAAAAAAATGAGGTTGGCAACCCTGATTAACGATACGAAGTTGACTTTATAGCTGTCGGCCACCATTGCTAGTACCAACCACTAGTGTCTTCCTTTTATCTACAAGGACTTCGCCGCCCTGGGCTCCTAAGTGTATGAAAGTATGGCACGGAGCGACGGCGCCGAATAACCATATTTACACAAAGAATTTTAGAGCGCCCGCCGCGGGATTCGAACCGGCGACCTCTGGATTGTGAGTCCAGTGCGCGGTCCGATTGATCCACACGGGCGGGACTAATTAACGATACACCTGATTTAAAAATATATGTTTACAAGAACATGGTACATGGTACAAGACTGGTTTTGGTTTTTGGCAGGTTTGCTGTAGCTACGGAAAACCAGAATGATTTGAGGCAATGGGGTTGGGACCACATTTATAGGATATTGGAGTGGCCAGTGCCCTGGGAAAGGTTCTTCCGAGGGGACATTAATCGAATCATACGATTTGGGGCAATATATGTATCAAAATTCATGGTTTTTGAAACTGGTAATGAAAATGGCCATTTCGACCGGATTGGCCACACCCGGAGTGGCCAGTGCCCTGGGAAAGGTTCTACCGGGGGGACATTAATCGAACCATACGACTTGAGGCAATTTTGATACCAATATTACCCCAAGTCGTATAGTTCGGTAAATGTCCCCCCGGTAGAACCTTTCCCAGGGCACTGGCCACTCCGGGTGTGGCCAATCCGGTCGAAATGGCCATTTTCATTACCAGTTTCAAAAACCATGAATTTTGATACCCATATTGCCCCAAGTCGTATGGTTCGGTAAATGTCCCCCCGGAAGAACCTTCCCCAGGGCACTGGCCACTCCGGGTGTGGCCAATATTCTACCAATGTGGTCCCAACCCCATTGCCCCAAATCATTCTAGTTTTCCGGTCACCTTCCTAACAATCTTCATTAGAACAGAATTCCTCCCAATTTGGTGCACATACTGTGTCGTTCAATGTGTGCGTGTGTGTGAGCAATAAAATTACCACCGTGGATCCGTCTTTGACGAAACCGCGATAGGCACTGAAATTTTCTGAGGCTAAGTGCTAGCTTATATAGTTCGCATGAAATGTGGCAACAGTGGTGCCAAACTCTCGCGTGAGAGTTTTGCGAAAGCAGGAGAGGAAGCAACATTTGCTACGTGCTTTCAGCCAATCAGCAGCCGGGATTTTTCTTGCATTCATTTTTTATTTTCATCTTAACTTTTAAGTACTTTAACAAAGTTTTATCAACTTTGTGAGGTAGTCAACTTGTACTTTAAGACTTCCCCTTTCGTTTGGTGTGTAAAACATAAAGATTGTTTGAATGGGGGGGGGGGGGGGGGGAGATATAAGCATTTGAAAAACGACAGAAAATCGTTACACTTTCGCTTCGCGAAATTTTGGATTGACACCCGTAGACAGTGCCCTTAGGACAAAGTTCTTTGTCAAAAAATCATTCCTCAAATGTTGTGTGAGATAAGCCTTAAGGCGGGCACAGAAATTTTCTAACTACAACTTTTTTGTAAATATTACAGAGCTTTATTAGCTGAATTCACTAAATAACCGCTTTAGCCATCAACATTTAATTCAGATTTTATCGAATTATATTTTAGAATAATATGCCTTATACAGAATAATGTTATCTTATACTTGATACACTCAAACCCCGATGGTTTGACATCAACTGTTGTCCATCGAACGTGGTTTTTAATAACCACTTCCGTTTGTTATAGAGGGTTCACCTCATGTATAGACAAACAAACGCTGAAAGTAAAACCTGTTACACATTGGTGAAAAACTCGCTCTTAAATTTAATGGACGTTTTATGCAATTTGTTCATTCAAGAATGTTTTTCAGTCTTATAGTTCAAGTTATAAGTAAAATGAAATACCAGTTATGGTTGTTTTGTGAATACACATTAGGGTGGTTTAGATCCGGGTACCTCCCGGTTTCTACCAACTGAAATCAAAGATTGACCCATCATTAGGTTAAATTCAAAATTTGAGCTAATTCTGACCACGGGAACCCGGTAAGCCCTAGAAATTTGTATTAGAGAAATCGTCAAAATGTATGGCGAAAAGCAACTGTTTTAGTTTGTTACCTGCAGAGGGCTCAACTATTAATTAATGTTGTGAAAATCGATGGGAAAACATCTTTATGACATTTTCATACTTAAATCGATTTTTTTAAATTCTTTCTTATTAAAGTGTTTTAACTTCCCATAACAAATGTGTGAACTTGAGAGCTCTTGTTGATAACAAAGACAAACTTGTCCTTCCCAATATCCCACTGCCCCCCCCTCCCTCCACCAAAACACCATCACCAAATTTGGCACGGTTGAGTCCTTTTTTACGTTCACTCATTATCGCGCGCCAGCAAAATGTCCTGGACAGGGGTGTGTTGGAAGAAGGAAGAACCCGCTGCCGCAGAGCTTTGTGTTGGTTAATTCATTTTCCCTCCTTTACGATCAAGACGACGTCTAGAATGAAGAGAGCAGACAGCAGCGGCGTCGTCGTTTGCGTAAAAATCCAAAGATGACGCGCGGAGGCTGTGGAAAATTTCTTACTTTTGGCGCAAGACGTAAGGATAACGCAGAGGAAAATGTGGTCAGGGAAACAAAAGGGCTGGGAAAGTTGGAGGGAGGGGATGGCGGTTTTTGTGGCTTTGAAAAGTGGTGGTTTTTAATACGCTTAAGGTAGGGCCAGAGATGGAGTGGAGGTTTGTGTGTGTGTTTGCTGCGCCTTATTTTTATAATCTTTAATGAAAAATCGATAAATTTAAATATTTCAAGAGCAGATGCTGGAAGGCTAGAACTTGCGCTGTTGAAGATGCTGTTATGTGTGGAGCTAGAATGCAAAAAGAAAAAAAGGCGACTTTAAATATATTTGAATAAGAATTAGCCTGGTGAAAAAAAGATATAATATAATAAAATATATATATAATATCCAGCTTTATAAATGAAACTAAATTATACTGATCTGATGTTTTCCAAAAGCTTTCTGGTGATATTCCTCGTTACGTTGAATACTTTTGAGCTGGGATTTTCTAAAAATAAATAAAGCAAATAATATATCTCTGATTATTTTTTTTTGATACGACAATTTTCCTCAGGTTTGTTGAAAACAAAGGGTTTTTGAGTTTTTCATGAAAAAAAAAAAATGGTTTAGAACAATGTTATGATGTTTATTTTAATTTGGTCCAAAATTTCCATCAGAAAATACTTACCATAGTTTTTTTGGAAATAAGATCAAAGAGTATTTTTTCCACTGTATTTTTATTCAAAAAAATGGTTCATCATTTTCATCAAAACACACATATGTCAACAACATATCGAAAATTTCATTTTACTCATCACCTGGACTCAGAAAAAAATCATTTTTTGATTTTCCTAGGAGTAATATCCATAATGAAAAAAAATGAACTTGAAGTTTTTAAATTTTTTGTAAAAACAAAATTATTAACAACAATGTATCAAATAAAAAAAAATAACAATTGAACAAAAATGAACAAAATTTTCCTCTAAAAACACTTCGATGAATTTTGAAAAAAAAAAACGAACATTTTGCAAACTGTCATGAACATAGAAAAAAAAATAACGAACTCATCGTGATTTAACCACAGAGTAATACTCTGTGATTTAACGGAGGTGTATCAAAAATTGAAAAAAAAAACTGCTTTTATTTTGAAAAATGTGAAGGATTTTGTTTCGAAACAAAGTTATAATGCCAAAATAAGTACGGTGAAAATTGTGTTCCAATATTGTTCTATGAAACCACTTAGAATTTGCGAAATGTGTACGTTTGTCAAATGGTGAAGATCCTAAAAATTAGCAAAAAGTTGATATTTTACATTTTTTGTTCAGAGCACTTAAAATCCATCAGTAAAGACTTTTACACATAAATTAAAAAAAAATACAAATTACAGAACGCCAATGCAATGCTCTACAGCATTGCATTGGCGTTCTGGATTGAGAGATTCCTACTCGAAACTAAATGACGGAGCAATTCTCTACCAAAACCGGAAATGGTTTTTATTTGTATTTTTTGATTTGGCTCAAGCTTTGTGGGTGCCTTCCCTATGACCAAATAAGCTATTTTATGTCATTGGTTCACCCATACAAGTCTCCATACAATTTTGACTGCTGTCCATACAAAAATGGTATGTAAATATTCAAACAGCTGTAACTTTTGAGTGAATTTTCTGATCAATTTGGTGTTTTGGGCAAAGTTGTAGGTATTGTTGAGGACTATTGAGAAAAAAAAAGTACACGGAAAAAATTTTTGCAGATTTTTAATCAACTTTTTTTTCACTAAAACTCAATTTCCCAAAATACGTATTTTTTGATTTTCGAGATTTTTTGATATGTTTTAGGCGACAAAAATCCGCAACTTTTGAGCTATAGAGAAACATGGTCAAAAAATCTGCCGCCGAGTTATGAATTTTTGAAAAAAATAGTGTTTTTTGGAAAAAGTTGAAGTTTTATGCAAAAACAAATTTGATGTTATTTTTTAATGCAAAATTGAATTTGCAATCGAAAACTACTTTAAAGATTTTTTGATAAAGAGCTCCGTTTTCAAGATATAGCCACCGAAAGTTTGATTTTAGCGAAATATTTGCAGTTTTTCGATTTTTAAAAATAGTGACCATTTATTTGAAAAGTTCAGAAAATTTGCTATAAATTTGTCTAAGAGACATTGAAGATTGGACCGCGGGTTGCTGAGATAGAGCCGCTTTAAGAAAAAGAAACACGAAAATTTAAGTTTTCTAAGTCTTACCAAAACAACCCACAATTTTCTAATGTCGATATCTCAGCAACTAATGGTCCGATTTTCAATGTTAATACATGAAACATTCGTGAATTTTTCCAATCTTATCAAAAAAAAAAATATTTTGAAAAATTTTAAATCAAGACTAGCTTTTTAAAAAGGCCAAACATTGAATATTACGACCATTTCAACAATACCTACAACTTTGCCGAAGACACCAAATTGATCAGAAAATTCACTCAAAAGTTATAGCTGTTTGAATATTTACATACCATTTTTGTATGGACAGCAGCCAAAATTGTATGAAGACTTGTATGGGTGAACCAATGACATAAAATAGCTTATTTGGACATAGGGAAGGCCCCCATAAAGTTTGAGCCAAATCAAAAAAATACAAATAAAAACCATTTCCGGTTTTGGTACAGAATTGCTCCGTCTCGAAAAATGCCACCGAGACCGTCTGGGATCGAACCCAAGCCGACTGGGTGAGAGGCAACCACGCTTACGCCTACACCACGGTCCCGGATATATATAAATAAAATTGAAAAAATATTTTTGCCTTCCTCACGTTACTGAGGAAAGGCTATAAAATCACTCGAAAAATGAACTTCTCAATTAGACCTCCTAGACCCACCTTCATGTATACCTATCGACTCAGAATCAAATTCTGAGCAAATGTCTGTGTGTGTGGTGGGATGTTGATCAAAAAATTGTCACTCGATTATCTCGACATTGGCTGAACCGATTTTATCCGTTTTGGCGTCATTCGATCCGTCTTGGGGTCCCATAAGTCGCTATTAAAAATAATGCAGTTTAGTTAAGTACTTTAAAAGTTATGCTTAAAAAACGATTTTAACAAAAGTCCGGAAGATTGTAAAAAGGGTGGTTTTTGTAAGAAAACCCGTCATGCTATACATTTTCAGAAAGGTATTTAAAAGACCTTTCCAGCGCGTCCAAGACATTGAAGATCTGACATATCTATCAAAAGTTATAAGCACTTAAGTGTTATTTATACGCTTTTTGGAGGCCGGATCTCAGATATGTTCATGAAAACGTTGTCCGGATCTCTCATGCGACCTATCGTTGGATAGGTATTCAAAAGACCTTTCCAAAGCGTCCAAAACATTGAAGATCTGACAACCCTATCAAAAGTTATATGCAATTAAGTGTTATTTACGCACTTTTTGCATTTTGGATAGCACCCTTTAAATGTGAGGAAGGCGCCAACCACATGGGTGGATTAAGTAACGTTTTTATTTAACTTTTGTTCGATAAAGCTTTTTTGGATAAATAGTTCTGTTATGGTTGAAGATTATACAGGATAAAAATACAGTAATGGTTGCAACGATTTGACATATAGTTAACCTTTTTCAAATATTCATTAAACGATTCTCTATGGTCTCTAAATCATCTGCGTTTATACCCCAGTACCCCAGTAAATGCTTTAAAAATAGTAAAATCTTGAAAAAAAATCTTACCAGTTGGAAAATATTCCGAAAATAAATTGAAATCCTATCAAAGCATTCCCTGTTTACGGTACTCTCAAAGATATGAGTTTTTGAAAAAAAAAATGTTTAAAAAAAAATATTGACAATGTACTCCAACAAATTTTGAAATTATTTTTTTTTCGATATAACTCATTGTTTGCAAGTATGTAATATCTATTTAAGGGTAAGTTTAAGGTGCAAAAAAGTTTATTTTTTTTAATAGTTTCCACGGCACTATTGAATTGAGATTTTTTTTCTTTTGTTATGTTACGCATAAACTTGAAAATTGTAAAATATGTTTATTCGAGAAATTGTAAGAAAAATCACAGCAACTTCATTTTTTAATGATGAAAATTGGACCAAAAGTGGCCCAGTCAAAATTTGAGCTATTTGGCATTCAACATTTTTTTTTTTTCAATATTAATTCTTTGCTTTGTCATCATCCGATTTTCAAAATTTATATTTTTGTCCGATTTTCAAAATCTTAAAAATAAAAATTGTTATTTTGATTTTAATTTTAATGAAAATAAATATGTGCATTTTTCATTATAATTAAATATATTTCAGAATTTATGTTTATTTAAACCTTTTGAAGACCCAAAAGTGGCCTTTTTCGTATCCTTACATATAACAATTAAAATAAATAGAAAATAGACTTTTTGAAAATTTGCATTTTGAAAAAAAATGGTTATGTAATTGCAAATAATTTGGAGATCGGTGTACTTATTGTTTTCTTCTGTCCCTGTTTTCACAAAAAAAAAACTTATGCAAAAGAACAAATGGATTGGAATCATACTGACTGTGGTAGAGAAGCGTTCAAAGTGCCTCAAGAAGAACTTTTCATAAAATTTTGAAAACTTTAAAAAGTTAGTTAAGAATAATTAAATAAATGTTGATGAAAGGCATTACTTCAAACTTATCGAAGTGTCATGATTTTCTCAATGAACATGATTTTAAATCAGAAAACGGAATGCTTTTTCGGATTTTTTGGACGATTTTCCTCTAGGAGAAGGTAAAATAAGTTTGTAAATAATAAATAATACATATGTGTTCCTGAAATACAATTTAAAAAATACCCAGATTGATAGGCGATTTCAGCTGAAAAAATTTCATGTAAAATATGAAAACATGTGATTCATGCTTCAAATTCAATTGCAATATAAATCAATATATTTATAAACAAATTTAGTTCCAACGAATTTCAGCTAAAATCCGACTTTTTAACAATTTTACCTAAAATTTATATATATATTGTTAAAAAGCTTATAAACTTAGTTAACTAAATATAAACATAATTTTTTTTCAAAAACTATATCAGCCACTTTAGTGATGGTACAATTGACGTAAAAATAAAGTTTGAACATTTAAAATCTGATTTTTTGAAGAAAAACTATGACTATCAATGTCACCCCGGAATTAACACTAATAATTTTCAACGTAACTATTTTTCTAAACACTATTGAATTTTTTTTTCAAAAATAGTGCATGGACTTTGCGTAGCCTTCCCCAGTACCCAGTACAATAATAATCTTGAAAAAAAACCTTACCAGTTGGAAAATATTCCAAAATTAAATTGAAATACTATCAAAGTCACCCCGGTTTACGGTACTAATGAATTGAATTAAGTTGAAAAATATACCTGTTAATGTAAATATGGCAAAATTGATTAAAATAATGTCAAATCAAATTCAAACTCTCAGACGAGTCAAATCTACCGCAAACTGTTCATCAGCACAACTTTAATTCGAGCCCAAATTTCCAAAGTTTTCCATCCGACTATCATCGACCAGCTGCTGAGGAGCAACAATCAACTTTCCGCCGGAGCTATCGATTTTCCTTGAGGGTGACGTCGTCGTCGGCTGATGCAAACTGTCGGCAGAAGAGGAAAACTTTTTTCCTCCACTTGCTTTCTTTACTGCCAAACACGGGGAGACGACCGAAAGTTTTGCTCAAAACTTGGCGGGGTTTTTAATTTTTAATTTATTCCCGCACACTCAAAGTTTAGTTTCAAGCTCACCCAAACAAAACCCCGGCCCGGCCCGGGTGGAAAATGCGTTGCGTATGCCCCATCCGGCCGCTAGCGGCAAGTCCTCCGAAACTGGGCCACGTAAACTCGTAACTTTGGGCTGGGGAAAACACTTCACTTTAGGCCGGGGGGAAGTTTGATAATGAGCACATGCGAGCAGCTAGAAAAAAATGTTGAATTGTGGGAGCTAGAAATAGAAGCATTTTTGATTTGTGTTTTTGAACTAAAACTAGAATTATTGAATTTGTTTAAGTTTTCATTTACAGATCTTCGTTATTCTAAGCTGCCCTTGCTTGTGCTTTTCAGCTTTTTTTCTGTTTTTATGTGTATCTGTAATGTTCTGTTTTTATAATTTTTATTTCTTTTTTTATTTTTTTCTGTTTTTTTTTCGTTTTTTTTTCTGTGTTTCTGTTTGTCTGTTATTCTGTTTTTCTGATTTTCTGTTTTTCTGTTTTTCTGTTTTTCTGTTTTTCTGTTGTTCTGTTGTTCTGTTGTTCTGTTGTTCTGTTGTTCTGTTGTTCTGTTGTTCTGTTGTTCTGTTGTTCTGTTGTTCTGTTGTTCTGTTGTTCTGTTGTTCTGTTGTTCTGTTGTTCTGTTGTTCTGATGTTCTGTTGTTCTGTTGTTCTGTTGTTCTGTTGTTCTGTTGTTCTGTTGTTCTGTTGTTCTGTTGTTCTGTTGTTCTGTTGTTCTGTTGTTCTGTTGTTCTGTTGTTCTGTTGTTCTGATGTTCTGTTGCTCTGTTGTTCTGTTGTTCTGTTGTTCTGTTGTTCTGTGTATCTGTTGTTCTGTTGTTCTGTTGTTCTGTTGTTCTGTTGTTCTGTTGTTCTGTTGTTCTATTGTTCTGTTGTTCTGTTGTTCTGTTGTTCTGTTGTTCTGTTGTTCTGTTGTTCTGTTGTTCTGTTGTTCTGTTGTTCTGTTGTTCTGTTGTTCTGTTGTTCTGTTGTTCTGTTTTTCTGTTGTTCTGTTGTTCTGTTGTTCTATTGTTCTGTTGTTCTGTTGTTCTGTTGTTCTGTTGTTCTGTTGTTCTGTTGTTCTGTTGTTCTGTTGTTCTGTTGTTCTGTTGTTCTGTTGTTCTGTTGTTCTGTTGTTCTGTTGTTCTGTTGTTCTGTTGTTCTGTTGTTCTGTTGTTCTGTTGTTCTGTTGTTCTGTTGTTCTGTTGTTCTGTTGTTCTGTTGTTCTGTTGTTCTGATGTTCTGTTGCTCTGTGTATCTGTTGTTCTGTTGTTATGTTGTTCTGTTGTTCTGTTGTTCTGTTGTTCTGTTGTTCTGTTGTTCTGATGTTCTGTTGCTCTGTTATTCTGTTGTTCTGTTGTTCTGTGTATCTGTTGTTCTGTTGTTCTGTTGTTCTGTTGTTCTGTTGTTCTGTTGTTCTGTTGTTCTATTGTTCTGTTGTTCTGTTGTTCTGTTGTTCTGTTGTTCTGTTGTTCTGTTGTTCTGTTGTTCTGTTGTTCTGTTGTTCTGTGTATCTGTTGTTCTGTTGTTCTGTTGTTCTGTTGTTCTGTTGTTCTGTTTTTCTGTTGTTCTGTTGTTCTGTTGTTCTGTTGTTCAATTGTTCTGTTGTTCTGTTGTTCTGTTGTTCTGTTGTTCTGTTGTTCTGTGTATCTGTTGTTCTGTTGTTCTGTTGTTCTGTTGTTCTGTATATCTGTTGTTCTGTTGTTCTGTTGTTCTGTTTTTCTGTTGTTCTGTTGTTCTGTTGTTCTGTTGTTCTGTTGTTCTGTTGTTCTGTTGTTCTGTTGTTCTGTTGTTCTGTTGTTCTGTTGTTCTGTTGTTCTGTTGTTCTGTTGTTCTGTTGTTCTGTTGTTCTGTTGTTCTGTTGTTCTGATGTTCTGTTGCTCTGTTATTCTGTTGTTCTGTTGTTCTGTGTATCTGTTGTTCTGTTGTTCTGTTGTTCTGTTGTTCTGTTGTTCTGTTGTTCTGTTGTTCTGATGTTCTGTTGTTTTGATGTTCTGTTGTTCTGTTGTTCTGTTGTTCTGTTGTTCTGTTGTTCTGTTGTTCTGTTGTTCTATTGTTCTGTTGTTCTGTTGTTCTGTTGTTCTGTTGTTCTGTTGTTCTGTTGTTCTGTTGTTCTGTTGTTCTGTTGTTCTGTGTATCTGTTGTTCTGTTGTTCTGTTGTTCTGTTGTTCTGTGTATCTGTTGTTCTGTTGTTCTGTTGTTCTGTTGTTCTGTTGTTCTGTTGTTCTGTTGTTCTGTTGTTCTGTTGTTCTGTTGTTCTGATGTTCTGTTGCTCTGTTATTCTGTTGTTCTGTTGTTCTGTGTATCTGTTGTTCTGTTGTTCTGTTGTTCTGTTGTTCTGTTGTTCTGTTGTTCTGTTGTTCTGTTGTTCTGTTGTTCTGTTGTTCTGATGTTCTGTTGCTCTGTTATTCTGTTGTTCTGTTGTTCTGTGTATCTGTTGTTCTGTTGTTCTGTTGTTCTGTTGTTCTGTTGTTCTATTGTTCTGTTGTTCTGTTGTTCTGTTGTTCTGTTGTTCTGTTGTTCTGTTGTTCTGTTGTTCTGTTGTTCTGTGTATCTGTTGTTCTGTTGTTCTGTTGTTCTGTGTATCTGTTGTTCTGTTGTTCTGTTGTTCTGTTGTTCTGTTGTTCTGATGTTCTGTTGTTCTGTTGTTCTGATGTTCTGTTGCTCTGTTATTCTGTTGTTCTGTTGTTCTGTGTATCTGTTGTTCTGTTGTTCTGTTGTTCTGTTGTTCTGTTGTTCTGTTGTTCTGTTGTTCTATTGTTCTGTTGTTCTGTTGTTCTGTTGTTCTGTTGTTCTGTTGTTCTGTTGTTCTGTTGTTCTGTGTATCTGTTGTTCTGTTGTTCTGTTGTTCTGTGTATCTGTTGTTCTGTTGTTATGTTGTTCTGTTGTTCTGTTGTTCTGTTGTTCTGTTGTTCTGTTGTTCTGTTGTTCTGTTGTTCTGATGTTCTGTTGCTCTGTTATTCTGTTGTTCTGTTGTTCTGTGTATCTGTTGTTCTGTTGTTCTGTTGTTCTGTTGTTCTGTTGTTCTGTTGTTCTGTTGTTCTATTGTTCTGTTGTTCTGTTGTTCTGTTGTTCTGTTGTTCTGTTGTTCTGTTGTTCTATTGTTCTGTTGTTCTGTTGTTCTGTTGTTCTGTTGTTCTGTTGTTCTGTTGTTCTGTTGTTCTGTGTATCTGTTGTTCTGTTGTTCTGTTGTTCTGTTGTTCTGTTGTTCTGTTGTTCTGTTGTTCTGTTGTTCTGTTGTTCTGTTGTTCTGTTGTTCTGTTGTTCTGTTGTTCTGTGTATCTGTTGTTCTGTTGTTCTGTTGTTCTGTTGTTCTGTTGTTCTGTTGTTCTGTTGTTCTGATGTTCTGTTGCTCTGTTATTCTGTTGTTCTGTTGTTCTGTGTATCTGTTGTTCTGTTGTTCTGTTGTTCTGTTTTTCTGTTGTTCTGTTGTTCTGTTGTTCTGTTGTTCTGTTGTTCTGTTGTTCTGTTGTTCTGTTGTTCTGTTGTTCTGTTGTTCTGTTGTTCTGTTGTTCTGTTGTTCTGTTGTTCTATTGTTCTGTTGTTCTGTTGTTCTGTTGTTCTGTTGTTCTGTTGTTCTGTTGTTCTGTTGTTCTGTGTATCTGTTGTTCTGTTGTTCTGTTGTTCTGTGTATCTGTTGTTATGTTGTTCTGTTGTTCTGTTGTTCTGTTGTTCTGTTGTTCTGTTGTTCTGTTGTTCTGTTGTTCTGTTGTTCTGTTGTTCTGTTGTTCTGTTGTTCTGATGTTCTGTTGCTCTGTTATTCTGTTGTTCTGTTGTTCTGTGTATCTGTTGTTCGGTTGTTCTGTTGTTCTGTTGTTCTGTTGTTCTGTTGTTCTATTGTTCTGTTGTTCTGTTGTTCTGTTGTTCTGTTGTTCTGTTGTTCTGTTGTTCTGTGTATCTGTTGTTCTGTTGTTCTGTTGTTCTGTGTATCTGTTGTTCTGTTGTTCTATTGTTCTGTTGTTCTGTTGTTCTTTTGTTCTGTTGTTCTGTTGTTCTGTTGTTCTGTTGTTCTGTTGTTCTGTTGTTCTGTTGTTCTGTTGTTCTGTTGTTCTGTTGTTCTGTTTTTCTGTTGTTCTGTTGTTCTGTTGTTCTGTTGTTCTGTTGTTCTGTTGTTCTATTGTTCTGTTGTTCTGTTGTTCTGTTGTTCTGTTGTTCTATTGTTCTGTTGTTCTGTTGTTCTGTTGTTCTGTTGTTCTGTTGTTCTGTTGTTCTGTTGTTCTGTTGTTCTGTTGTTCTGTTGTTCTGTTGTTCTGTTGTTCTATTGTTCTGTTGTTCTGTTGTTCTGTTGTTCTGTTGTTCTGTTGTTCTGTGTATCTGTTGTTCTGTTGTTTTGTTGTTCTGTATATCTGTTGTTCTGTTGTTCTGTTGTTCTGTTGTTCTGTTGTTCTGTTTTTCTGTTGTTCTGTTGTTCTGTTGTTCTGTTGTTCTGTTGTTCTGTTGTTCTGTTGTTCTGTTGTTCTGTTGTTCTGTTGTTCTGTTGTTCTGTTGTTCTGTTGTTCTGTTGTTCTGTTGTTCTGTTGTTCTGTTGTTCTGTTGTTCTGTTGTTCTGTTGTTCTGTTGTTCTGATGTTCTGTTGCTCTGTTGTTCTGTTGTTCTGTTGTTCTGTTGTTCTGTTGTTCTGTTGTTCTGTTGTTCTGTTGTTCTGTTGTTCTGTTGTTCTGTTGTTCTGTTGTTCTGTTGTTCTGTTGCTCTGTTGTTCTGTTGTTCTGTTGTTCTGTTGTTCTGTTGTTCTGTTTTTCTGTTTTTCTGTTGTTCTGTTGTTCTGTTGTTCTGTTGTTCTGTTGTTCTGTTGTTCTGTTGTTCTGTTGTTCTGTTGTTCTGATGTTCTGTTGCTCTGTTGTTCTGTTGTTCTGTTGTTCTGTGTATCTGTTGTTCTGTTGTTCTGTTGTTCTGTTTTTCTGTTGTTCTGTTGTTCTGTTGTTCTGTTGTTCTGTAGTTCTGATGTTCTGTTGTTCTGTTGTTCTGTTGTTCTGATGTTCTGTTGCTCTGTTGTTCTGTTGTTCTGATGTTCTGTTGCTCTGTTGTTCTGTTGTTCTGTTGTTCTGTTGTTCTGTTGTTCTGTTGTTCTGTTGTTCTGTTGTTCTGTTTTTCTGTTGTTCTATTGTTCTGTTGTTCTGTTGTTCTGTTGTTCTGTTGTTCTGTTGTTCTGTGTATCTGTTGTTCTGTTGTTCTGTTGTTCTGTTGTTCTATTGTTCTGTTGTTCTGTTGTTCTGTTGTTCTGTTGTTCTGTTGTTCTGTTGTTCTGTTGTTCTGTTGTTCTGTTTTTCTGTTGTTCTGTTGTTCTGTTGTTCTGTTGTTCTGTTGTTCTGTTGTTCTGTTGTTCTGTGTATCTGTTGTTCTGTTGTTCTGTGTATCTGTTGTTCTGTTGTTCTGTTGTTCTGTTTTTCTGTTGTTCTGTTGTTCTGTTGTTCTGTTGTTCTATTGTTCTGTTGTTCTGTTGTTCTGTTGTTCTGTTGTTCTGTTGTTCTGTTGTTCTGTTGTTCTGTTGTTCTGTTGTTCTGTTGTTCTGTTGTTCTGTTGTTCTGTTGTTCTGTTGTTCTGTTGTTCTGTTGTTCTGTTGTTCTGTTGTTCTGTTGTTCTGTGTATCTGTTGTTCTGTTGTTCTGTTGTTCTGTTGTTCTGTTGTTCTGTTGTTCTATTGTTCTGTTGTTCTGTTGTTCTGTTGTTCTGTTGTTCTGTTGTTCTGTTGTTCTGTTGTTCTGTTGTTCTGTTGTTCTGTTGTTCTGTTGTTCTGTTGTTCTGTTGTTCTGTTGTTCTGTTGTTCTGTTGTTCTGTTGTTCTGTTGTTCTGTTTTTCTGTTGTTCTGTTGTTCTGTTGTTCTGATGTTCTGTTGCTCTGTTGTTCTGTTGTTCTGATGTTCTGTTGCTCTGTTGTTCTGTTGTTCTGTTGTTCTGTTGTTCTGTTGTTCTGTTGTTCTGTTGTTCTGTTGTTCTGTTTTTCTGTTGTTCTATTGTTCTGTTGTTCTGTTGTTCTGTTGTTCTGTTGTTCTGTTGTTCTGTGTATCTGTTGTTCTGTTGTTCTGTTGTTCTGTTGTTCTGTTGTTCTGTTGTTCTGTTGTTCTGTTGTTCTGTTGTTCTGTTGTTCTGTTGTTCTGTTGTTCTGTTGTTCTGTTGTTCTGTTGTTCTGTTGTTCTGTTGTTCTGTTGTTCTGTTGTTCTGTTGTTCTGTTGTTCTGTGTATCTGTTGTTCTGTTGTTCTGTGTATCTGTTGTTCTGTTGTTCTGTTGTTCTGTTTTTCTGTTGTTCTGTTGTTCTGTTGTTCTGTTGTTCTGTTGTTCTGTTGTTCTGTTGTTCTGTTGTTCTGTTGTTCTGTTGTTCTGTTGTTCTGTTGTTCTGTTGTTCTGTTGTTCTGTTGTTCTGTTGTTCTGTTGTTCTGTTGTTCTGTTGTTCTGTTGTTCTGTTGTTCTGTTGTTCTGTTGTTCTGTTGTTCTGTTGTTCTGTGTATCTGTTGTTCTGTTGTTCTGTTGTTCTGTTGTTCTGTTGTTCTGTTGTTCTATTGTTCTGTTGTTCTGTTGTTCTGTTGTTCTGTTGTTCTGTTGTTCTGTTGTTCTGATGTTCTGTTGTTCTGTTGTTCTGTTGTTCTTTTGTTCTGTTGTTCTGTTGTTCTGTTGTTCTGTTGTTCTGTTGTTCTGTTGTTCTGTTGTTCTGATGTTCTGTTGTTCTGTTGTTCTGTTGTTCTGTTGTTCTGTTGTTCTGTTGTTCTGTTGTTCTGTTGTTCTGTTGTTCTGTTGTTCTGTTGTTCTGTTGTTCTGTTGTTCTGTTGTTCTGTGTATCTGTTGTTCTGTTGTTCTGTTGT
The DNA here is from genome assembly GCF_016801865.2 of Culex pipiens pallens. Lineage (NCBI taxonomy): Eukaryota > Metazoa > Arthropoda > Insecta > Diptera > Culicidae > Culex > Culex pipiens. The sequence goes on along the minus strand of NC_068937.1, from coordinate 55,575,498 downwards.
TCTGTTTTTCTGTTGTTCTGTTTTTCTGTTTTTCTGTTGTTCTGTTGTTCTGTTGTTCTGTTGTTCTGTTGTTCTGTTGTTCTGTTGTTCTGTTGTTCTGTTGTTCTGTTGTTCTGTTGTTCTGTTGTTCTGATGTTCTGTTGCTCTGTTGTTGTGTTTTTCTGTTTTTCTGTTGTTCTGTTGTTCTGTTGTTCTGTTGTTCTGTTGTTCTGTTGTTCTGTTGTTCTGATGTTTTGTTGTTCTGTTTTTCTGTTTTTCTGTTGTTCTGTTTTTCTGTTTTTCTGTTTTTCTGTTGTTCTGTTGTTCTGTTGTTCTGTTGTTCTGTTGTTCTGTTGTTCTGTTGTTCTGTGTATCTGTTGTTCTGTTGTTCTGTTGTTCTGTTGTTCTGTTGTTCTGTTGTTCTGTTGTTCTGTTGTTCTGTTGTTCTGTTGTTCTGTTGTTCTGTTGTTCTGATGTTTTGTTGTTCTGTTTTTCTGTTTTTCTGTTGTTCTGTTGTTCTGTTGTTCTGTTTTTCTGTTGTTCTGTTGTTCTGTTGTTCTGTTGTTCTATTGTTCTGTTGTTCTGTTGTTCTGTTGTTCTGTTGTTCTGTTGTTCTGTTGTTCTGTTGTTCTGTTGTTCTGTTGTTCTGTTGTTCTATTGTTCTGTTTTTCTGTTTTTCTGTTGTTCTGTTGTTCTGTTGTTCTGTTGTTCTGTTGTTCTGTTGTTCTGTGTATCTGTTGTTCTGTTGTTCTGTTGTTCTGTTGTTCTGTTGTTCTGTTGTTCTGATGTTCTGTTGTTCTGTTGTTCTGTTGTTCTGTTTTTCTGTTGTTCTGTTGTTCTGTTGTTCTGTTGTTCTGTTGTTCTGTTGTTCTGATGTTCTGTTGCTCTGTTGTTTTGTTGTTCTGTTTTTCTGTTTTTCTGTTTTTCTGTTGTTCTGTTGTTCTGTTGTTCTGTTGTTCTGATGTTCTGTTGCTCTGTTGTTTTGTTGTTCTGTTTTTCTGTTTTTCTGTTGTTCTGTTGTTCTGTTGTTCTGTTGTTCTGTTGTTCTGTTGTTCTGATGTTTTGTTGTTCTGTTTTTCTGTTTTTCTGTTGTTCTGTTGTTCTGTTGTTCTGTTTTTCTGTTGTTCTGTTGTTCTGTTGTTCTGTTGTTCTGTTGTTCTGTTGTTCTGTTGTTCTGATGTTCTGTTGCTCTGTTGTTTTGTTGTTCTGTTTTTCTGTTTTTCTGTTTTTCTGTTGTTCTGTTGTTCTGTTGTTCTGATGTTCTGTTGCTCTGTTGTTTTGTTGTTCTGTTTTTCTGTTTTTCTGTTGTTCTGTTGTTCTGTTGTTCTGTTGTTCTGTTGTTCTGTTGTTCTGTTGTTCTGTTGTTCTGTTGTTCTATTGTTCTGTTGTTCTGTTGTTCTGTTGTTCTGTTGTTCTGTTGTTCTGTTGTTCTGTTGTTCTGTTGTTATGTTGTTCTGTTGTTCTGTTGTTCTGTTGTTCTGTTGTTCTGTTGTTCTGTTGTTCTGTTGTTCTGTTGTTCTGTTGTTCTGTTTTTCTGTTTTTCTGTTGTTCTGTTGTTCTGTTGTTCTGTTGTTCTGTTTTTCTGTTGTTCTGTTGTTCTGTTGTTCTGTTGTTCTGTTGTTCTATTGTTCTGTTGTTCTGTTGTTCTGTTGTTCTGTTGTGCTGTTGTTCTGTTGTTCTGTTGTTCTGATGTTCTGTTGCTCTGTTGTTCTGCTGTTATGTTGTTCTGTTATTCTGTTGTTCTGTTTTTCTGCTGTTCTTTTTTCTTTTTTTGTTTATCCGGCTTCCTTTTTTTGTTTTTCAGATTTTCCGTTTTTTTCTGTGTCAGCTGTTCTGTTTTCATTCTGTTTTTCTGTTTTCTGTTGAGTTGTTGAGTTGTTGAGTTGTTGAGTTGTTGAGTTGCTGAGTTTATAACCCCTAGCTCCAACATCCATGTTAGTTTATCGCCTAGAATAACATTCCTTCTCAAAAGTATTCCAAAACAGAGCATCCCACAGCATGCCAACCTCTGCCCCAGTGGCGTCCACTTCTTGTAAAAATGCAAATCAAACAAAACCACAACAAAGCATCTGGCAAAGGCCTCTCAGCAGCAGAAACGCCCTCCAGGTCCAGTTCCAAACTTTTCAACCCGAGTGGAATGCTACATACCTTCGAAGAGAGAAAAAAGGTACCAAACCACCAACTAACCAGCTTCCAACCAAGAACTCAACCTTCCTGGGGTGGTGGTGGTGATACTTTTCACTTTTCAGGAGTGAAATTTTCCAGATTGACAGTGAGAGGAGGGGTTTGCCAAATTTCCCAAGGATTCTGGACTCTCTGGCCAGCTGCGCCGGCAATCAACTGGCCCCTCAAGCGAACTGGTAGGCTCGTCACGAAATCTTGGCCCTGATACGTGTTTGAGGTGTACAACAACCGGGCTCGACGAGAGCTCATCAAAGGAGATTGGATTACTTAGCAGCTAAGGGAGTGGGAGGGAGCAAGAAGTATCGTAAACCCAGGAAAGGGAGTTAAAACAAATATTCCGATAGAGTGCGGGGCCAGCTTGCCGTCGGAGATTTAACGACCGGAGATGCTTCGGAACGTGAGTCTTGAAGAACTCCGACCAAGCAGCCACAAGCAGGAATCTTTAATGAGGACGTGACTGGGTTCCGCAAACATAAATTAAGAGTGCCGTCGCCGCCGCCGCCGCACCAAGGATAAAAGATTATTTTAAGCCGAGGACTTCTTCGCTTCGCTGAAATCCTTTTTTGCGTCCATGATACAAGTCAGCATCAGGACTCGGGATTGGCCGGGGGTGATGATGAGCTCATAAGAGATGGCTACTACACTACAAGATGGGCTGAGGAAGGCGATTTCGAAAGGGGGTTTGTACGCAGAAATGAGATTTACTTCCGCACTTAACGTCAGCGGAATAAATTAGTGGAATCATTTTGGTTTAATTTCCAGCACACAATAAACTGCCAAATGAAATTTATCCCTGCCCGGTTGGTTGGTGGATGGTCGGGTCGTGTCGTGGGATGTTGTGTACCACAGGGATCACTCCTTAAGGATCCGAAGGACGAGGCTGGCATAAATTAGGAGAACGAGAATTAAGACGTTCGATTTCAGCTGATTAGGGTTTGGTGCACTGTGTTTGTTTGATAATCAATAATGTTTGGTCATTTAAAGTAAAATATCCGAAATTTTTATGATAAGATTCCAAACAGCTGGATATAAAAATCTTTTTGACTTAAACATATTTTTGTTTAATCTTAAGGAAAGTTGAGTGTTCAAATCTTTTGAATTAACTTTAAAAAAATGCACAATGAGATATTACAGAATAAAGAAAGGCCTAAATATGATCCTCTACACTGAGGAATAATTGAACGTCATTTAAATCAATTGGTTTCTAATTTATCTTGAATGATTTTTTTAAAGAAAAGACATCTTTTGTATTTGTCTATAATTTTGCTCTAAAAATGATCTTTTCTTAGAATGCTGGTAGACTCATCTTCATGAAAACCTACCAATTTTGAATCCAAAAATGTGTAAATGTCTGTTTGTTACTAAAATAATCACAAAAATCTCAGCACTGGTTGAACCGATTTAAGCCAAACCAGTCGCATTTGACTTGGTTTGAAGTCCCTTATATCGAGTTTTAAACATTTTAGAGTTTTGATAAGACTGGTATTAATTTTATTTAAAGGAGACCCTCCTCCCCCTCTTCTTCAAAGTTGGCCCGAAAATTCAGAGGGCAAAAAAAATATTTTTTTCTAAAAAAACATCAAAATTTCAGTGGAAATTTGAGTGCTATCTACTGAAATCAATTTAGAATGCGTTCCACTGCGTTCAGAATCATTTTAACATGTTTGGGTTGATTAGGGTAGGGTAGTCATCAATGAGACACTTTTGGTTTTCAACTTTCAACGATTTTTGTATTTTTTTCATCAGCATGTTTTAATGAGCTTTTTGTTGCATTTTCTTTCTTTTAATGTGTTCTAACATTGATCAAAATATGAGATGGATCCGACCTCTACAGCCAGAGCTATCCAACTGTCTCATTGTAGACGCACTTGGCAGGAACAATGAGACAGGTGGGGAACAATGAGACACTCTACGAAAATCAATACTTTTCTAGTAAAACATCATGTTTTTGTATTGTTCCATTGCAGGTGACGTACCTTGAACATTTTAAAGCAATTTTGCCAACTTGAAACTTTAATTAACAAAAGTTATACTAAAAAGTAAATAAATTTAGTAAAATCCATCTATTTATACCAAATAACTTTTACTTTTTATTTAAACCTCAATAAATATGCCAAAAATCACTTCCAATTCATATTTTGAAAGATTTCCCTAGATTTTGAAAAGTTTAATGGAGAAAAATCAAAGTGTCTCATTGTTACCCATGGGCTGAAAAGAGTGGGGAACAATGAGACAGCCCTGGATTCTGGGTATATTCTTAATTTTGGTCAAATCTAATGAAAGGCCATTGTAGCCCAACTCATGCCCTATGAAATGACGAAAGAAATTTGGAGAAATATTAGTTTTTGTGTTATTGGCAGCCTATGAGCGAAAATGTAATTTTCAGTCATAATTTACTTTTACACTCCAAAATCAAACATTTATGAATAACTTTGCAAGGGAGCGTCCACAACCAACGCCACTATTATGGCAGAAGTGTATCCAGTAGACACACCTTTCCTCAAATTATGAGCCTGATTGGTTGAAACTACGACTTGTGAGAGCCATTTTATCATTGTTCCCCGTGTCTCATTGATGACTACTCTACCCTAAAGAATCTCTTGAATTTTTGTAAATTCAGCAAAACATATTTTTGTTATTTTTTTGTCAGATCTTACAATTTTGTAAAATTAATGATTGCAAAACTACTGAACTAGGGCAAAATGCATTTTAAAACACTTTTTCCATGCAAATATTGAAACTATGAGCCCCCCCCCCCTCAACTGCAACCAGAGCCGAGCGACCAAAACTTTGAAAAGTAGTAGTTCAAAGGTTTTGTATAGAAATGTGCTTTCGCAAATTTTCGGATGTTAGAAAAGTGGCCAGAAAACAACCCAACTAGAGGGTGACGACTCTCGAGATTTTCAATTTCCCGGGAATCGAGAATTGAGTTTTGCCATTTCCCGGGAATTCCCGGGACCCGGGAATTTTTTTAACTAGCCTATAGTGTCAATAACTTAAAAATAAAAGTAAAAAAACGTTTCTTTTTGATGAATTCAGATACAATTAATTCATACTAATCCAATGAAATGTAAAACTAAGTAACCTCGTTGTTTTGAGGAACTATTTCTTCATTTTGATTTTTTACCTCAATCTACAAATAAAAAATCGTTCCTTGAGCCTGTTTGGGACTCAAAATTGCAGTTCTAAATGTTCAAGAATCTTCATTCGCACTGAGTGATTTTTCAAAAGTTGCCGAACTTGTTGTTGAACTTGTCATTAGATTTTTTGAAGGTAAAAAAAATAACTAATATATAATTTTCCATTTGTGCAATATCGTATTTTTGCAATATGATAAATAACGACATAAAGTAAAAACTTTAAGTTGATATGTAGCGGAATTAAAAGGAACAACTCGTCTCTTTGTATTCACAGTAATGCATTCTGCTAAAACGCTCAACCAAACCACAATTTAAGTTGATTTTTTCCTTCTTAAGATCAACTCTGGAGTTTTTTTTGAAAAGGTCCTATAAACCAAATTTTCAATTTTTGCTTTTTGGGTGTTTTTAGAACCGCCTTGAGTCAGGGGTATTCAAAAAAACCCAAAAAGCAAAAAATGAAAATTTGGTTTATAGGACCTTTTCAAAAAAAACTCCAGAACTGTAAATATAATTTAATATGCAAAACACAAAATTACTTATTGACATCAAAAAAGGAAATTACCTCGATTTAGCGAAATTGACTTACTTAGAATAAAAAAAAACAAGATTTATCTTGAAAAGGTTTTCCTTCTTAAAAATAATGAATATTTCATTCTTGGTGTGTAACTGTTAAGAATGTTTCAAGGTAAATTTTGGGGTCGACATTTTTGGTTACTCTCAATTATAGTTATTGGAATTTTTAAAAGTTAAAATTTACATTTTTACACTAAGAAGATTAGAGAAGCATGGGATTATTCCATCTTGAAAATCGAATATTGAGCATCCAATGTTCTTAACCATTTCAAATTTTTCAAATATTTTTCTGATTGAATTATTGAATTTGGTTTGATATTTGTAAGTATAAAATTTCCCGGGAGTCTCGACCAAATTTCCCGGGAATCGAGAGGTTCAAAAATGGCCGATTTCCCGGGAATTTTTTCCCGGGAATTCCCGCTCGTCACCCTCTAAACCCAACCTTAGTTAGGTGATCGAACGTCCTTTTCGACGAAAAACCTTCAACACTAATCTAACAGTTCAAATATTTGGCAACTCTGTCTGAAGCTATGACCATTGACCACTAAATTAATAAGATTAAATGTGGGTAATTCTCTACCAACTCACACGAAATCCGGAAAAGTAGCCCCGACCCCTCTTTGATTTGCGTGAAACTTTTGTCCCTGATCACGAATCCGAGGTCCGTTTTTTGATATCTCGTGACGGAGGGGCGGTACGACCCCTTCCATTTTTGAACATGCGAAAAAAGAGGTGTTTTTCAATACTTTGCAGCCTGAATTAGACGCCCGATTTGATAGCGTACTCAGAATTCCGAAAAAACGTATTTTTCATCGAAAAAAACACTGAAAAAGTTTTAAAAATTTTCCCATTTTCCGTTACTCAACTGTAAAAATTTCTGGAACATGTCATTTTAAGGGAAATTTAATGTACTTTTCGAATCTACATTGACCCAGACGGGTCATTTTTTCATTTCAGCTTATATCTGTAAGCCCTTACATCCAATTGAAATGCTGTCAAAGACAAACTTATGGGAAAATGGACGAGCTTTCCGGTAAAAATATTTACGAGACTGAAAAACCAAGTCTGTTATATAGAAATTGCCAAAAACCACCAAAAAACACGTTTTTTCAACATTTTTATTATTAAAACTGCTGTATCTTCCCAAGGATTGAACATAGGACCATGGTCAATATGGAGACTTTTATGAAAAATTGTTTGGAAAGTCGATTGCCATTACCGGTTTTTAAAAATTTTGAAGTTTAGACCATTTTTCAAAAAAACTGTTTTAGTAATTGATTTTTGTATTTTTTTAGGAGAGACATACCATCTTGCATTTTTCGTCAGTCTTTTGGCAACATTTTAGGCTATTTCCTCAAAAATATTGAACGAAAAAAAATCGTGACATCACCTTTAAATTTAAGTTTTAGACTTAAAAATAAAAAAATCTCATAGATGTGGCGTGTATTTTTGTTTCAGTGTATTTTTTTCAGAAAGCCCGTCCAATTTCCTACAAGTTTGTCTTTGACTACTTTTTGATACGATGCAACGGCTTCGAGATACAGTAATTTTTAAATTACAAAATACAAAAATATTTAAAACCCTTATGCCATTCTCAAATGTTATTTTCGAGTACTTTTGGCTCCATATACACAAAAATGGCTTATATAGGCCTAGGATAACATGTCTACAAAGTTTCATTGAAATCGGAGAGGGTCGGGTACAAAAGTACCAGAAAAAATCCTGATTTGAGCTGGAATTACTCTGCTTTATTTCAAGTCGCACTTTTGCCGTGTTGAACAAAGTTGAAGTTTATTAACTTTTTTACTTTTCGTTTTTTTTATTTCCGTTAAAACTAAATTTTACTTATTTGAGAAACTTAAGCAGCTATTGTTCTCCTAATTAATATTTTTTTTTCTCAACCAAAAAAAGTCAAACCAAAAAACTTCAAAAAAGAAACCATGAGCGAATTAGGAAATTAACATAATAGCCTGACATATTGTTGAGCTTGCTTGATAAGTGTTTAAAGCACCTGGAGACTAAGATTTCCAAAAAACACTTTAAAATTAACGTGAAGACTTCCATCATTGCCATGTTTTTTGTTCAATGATATAAATTTTGCGTCGCTATCAATATTTTGACAAAATTCCTTCTACAAGTTGCTAAGAATAGTGCTCTACACATGCTGATTCCTTTTGGTAACGGTTATCCCATTTCTTGCGAAGTTATGGAAATCGTCATTAATTAATGATTGCCAACTAGGACGTCAATGATTGTTCCACAAAAAAAAAAATTTTTGAGACACATTTGATTTAGATCAAAAATTCCTTCAGTGGCTTCAAGAAGGCAACAACCGGCACATGATGATTCATTTTGGTGCATAAATTCGCTAAATTTAATTTTGTACATAATATTTTAGAGTGATGATCAATTATCTCCGAAAATGATCAACGGCTTCACTTAAGTTAATTCATATAGGCATATTTTTAACTTGTTAAACGTCTTTTTTTCAATAGAAATAATTTAAAACCACAAAACAGACTGCATATTTGGATGTTTTGAAAAGATTACTACGGGACCATCCACAAAAAAACATTTGTATCCTATCAACCTCCCCCCAACTCACAATTACTTCTACATTGCCGATACTTTTAAACTTGTTGGCTTCACAAATATTAGCTAAATTTTGATATTTTCATAAAATCATGTAATCACAGGAATTGTTGGTTATGAACGGTATTGTATTTGAAACAATCACTCAAATTTCCTCAATTCACAAACAATGGATCGTTTACTGTCAGTTAACGTTAACATCGTAATAATTTCAGGACAAAGCAATAAAATATTCCCCAAACCATTCAGCGTTCCATCAATGTAAACCCCCATCCCCCTCGTTCTTGTTGTTTCCCAGGATGACAAAGCCATTTCAATAATTTACCAATTTATCAACACCGGTGGCCCTCCGGGACAGAACCAATTTCCACGAGTGTCAAACGGCGCTTTTCCGGTTGCATTTCCCACCACTTCTCCCTCCACTTCCATACTCACACACGTCATTTCGATTCGTTATCGGTTTTTCAATTGGTGAAGGAGGGGGGCAAAAAACCACAAACGCGATAACCGCAAAAAGTGTTTTCCGTTCCGTTCGGCTGTCGAATGTTGGTTTTCCGGCAAAGTTTTAAATATTTCATTGGTCCACACTAACATTCCTTCCCTTACCCCCCCTCCCCTTTGTTTTTTGGTTGATTCGTTCGAAAATGGCCGCCAGGACTAATGGACACTGTCGGAGTGCACATTTCACGGCACTATTTCCGGCCACCACTGCCACTGGCCAGGGCTGGCAAGAGAGAGAGAGTGCCATAATTCCATCGGTCCGTGTGGCTATTAGTATTAAATTTTCAGGTGAGTTGCGGTTTTCCAAACTGATGTGGGGCTTAAATAAACATGACAGTTTTGTGGGCTTTTTCCCGTGAGCCAGTCAGCTTTGGCAAACACGTGGCAGAGCGATTCGACAGCTGCTGTTTGTTAGTCAGTGAGTGGACTAACCACAAAACGAGGTCAACGAGAGGGCGGATCTTTGTTGGACAGGATAGATGGCACCTGGAATGCGTGTGAGCTGTTGATGTTGACAAAACTGGCAGAAGTTATTTTTAAGACAAAATACTGATCTTGTAGACAACAATACTGATCTTGTACACCCTTACCAAAAATCATGATTTTTTGAGTTCCAAATCCCACTTTTCATACGAATTTTTCAGTTCAACCCATATAACCATTTTTATGGTTGTAGTACCTGAACTCAAAAAATCGTATGAAAAGTGAGATTTGGAACTCAAAAAATCATGATTTTTGGTAAGGGTGTAAGATTTTCCACTTGTAGGAAAAAAAGGTGGGTCTGTGAAACGAGAAAGAAGCGCGTTCGATCGGTCTGCGATTTTAAACGTTTTTCGGTGTGTTTTTTTACAGCTTTCAAAGCATCCGCTGGCGTGTATTAGTCAAAAAAGGCACCAAGATTAGGAATTCAGTGAAGTTTAGTGCAAATAATAGCATTTTTGCAATAATTTTATAATTTAAATTTGTGAATTTCTTCTTCATATTTGTTGTTGTTTTGCTTTGGTTTGCGCAGCCCGCCACTCTTTCAAACGTCAGCGGGGCTCTCACAAAACTCACATTTCCACGTCAAATATGAGTGCCTGACAGTTTCGATACAGTGTTGCGGAATGAATTGTTTTTTTTTACGCGTAGTTTTGTTTTGTGAAAATGTTTCGGTCAACATTTATTATATTAATCAAAGAGTTATTTGATCTTTTGTGAGCTTGTATCGTGTTGGAGAGTGAACAAATATAAGAGCTCACCGGTCTTTTCGGGGGTTTTCGTAAATCCCGATTTCCTGTTGAAGATGAAACCGCAGGATCGTGTTCATGGCTGCTAAGGAAAATCTTCACAAGACGCTCGCCAGGATATGTGTTGGATCGGCATGAGGAAGATCAAGCTGTCCGTGATTGAGGAACCGCTGCTGGACGTCCGGACCCCTGCGACTGAAAAACGTTCGGATGCTTTGAAGCAACCGATAAAAAGGGCTACCGGAAGTTCCAGAAACTTGGTGAGATCTATCCAAACTGAAACTGTGACATTTTGCCTACTGATTAACCATTAAATACGCGCTGATCTCATGTTTGCCTTATGAGATTGGAAGTCTAAAGATAGGTCGAGGACTCTTCTGGTTCTTGGTCTATGTTTGGGTGGGGCCAGACAATGCCCAATGACCTCGGAATTGGACCGCAAGGAGCTTTGTCATTCTGAAACGGGTCATTGGAAGCAGCGCGAGGGCTAACACCACCTAATGTCCGGGACTGCGATAAGCTGTATCAGCAAAAATCAAGACTGATACAAATTATACTTTCCCATAATTTCGTAGCCGGCCTACGGATATTGGATTGGTTGAAGACACAGACACAGACACAACAATACTGATCTAATTTTTTCCTTTATCAAGAATAAAGAATCTGTTAAAAAGTGGTCAAGGCGTTATCAAGATTTTAAATATGTTTCATTTTGCAATCCACATCACAAATTTCCCTTCCAACAAATCTTCTAGATTTTATTCATGCCCGGGAAATCGGTTCACACGCGCTCCACCAAAACGTCGACGTGCCCAAAAGTGATTTTCCCCCTCGTCGAATTTTCCCGATTGCCAAATCCCACGTACCAAAACACACGTACGTATCACACGTCATAAATGTTTTTCCTCTTCCCACTTCGCTCCCACAAATCCAACAGCGACGTCGACCAGCAACATATCATACGCGTTTTACGTACTTTACTTCGATGGAATCGACGTCGACGTCGTCGTTGTGGCCCCTTCGGTTGGCCCCATAAATACCAGGGCTTTATAGGTTTTGCCAGTCCGTCCCCACCCACCCACAGATCAAAGCGTAATCATCCTAATGCTTTTGACGTTTGATTTATGAACTTTGCCACCTGCACTGAGGAGTTTCACTTGTGCCGAAAACGTAGTCCGCGCAAAGTAGTCCCGGACCACAGCAGGACACTTTCGTCCCGGGGCCGGAGAATGGCAATCGGCAGAACCTTCTCGCGCCAAGCAGCAGCCCCGGGAAAAGGTGAAAAGATTTGTCAGATTTATGCGGGCATGCATAAGCAGGACACATTTCAATCAGTGCTTTATGCTTCGGTGGATAAGAGTGGGTGAAGAGTCGAGGGAGGTGGTGGTTGGTTCTATGGAAGGTGATGGACTGGAATGAAAAGGCCAAACTATGCTCTTAGTGGTGTAGAAATTTGAGGGCGAAAATTCTAATGGACTGAACGATGAAAATCTTACGAAGCAACCATTTTGAATACAATTGGAATAATAAATACAAAATGAATAATTACATTAAAAAAATCCGATGCCTTCGAATAATCGAGTGTGGACTGTACTCTGAAAAACTTCAAATCACTACGATATGCATTTCTTTGCAGAAAAAAAAATCAGCAATTCCTCACGAAAACAGCACGGCAAAACACGAAAGTGCTCGAATCAATCCCAAAATCGTTCCACCGGAGCAAGCTTGGTTTGGTGTGTTGATTGTCTTTATGGTCTTTATAGCAGAGAGACGACTCCCACACTGCCTCTGATCGCATAAATGTCCCATATGCATTTTCATCGTTTTTGCGTTATTGATGCAGTTTGGTTCAAAATCGTGTCCTCTTTCAAAAAATCCTATAACATCCAGTACTTTGTTCTAGAAATCAAGAGGAAATCCAGTTTGTTCTATAAAACTTAACACGTAGCCTTATGTGTGGGACAAACTTTCCTCGCGTTTTTCTCAGCTTGCTGTTTTTGCATATGGGACATTTATGCGAACATGGGCAGCACACCTGGAATGACTTAACGGCCTAACAACAACCAAGGCCGGGACCGACGTTTTGCTTCCCCATTCGATGGAAGGTTGGAGCAGATGGGAATCGAACCCATGATCATCCGCTTAGAAAGCGGACAGCGTAACCATTCGGCCATGTCTGCTGCCCTTCAATGCAGTCTCCACATTCTTGCAAACGTTACTATTGTTTGTTAGGGATAGGGAAAGGTGGGGCAAGACGACCATATGGGGCAAGAGGAACAATCGATCGTACGGCCATAATTTTTGTACAATTTTGATGTTTACAGTATGAGGAATTGTTGCTAGCAATGCAATTAGCTGATTCTACTACCACATAACCGCCAAAATGACGCAAACGCCACGGGGCAAAAGATTGAATGATTTTTTTTTTCAAAACCTATGTTTTCTTATTATATTTGGAAAATACAAAATAAGGCTTAAGGTTCGTTTTAAGGCTCCTTTAATCAAAATTCTTTTTTTCCTAGATTAGTAGTGTCCCTACCAATGATTTGCACCTATTTTTAAGTTTGTTTTATCAATTCGTTGTTTTTTAAAGCTTTTTTTAAAGCTTGTTTGAGTGAGGCATGTGTACCACAAGGATTTGAAGTATGAAAAAAAAAACGAATTGCTGCAAAAACATAATTTATTGGGAAATTAATGCATAAAAGTACTTAAAAATTATGAAAAATTGTTAAAAAATGTTATTCACAAAATAGTGATAATATACAAAAATATCTTCTAAATTTTTTTTTTCTAAAATCGATTGAATTATTACTAGAATATTATTCACTCTAATCTGAAGTGTCAAATTGATAGCAGTTAAATTGTTAATAAATTATCATGCTATTTTACGCATTGTTCCTCTTGAGCAATTCTCTACCAGAACCGGAAATGGATTTTATTTATATTTTTTTATTTGGCTCAAACTTTGTGGGGGCCTTTCCTATGACCAAATAAGCTATTTTGTGTGATTGGTTCATCCATACAAGTCTTCATACAATTTAGCTGCTGTCCATACAAAAATGGTATGTAAATATTCAAACAGCTGTAACTTTTGAGTGAATTTTCTGAATAATTTGGTGTCTTCGGCAAAGTTGTAGGTATTGTTGAGGACTTTTGAGAAAAAAATAGGAACACGGAAAAAAAAATGCAGATTTTTTAATCAACTTTTTTTTTCAATAAAACTCAATTTCCCAAAATAAATATTTTTTGATTTTCAAGATTATTTGATATGTTTTAGGGGACAAAAATCCGCAACTTTTGAGCCATAGTGAAACATGGTCAAAAAATCTGCCACCGAGTTATGAATTTTTGAAAAAAATAATGATTTTTGGAAAAAATCGAAGTTTTATGCAAAAACAAGTTTGACATTATTTTTAAATGCAAAATTGAATTTGCAATTGGAAAGTATTTTACAGATATTTTGATAAAGGGCTCCGTTTTCAAGATATAGCCACCGAAAGTTTGATTTTAGCGAAATATTTACAGTTTTTCAATTTTTTAAAAATAATGACCATGAGTGAACATTTCTATAAATATTTTTTTTGAAAAGTCCAGAAAATTTGCTATAAAAATGTCTAAGAGACATTGAAGATTGGACCTCGGGTTGCTGAGATAGAGCTGCTTTAAGAAAAAGAAACACGAAAATTGAAGTTTTCTAAGGTAGTCATTGATAATCGAACCATTAGTTGCTGAGATATCGTCATTAGAAAATGGTGGGTTATTTTGGTGAGATTTAGAACACTTAAATTTTCGTGTTTCTTTTTCTTAAAGCGGCTCTATCTCGGCAACCCAAGGTCCAATCTTCAATGCCTCTTAGACAATTTTATAGCAAATTTTCTGAACTTTTAAAAAAAATATTTTTAGAAATGGTCATTCATGGTCACTATTTTTATAAATCGAAAAACTGCAAATATTTCGCTAGAATCAAACTTTCGGTGGCAATATCTTGAAAACGGAGCCCTTTATCAAAAAATATGTTAAGTTCATTTCGATTGCAAATTCAATTTTGCATTAAAAAATAATGTCAAACCTGTTTTTGCATAAAACTTCGATTTTTTTTCCAAAGATCACTATTTTTTTCAAAAATTCATAACTCGGCGGCAGATTTTTTGGCCATGTTTCTCTCTGGCTCAAAACTTGCGGATTTTTGTCCCCTAAAACATATCAAAAAATCTCAAAAATCGAAAAATATTTATTTTGGGAAATTGAGTTTTATTGAAAAAAAAGTTGATTAAAAAATCTGTATTTTTTTCCGTGTACCTATTTGTTACTCTAAAGTCCTCAACAATACCTACAACTTTTCCGAAGACACCAAATTGATCAGAAAATTCACTCAAAAGTTACAGCTGTTTGAATATTTACATACCATTTTTGTATGGACAGCAGCCAAAATTGTATGGAGACTTGTATGGGTGAACCAATGACGCAAAATAGCTTATTTGGTCATAGGGAAGGCCCCCACAAAGTTTAAGTCAAATAAAAAAATACAAAAAATAAAAATGTTCGAAATCGGCTGATTTCGTAGAAAGTTGCTCTCTTGCCCCAACGAGTTGTTCGTCTTGTCCCACTAATTGAGTAGAACGTACTGAAAATCAATAATTTTTAAATCAATTTTGTATCATGAAAAACATGATTTTTCAGAATCTTGTTCTATCAAAGACATAGTCAAGACCTGAAATAAGATGACTATCAAAAATTCCGACAGAGTTTTTACGTTTTCAATGAGTTCTAACGAGCATTTCCTTAGAAAGTATTTCAAACATTAATATAATAAAATCAATGTTCTGTAACATTGCGGGAGGACAAAAAAAAACTAACTTAATCCACCTATGTGGTTGATGCCTTCCTCACTCCTTACTAAAAGAACCTCATAGATCTTTACAATTTCAGACTCGTAGGAAAGGTCTTTCCATTACCTTTCCAACGATGCACAGTGGGCGAAATGGAACCCAAAATCAGACTTAATTGATCGAGGCTAGTTCCCCGGTATGAAAACTAGTGTCTCTTATGTAAAACAAAACGCGGGGAATCGATTGGTGATGGTTTCATACACCGCACGAAACGGCAATGGGTCCATTTTGTCCCATTTCCCCATTTTTCAACAATTTTTCATAAAAATCGCTCTGTATTTAGAGCGGAAGCTTTATACTCGTAACTTATGCGAAAATGTCCCAGGGATCCAGTAAAAAATAACCACTTGCACCGCAAATATCATCTAGGGTCCATTTAACCACAATTCCACTATAAAAGAACTTTTGGCCGTTTTTAAATGTTAGGTCCGATTTTAAAAATCTGAAAATATTTTTATCGTAAAGATCTGACAACTTTACATAGAAATGACTATTTGTACTTGTTAGTTTGACCTGTGTGAGTTGAAATAGAAATTAAAATAAATAAAATGTTTGAAGAAACAGTTTTTAGCCAATTTTCCCAGACGAAAATAAACTACCTTTTTCATAATTTTTATTCATTTATTTCCGATATCAATATAAATGTTTCAAACCATCATGTGAAGGTAGTCATTCTTATGTAAAATTATCTGATCTTTACGATAAAAATATTATCAGATTTTTAAAATCTGACCTAACACTACAAAACGGCCAAAAATGCTTTTATAGCGGAATCGGGGTTAAATTGACCGTAGATGATTTTTGCAGGGGCAAGTGGTTATTTTTACTGGATTCCTGGGACATTTTCATATAAGTTACGTGCATTTTGGATGACCGCATAAAGCTTCCGCTCTAAATACAGAGCGATTTTCAAGAAAAATGGTTGAAAAATGGGGAATTGGTGCAAAATGGACCTTTTACCGTTTCGTGCGTTGGATGAAACCATCACCAATCGATAAATTAAGTCCGATTTTGGGTTCCATACAAATAAGTGAGATCCGGCATAAAAAAGTAAATAAATATCACTTGAGTGGTCATAACTTGAGGCAAGGTTGCCAGATCTTCAATGGTTTGAACTCGTTGGAAAGGTATTTCGATTACCTGTCAATCATTGGTGATATTTGGTACGGTTTCAGGTCATTAATCTAACATCCGAATATGTTTGAATACAAATTTGTATGCATAACTTATGAACTACTCGTCAAAACTCCAGTTTTTTGAAACTCGATCAATGGGACCCTAAACTGAGTCAAACGCGACTGGTTTGTTCTAAATCGGTTCAGCCAGTGCTGAGAAAACTGAGTACACACACATATACACATCTAGACAGACGGACAGACATTTGTTCAGTTTTCAATTCTGAGTCGATGGGTATATATGAAGGTGGGTCTACGAGCTTTATGTGGAATGTTTATTTTTAGAGCAGGATTATAGCCTTACCTCAGTGAGGAGGGCAAAACTTCAAGTATTTCATATAGAAATGATCAAACCTCTGATTTAACAAATTTTTACTTTTAACTTCACAAGGATTGCACTTGGGTCGATGGCAAAAACCAAGCATTGAAATATATTTTAAATAGCCTCAATCAAATAAAAAAAATAACAGTGAGGTATAAAGCTTTTTAATCTGCAATATAAAGAGCGGATCAATCCAGCTAAAGACTGCAATGGTTTTTGTCAAAATGCATCAATTATCTTATTGAATATTATGTTGTTAACTTTGGCTAATTGGGAACCGATTTGCTTCAAAATAATCATAAGTTTGCGAGGTTTTGGTTAGGTAGTGATATCCGATATGAATTTTTCGGAGAATATTTGCGTCGCATTCTACTTTTTACTAGCGAATTTTGAGCAATTGGCGAAGTTTAAAACATAGGGGAGAGTGGGGAGACTTGATCCCCGGGGAGACTTGATCCCAAGCCTGTATCTCGTCAGCATGTGGGTAAAACAATTAGCTTTGTTCTAGAAAGTTGTGTGAAATTGACTAAAACTCATTGTAGAAAACATAGAAAAAAAATTAAAAATGTTCAGATTGAGTTACACACATTTTTCTAAAAAGTGCTGCAAAAAACTTCCAAGAGATCTTTTTTCTTTGTTTTGATAAGTATAGAAAACACTCAAAAATTATTCAAAAAAATATTTTTTATACATGAATTGTTTGGTAAACATATCAACTCCAAAACCCTTACGCATTTGACGTTAAATTTATCGTCATACTATTTTTACAATCAATTGTTTAAAAAAGTGCGTTGAGGGAGACTTGATCCCTGCATTTTTACAGTCACTGGAATCAGCCTCAAGATTAATTAATTGAGCTGGATTTTCATACATAGTTTCCTTTAGTATAGTTGTACATAACTAACTGCAGTTTGAACCATTTTTCAAATGTTTTGTAAACAAAAATTACCAGCTTTTGTAAACATGCTCAATTTTAGTCTAAAAAAGAAAATTTTAAGTTTTTAAATTTTTTACATGCTAAACTTGTTATATTTTGAACACAAACGTAAAGGTTTAATGTGAAATTGCTGTATCTTATAGAAAATTAAAAGTTTGGATCGATAGGAAACATTTTGCTTAAGATTTCTTCAAAATGTTGAAAGGGGGATCATATTACCCCCAACATTTTGAAAATGCCGGTTTAAAATATTTTTTTAAAACGCTTGGCATTATTCTAAGAGTTTATCTGATGAAATACCCTTATCAGCCAAACATAGTTGAATGTTTAAGCTTTCAATTCATGCAAAAAGATCATAGTTTTGTGAGAAATTGACAGAGTTATGTGCGATACAAAAAAAGGGGATCAAGTCTCCCCACTCTCCCCTATAGCTTTTTAATGGATATTTTCATAAAAATATTGTCAAATTGAATTAGTTGTTCGGCAAATGCAAAAATTAAATCAATCACCACGTGCCCCAACTCGTCTCCAAATGTTTCTATGAAACCCACAAACCTCTCGCAGGCTTCGCCTTTCCAAACACAAATCGCCTGTAACGAAAAAAAACGCAAAGAAATTCCAACATCTTAAGGCCTCTCCCCCACTGAACCATTCCACCCACCACACTTTCCCAGACACGGTAATTAAATTACAATTTCTCGGCGCTGTTCTTCTTCAACCAAGAGAGACCTCTTGAAGCCCCCAGGAACCACTCGAAAAATGAATGAAAAACTGTTTGTAATTTGTTATAAACAACGACGACGACGAAGGGAATCATTTTTCCTGGTCCTCGAAGCAAAACCTTACATCTCAAGCGAGGGCAGGACACGTGGTGGTCTCAAGGTGGCAGGGGGGAGGGAAGAGGCTTCAAATGCACCGACTTCGTTGAGGCGTTTCCCAGCGATGAACTCCGCGTGCCGAGTGGGGCTCGGTGGCCACTGCGCATGTGCCCCGTCCCCAACCCCGTCGGAATTCCTTCCCCGATCGGCAGCGCGGTTGTTCCGTCCTTCTCTGGCTACGCAAATCTTAAGGGGGTGGTTGCACTCTCGCTTTTTTAAGGATTTTCCTCCGTCCAAAGAGAGTTCATTCACCAATACGAGCAAAACGGACAAAACTCTGGAAAATCCTTGCGCGCTCTCTCGCTCCCGTTCTGGCCGGTGCCGTGTTCCACCAGAGCCAGGAGGAAATTCCGTCGTCAGTACGTTGTAAACTCGGTGAAGGTAAAGATGAGTTTCCACCGGTGGTCCCGCAGTGTCTAGCCAAAACTTCCAACCCAAAGTGTCGGTACTGGTGGTGCTCCTTAAAACTGAGCAAAAAGTTTTCCACGTTTGCAAAGTTTTTTCGGGGGAAAAACTCGCCGAAAAGTTTTTCACACCCCTCGTCAGCGTCGTCCCGGCTAAAGTTTGGGACCCCTCGACGGGCCCCAACCTTCGAGAAAAACTTTGCCGGAAAACTTTGGCGCGCGAAAAGTTGGAAAAGTTTGGCGAAAGTTTTGTGCCAACTTTGAGTGAGGGTGTTTTGAAAAGTTTGTGTGAAAAGTGCAACAACGCTCTCTCGGTCGGTCGCGGCAAAAAGACAATTATATTTGGGTGTGGAAAAAGTTTTCCACCAAGCTCGAACTTTTCCGGCAGAAGCGGGGAGCGGCAATTAGTTTTCCGCGAACACGGGGAAAATCTCAACCGCAAATCAGCTGAGCTGAAGTGAAAGGCTGTTTTGGAAGGAAGGAAAGGAAAAATCGCGGGAAATAAAAACACACGCATTGAAAATAAAGCGGTGATACGCGAAAACGAAAGGAACCGGAAAAGGGAAATGCAATGAACGGAAAAGGGGTTTGAAAGTTGTTGTTCCTTTATTATTTGTTTTGTTTTGGGAAAATGTGCAATTGAAACGAGGAGAATTGTGTGAAGCGAGGAAAAAGTATTGTGTGGATAAAGCTGAAACAGATCAGCGGAAAAGGATACTGAGGGACAAAAGGTGAGGAATATTCATTGATTCGAATTAATTATTACTTTTATTGATAAAATCATTTCAATAATAAAATAAACCTCCATACACTTCATAATCTTTAAAAATCTTATAAAAGTATTCACAATTGGAAAATTTGATTCACTTGTAAAATTATTAAGAATGTAATATCGGAAAACAAACAACTATTTTGAAAAGTCTCAGTTCATATTAAAACTTGAATGGCGTTTGTAAAATAAAAGGGTGTTAGCAGGTTAATCACTCGCACCTAATTCCATCCAATTTGCTGATTTTCACTATTTAAACAACTAAATTTGCAAAACTTTTGATATAAACTTGCTTGCTCACTTCTTATTGAGCTATTTATCACTCGATTTCAGTTGAAAACGCTTTTAATTAGCTTTAATTGAATGTCAAAGTTCTTACCTGCCAACATTAGAGGCACGCTGGAATTAGATGCTGTTCCCCTATAGTGTTAAAGTTTAGTACTTAGTAACATCAACAAAACATTTATAAACGTAGGCACCTTATAGAAATTAATTCCATCAACTTTATTAGAAGCCTTGGCATCTTCTATGTGTTGGATGCTTTTCTAACCTCATATTTCAATATTGGTTTTACTCAAAGTTTAAACTCACATAGAAAAAAAAATCATGGTAATATTACATCTGGGAGGGGGTACATCTTTTATGTCAGAAAAAAGCTGTAATTTTGCCTCTGAAAATGAGTAATTTTATCACTTTTCTGATGTAATGTCACTTTTTCAGTCTAAATTGAGGTAAAATTACATCATAAAAGAGGTAATACTAAACCTTCCAAAATTACAGCTTCCAACTTTACATTAATTTTTACTGTGCACATTATGACGTCGTTTAAGCTTATTTGCTATCCAAGTCGTAGCATATGAATACGATTTTTAGAGCAAATAGAAACTAGTTCTTAGGAGCAGATACTTTGTAACAATTCGAAACAAGATTAACGAATTCCATTTATTCAAACACCTTGGTTTCAAACCATATAAAAGCTTTCTTAACACATTATCATAACCTTACAAAGATGTTCTATTTCGTATCCGGCTTGAAGAAGATTATCAAAAACATTTGTAATAAAGTTTTATTAAGTAATGGGTTTTCCTGCATTTTTTGCATTTTTCAGACCTAAGCCAAAAAAAAAAATATTTTTTTTCAAAAGAACTGATTTCAGGTAAAAGTGTTTATCAAAAATTTTCATAACTTAACAAGAAGTAGGAAAATCAAATGCCAAAATGTTTTCAGGAAAGCAAAATTTCTTGAAATTACGCTGAAATGTTTTGAAATGCTATGTAACTTACCTTATTAAGTCATTTTATTCATTTGTGGGTAGCCTTATTTGAATGTATGACAAAAGGTCAAAAGAAATAAAGAAGAACGGGCAAAAGGGTGAATGCCAAATGGTCGAATAGACAAAACGTCGAAATGACAATAGATCGAAAGAAAAAAATCTTTGAAAGTATTATACTTTCAAATACGATCGATTTTTTTTATGTACAGCTATGTTTTTCAAGCATTATTTTTCTAAGGATCTATTGTGACTATGAAAGCTAATATTTGAAAGAATGGAAAAACTCAAAAAATACTACGACAAATAAGAAAAGGTGTTTTTTTAAGAATCAAATAAGGCTGGTACCCCCCCTACAAAGTTGGCTCGAAAAATCAGGGGGCAAATTTTTTTCTGTACACCCAAAGGAAAAATATATCTCAAAATCTGCTACAAAGGATTTGCTGCAGAAAATGCCACATTTTATAACATTTTATGCAGCAAGCCCGTAGATCATTTTTGCCCGCGTGTAAACATTTCTGCGATCTGCAGTTCTCACCAACACATACAATGCTGGCCCGTCCCTGAGCAACACTTCAGAGAGAAGATTATGTTGGTGCTCTTTC
Source organism: Culex pipiens pallens (assembly GCF_016801865.2). NCBI lineage: Eukaryota > Metazoa > Arthropoda > Insecta > Diptera > Culicidae > Culex > Culex pipiens. The sequence goes on along the minus strand of NC_068937.1, from coordinate 55,554,051 downwards.
ATTCTCATTTCATCAAGCGTCCATGGCGCGGTGGTAGCGTGTCGGATGAATAACCAAGAAGTTGGTGGTTCAATCCTCGTTCTGTTAAGGTTTTTTTTTGTGAAATACAACCAAAAAGCCATCGGTAATGTCGATAATTGTCGGTAACGGGCAAAATGTCATACTCCTATATCGCAAAAAATGCATGAGGACAGATTTCATGCAGATTCTGATATAGGGGAAATATACCCATTTTAATCACACTAAGCCGTTCGACCAATTCTCATCACTTTTGCCGTTTCTGCTATTAAATCAACATTTTCAAATGTTTCAACAATGGAGAGTTGCTTGCTCACTTTTATTTGAGCTATTTATTACTTTGGAACAGTCAAAAACACTTTATATAAGCTGTAATTCATGATCAAAGTGCTGATAGGCCGATAATAGAAATAGGCTGAGAAAGGGTATAGTTCCCCTACTTTCATGCCGCCATGCATCACAATCATGCGACTGCCAGTTGGGTGTATAATCACCTGACATTGATTTAAAATGCATTCCCCTGCGTTTAGAATCATTTTTAGCATATTTGGGTTGATTTAAACATCTTTTGAATTTTTAAAAATTTTCGATGATTAGTATCGCAAAAAAAATATTTTCGCTATTTTTTTTTTTGTTTTTGTCAAATCTTACTTTTTTGAAAACTAATGATTGCCAATCAACTGAACTAGTGTAAAATGCATTTTAAAACACATTTTGTATTCAAATGTTAAAACTATGTCTTGTTATTTAAATTTTTATATTTTTTATGTCTTTTGATTTTTTGGCATTCGACCTAATGTCTTTCAACCTATTTTCGCGCATCAGTCTTATTTGTTACGATATTTCAAATTTTTGATAATATATTATTTGAGTTTTTTTAAGATAACTTTTTTTTTCATTCTATAAACTTTCTATAACGTTTGTTATCAGTGAAGCTAACAAGAATGGCATTTATTGATTGATGACTTTTTTGCGAAATTAAATAGTTTCATCTAATCAATTATGAAATTGTAACTTCACTTTGAATTCAAATAAATATTAATAAACTTAGTTAAATGTGATATTTTCAAATAAAACATTCAAATTACTTAGGATTTGAAAATAAAAATTTTCAACGCAGTAACTTTATACGGCAGTTTTAGAAAAAATCCATTGACCAAAGTTTTTGAAAGAAAATTTATGAAGTCATTTAAATTCTAGACAACAATTTATTTATAGGACTTATTAAAAAACAGTTTCTCTTTTTTGTCGAGTTGAAAACCGCTTTGATTGAATGAACAAAAATTTAAAATGTTATGTTAGAGCATTAAACAGGTACAATATTAAATTATTATGAACCCTTCCCTTTGGTAACAAAAAAATCAAGTTGAATAAGAAATATTTCTTATCTACTGCTATTTTAAACTTAATTCTATTAAAAACAGATTTATCTTTGAAAATGATATGTTCTCAAATTTTAAGGATAAAATTCATTAAACCTAATTTTTGCAAGTTTTCCAGGCATTTTAATATACCAAATTGCTTCAAATGATTTTCAAAAACCCTTATTATTGCTTTGTTTGTAAATCATTTCAATTGTTTATTTAAATTAATGGTTGCATTTTCAACAATGTTGTGTGTTTAAAATTCATAATTTGATTACAATTAAACTTTTGTTGATCTGTTTTTATCCAAACAGATTAAGAATAGTTGCATAAGTTCTTTTTTAACTTTCAAATAATTAAACCATCAAGACAAAACCCCAATTTAAGACGGGCTTTGAACAAAAATTAATCCTTTAATGATACGCATTTGAAAAAAAGGCCAATGTTAAAAAAATATCTGGATTCAGCTTTAACCGTGTTTACAATTAATTTCCCTTACTTTTTATGTCAAAATAAGTATGCAGTAATTGTGTATGTTCGCGATAGCATCTACGAAGATAATGGCCTGTATAAAAAATGTGAAAAATACTAAAAAAAATCGAATAGTTTTCTGGAAAATTATGAAAAGCAAAAATCTAAAGACAATTACTGATGAATGTATAATAGAACAAGAACTACTAAAAGAAACATAAACTTAACAAGAAAAAAATATTTATAAATAATATCAATGAATAAAGATAAAGATAAGACGAGAGCAGTTATGTTTTTCATGCAATAAAAGTTAAAATAATTTCCTACACGGAGAAGAAAGAGTTCCCAAAATCGTGAACAAGCGTTCATGAAAATGGGAACCTCGAACAAAGTGTTCAAATCCCATGGTACGATTTTGAAAAACGTACCATGAAATTTGAACACTTTGTTCGTGGTTCCCATTTTCATGAACGCTTGTTCACGATTTTAGGAACTCTTTTTTCTCCGTGTAATCACGAAAAAAATAATTAACAAACAAAATTTTGGCAGCAGAGGGTTAAGAGGTTTAACAGAAGTTTCTTAACATTATGGGTGCCCAAAATTCTTTTCGCGAAGCTTTTTCATCAGGTCTGTCGCGGCTTTTGACATTTTTTTTCGATTACTGGTCATTCAAAGAAAATTCATGAAATTCCAAATAAATAAGTTAATTGTCGATTCTAAAAAATATGGAAATTAATTTTTACAATTCTTTGTTTTGTTTAATGATTTACGAATGAAATAGTGCTTATTTGACCTTTATTTATATTTTGTTTCAGTCGTTATTCCTTTTTTTATAATTCACGCACATTTTTTGAATCTATTTTTATTCCACCTAAAAAAATATTTTTGGAATTATTTTATTGATTGAAATATGACATCCCAACAAAAAAAAATCTATTTCGTAGATATGTTATACAGAACTCGAACTGTTGGAACATTTCGAAATATTTTGTGTCTTGTAAGTTTTTTTTTTTGTAAAAACAAGTTTATAATCCAAACTAATTTTTTTCAAAACATTTGAGACAGCGAATCAACTGCAATCATGCAATACCTTATCATACCAGCGACCATTAAACTTTCAATATTTGTTATTTCAATTGACAGAATCAATAATGGTATATAATGTATAAATGTAAATGTATAAATTTATATGTATAAATGTAAATGTATAAATGTAAATGTATAAATTTATATGTATAAATGAATAAATAAACAATGGTATATAATGTATAAATGCAATTATTAAAATGAATAATATTTTTGAAAATTTACTGTATTTTCTTGTCATCATCTAAATTATTTTTTTGTAACAACTCGTATAAATTCATCGCGATTGATTAAAAAAAATGAAATTTTCTTTCTGGCCCGCCACTGCTCCTTAAAAGTACGGCCAAAAGGTTGGGCACCCAAATTGAAAATAAAAATCAAAAAAATGCATCTACTAGGATACATGCGTTCACTTATGGTTAAACTATCGTGGCAATTTGGAAAAGGTTTTAAATTTACATTAAAAAAATAAATCATTAAAAAAAAGTAAACGTTAAATTGATGTTATTGCTCGAGTCCTCAGACGATTTCGTGGTTGTCATCGCTCCAAACTCAATCCAGCGCCAAACTGTTCCCTTTCATGTCAACGAACGATTAATGCCTCTCCCTTAGTTTTGCCTCCCCTTCTCCGGCACCAAAAATTACAACAATTTATTAGTGCCAAAACACATGTTTCACCGCTCGGCCCCGATTGACATAAACCCCGAGCATGTGCGGTGTGTCTTAATAAGCAGGTCTTGTTTATAGCAATTTCCCACGGACAGAGAGTCTTGTCATTCAAGAAATAACAGTAAAAAACCCAGAACATAACCTTTGAACGACCGTTGACAGGCCACCGGGACGCGACAAGTTGACAAGCCCGCGGCGACGGGGCGCAAAATGTTCCCGTCAATCCCGTGTCCTTGAAGAAAAGAAAGAAAAAAAAAAAAAACAGGTTTTATTTTGTAAGTCAGCTGACTTTGCCGTGCAGGTGGCAGTCTGAAATTAGTCTAAATCCAGGCGAAAGCCAGCGCGCACACGCTATTTTCGTTGCTACTAGCCGGTAGGCAACCCCAAACGGAGTGTCACGAAAGTTGCTTCTTTAGAGGGTAAGGAAAATCCCCAACTTCTTGGCCGATTAGTGAAGAAAGGGTTTCCAACGTACAAATTTCCCGATCACAAATTCTTGAACGTGACTTTACGTGATGACATGCGAGGTCGCCGGCCAAAAAGCCGAGCTTCTAATTTCTTGATTTTCCTAGCCCCGGTGATGGACGGACTGAGCCTAACTTCCGGCGAGGCTCGAAAGTGGCATTCGATCCCCCGTTAATGCTAGAGAGTTGAAGGAAGTTTCAATCAATTTTGAGGTTCGATTGTGTGTTCCGCCGCCGAACGGCGTCTGGGAAGGATTTCGATTCCTTTCAATAAATACCTGGGTATTACCTTCGGAAGGGGATTTCTTTGCAGTTTTGTAGTGGGCACGCAATTGCTATGTGCGTGTGAAACAGGAAATTTGCCGGCAGGAAATTACTATTTTGATACGTTTAGGAAATTATTTTCTTGACATTAGAGGGGAGTTTAGGGTGATTTAGAACTGCTGGATGGGGAAAGCTGTTTTATTGTAAAACTATAATGTATCCTTCTAGGTAACCAAAAAACAAAATATCAGTACTGTAAATACACAAATCTCTTCTTGATCTTGATAAATTCAAAACTTCAGAAAAATAAAAACATCCCCCAAAACAAGCCCATGAATATCTTGTCAACGACTTGAGAAATGCTCTTGTATCCACTAAATCACTTCCGTACATCGTTGACTCTACTCTCTGCCGGAAGACTTACTGCCAACATGCTGCTGCACCCATGAATAAATGTATGACAATCAGGATTACATACCAAAATCCACCTTTCATAAAACGTCTCGCTTAAAAAAATAAGACATATTCCTCGCCACGTACGGAAAAGACGTCTTCCAACGACCGACCGACTTCCGGCATCTTCGCAGACTCCGTGCGACTTTATCGTCCGTATAATCAATAAAAATTATGAATGTCACAAGTGCTCTTTACTGTCATCGTCACTATTTCACCGTTTGCTCCTGTGCAGAACTCCATTCTACGCCGGGCGAAAAAAGAAGGGGTTCTTTCCTTCAGGGGACCGGGGACCTGTCCTGTCTGCCGCAGGAGGCACCGAGCGATAAATCATATCCTTGATGTCTTTGCAGGAATTCCCCCGCTGGCTCGCGTAGGGGGAAGAAGAACATGATTTTATTTCCGTCGCAGCAAGCGCCGAGTGAGATAAATACGGCGTGGTGGTCGACGCTATTATCTGCTTAGACGTCGGAACACGGTGGCGCGCCGTGCGGGTGAGGGTTGAAAGCACGAGTTGCCCGGGGGTGAGGACTCTCCAGTTGCTCATTATCTTTTTACGACTGGCTGCCTGGAAATATGGGGTTGGTGTTTGGGAAGGGAAATTTTCTTTCGAGATTGGCCCCGATTTTTAACGGTAACGAGCCGTGTGGAAAACGGGTTGTTTTGGCGTTGGTTCCGGGGCCTCGGGGTGGTCAATAATTAAAGTTTCCCTCGCGCTTTAAAACTAACCGAGATTTCTTTCTCTTTTTGCTTTCTGTTTCAGATTTGTGCAATTAACCGAGCGATAGAGATTGCTGCGGAGTGTGTTAAAACTGCTGGAAGCAAGGAACCTACAATAATTTTAGTGTTAGAACGTACCGTACACCTAAACAATACTTCAAAGTGCAATATCTATACGATTTCTACCGATATCAACAAGTTACACCATTATACTAGCGTATTCCTAAGTGTTATTTACAATAGTGCAGCGAAAATACAGAAATACTACTCACAATGATCGATAACAGTTACTCGTACGTAACGCGGGATAACCTGCGTTACACCGATCTCAACGATGGCCGGTCGTACGCCCAGATGAGCACCCTGTCGTCACCTCCCTCGATGGGCAACCGGCTCGGCGAGTACGACACGTCACACCTGACCAATCACCGACCGTACGACCCGGCACCCCAGACGGCCTTCGAGCGGTACGACACCAGCTACCCGCCCCAGCGGAGCAATCTCTACCCTTCCTACGGATACTCCCAACCCCTCATCGATGACGAGCAGAAATACATGTCCGCAGAACCGCCGGCACCGCCGGAAGTCGCACCCGGCCAGCATCACCTCAACCTGGCCCCGCTCCCAACCGGACCCGATCGACACCCGCACCCCATGATGAAGGTCGAAATGGACGAGGCCTCGGGCCCGATTTACCCCCGTCCCATGTACCATTACGACCCAACCGGGACCTGCGGAACCGGCCTTCCGCCCGGCTTCTCGGCCATCAATCTGAGCGTAAAGGAAGCGAGCCCGCCCATCCCAACCGGGTACAAAACGAGTGGCACTCCGTCGCCCAATCCGGGCAGTCGGAAACACCCGGACGAACGCAAGATCTCCTCGACGAGTCCGGAACCGGGTGCAGGGAGTCCATCCGCGGCTGGGCATCGGAGTCCACAGGCTAGTTTGGATTTGAGCTCCGGGAACAGGTAGGTCCCCTTTGTGACTCTTATAATATTGAAACCAATGTCCTGATTTACGTTTAAAAGAGTTCTGATCAATAACTCAGTGTCACTCAAACTACTTTATACATCAAGAACCCGAGATATGAACCGACGACCTTTAGATTCTGCATCCTACCGTAGACCAGTGACTCTCCCAAACCAGGTTTGGTCTGGTATTTTTTTATGACAACTCCAGAGGGACGACTCCTACACCTGGAATGACCCAAGGACCTAATTTGAACCGGACCGGGGGAATTTCCATATAAGTTCCCCCTTATTTTTCGAGCAATGGAGTTTAGGTGTAAATAAGAGATGACATGGTTAAATGATCAAATGATTAATGTAAAACTCCTGATGGTTGAAGGTTCAGCGTCCCAGACCAACAATCTAAAGGTGCGGGTGCAAATCCCACCTGATACAAGCCATTATTTTAGTCATATTCCTAATTTCAAATTTCTTCGGTTATGTCCTGAAATTCCAACAAAATTGACTCATTGTTTACATCCTAATATGGAACTAGAGAGCCTATGTGGAGAGGCGAAATGTTACTCACGGGGCTCTAATCGAGCTGTAAAAACAGAGTTCCAATCGAGCGTTTTTACTGATTTTTACTGATAAAAATTTCCTGAAAGAGATTCCAACCTAATCCTTGCAAGGTTTTGTCGCTTGATTGGAACCCCAAGAGTAAAATTTCGCCTCTCCATGTTGGCTCTCTTTGTGGAATTTTGACAGCTAGCGTGCACTGTTTACATTTTTACCATGGGTGTCTCTGTTGATATGTGGATGCGTATGCGCACAAGCTGTCAAATGACGTCACCTAGAATAAAAAACAATTCCCGTACTAGTGAATTGTTGTTAATGAATTTGAAAACTATGAAGAAACATATTCATAAGTATGGTGCATTTGCAATACACTCAACCCCCGGTTGTTGGTCACTTTTTCGTTTAACACTTTTTTTAGTTTGTACCCCGTTGGTTGGTCAAAGTCAAACTAAAAAGTGGCGAACTGTCACTTTTTACACGGCGCTCACGCACACTATCAAAACAAACGATTGATGGTGTGGTGCACTCTGTGTAAAATGGGTGTCAAACTAAAAAGTGAACCCGTTCGTTTGACAACAGTTGGTGTCAAACCATCGGGATTTGAGTGTATAAATGTGAATATATTCCTTCGTGGTTTTCAAAATCATGAACACAATTCACGAGTACGGGAATTGTTTTTTGTTTTGTGTGTAATGGGGTAGAAATCAATCAGTTAAGGGTCAATTCTTGTGAGATTTCATTTCTATCTCAGAATTTGGAAAAGTTTCGACTCCAACTTATTCTCATCTTGATGATTCGGAAATTGAATATCGTCAGCTGTGTGCTATATTGTGACAACGACCATTTAGTACTTTTCGAGATAATCATTTTTTATAGTTTGATGATAAATATTTTCAAAACTATGAATGGTAGAGCCACACTTTTTGAAGCAATCGGTTCGTATACTATCGCTTAACAAACGCTCCAAGTTTCAACTAATTTGGTTACACCAGTTAAAAGATACAGTAAATTATGTAATCAAAAATCTGAAAGGCACGTGTCACAAGTGTGTTTCGAAAGTAAAATTGTACTACGTGTCACAAGTGTGCACAGAATTTCCATACAAACTAAAATAGACTTAAATCAATAGTTTAACCGACTTAATCAGTATATTTCCAAAAACAAAAGATTGCATTGCCTTCAGAAAATGTGTATCAACATAAATTTGTGAAAAACAAGAAATTTTTTCCACATTTTCCAACAACATGTATGACGTGTCACAAGTGTGCACGATCATTTTGATGATAAATTGGTCTATGTCACAAGTGTGTATTGCGATATCCGAGAAACGGAAGCGAGTTCCCAAAATCGGGTTAAAGCATCTTGTAGTGTTTGTTAAGTAAAGCAAAACGTCATCATTAACTCATTTTCGACCAAAATGGCTGACGATATATCAACTTTTGTTTTATAATCGAATAAAACTGGAATCAAATTTTGTTTTAACTGCTGGTCTATTGGTATATTTGAATCAAGGGAATGATTGAACGAGAAAAATCACAAATCCGCATAAATAATTTCAAGTTTGGTCAGGTGTAAACCGGAACCGCGATCAAAAATAAAAGTGGACGAATAAGGCTCTTAACTGCTAATTTAATTGTCGGTGTGCAGAACGCCGCACAAATCAGTTATTGAATTGAAAAAAATAAGTTTTCTTTCAAATTATATTTTCTTGATTTGTGTTCACCTTCGTCAAAGACCAAGATTGTTTACTTTTTACTTTTTGGTCTGACAGTCTTGGTCAAATTTGGTCTGGCAGCTTTATCATGGATTTTGGTCTGGTTTAGGCGAGGGATAGGACACGTCTAACGCGTTCTGACCTGAAATCTCTTAGGCCAATTGTCGCACTAACATCAATTTTCAGACTGTGTCAAGATAGCTCAACATAATTGAAACTTTTTTTCATATGAAAAGTGACAAAAATGCACGTAGTTTTTTCGGTTTTCATTGCATATCTCAGGATTGAAACCGAATTTGTGCATTTTTTTTTTTTTTTTTAATTAATATTTATTCAGATTTTCTTTTCCATGTACATTCATTCAGTTAAAATATTATTGAGTGTCCAATCACAATCGATGACTTTTCACCTCAATTTTAAATACTAGCAACTTTCATTTATTCATGAAACATTGTAGCTTTCGCTATTCAGTGATTTCAAATGTAGGAGGTCCTACATGTACAAAAGGGAAAAGGGATACCTTAAAACTAACTTATAAACTATATAAAGAGCGGATCAATGCAGCTGAAGACTGCAATGATTTTTGTCGAAATGCATCAATTATCTTATTGGACATAACATCCAAAGTGTCAACTTCGGCTAATTGATGAAGTTCACTGGTGCTGAACCAGGGAGGAAGTTTCAGAATCATTTTCAGAATTTTGTTCGGAATCCTCTGAAGTTTTTTCTTCCTGGTTAAACAACAGCTTGTCCAGATCGGCACAGCATAAAGCATGGCAGGTCTGAAAATTTGTTTATAAATTAACAGTTTATTCTTGAGACAAAGTCTAGAATTCCTGTTTATAAGTGGATACAAACATTTAATATATTTGTTACATTTAACCTGGATACTTTCAATGTGATCCTTGTAAGTAAGGTTTTTGTCAAAAGCAAGTCCAAGATATTTCACTCGATCCTCCCACTTTAAATTTACCTCATTCATCTTTATAATGTGATGACTTTTTGGTTTAAGAAAATCAGCCCTTGGTTTGTGAGGGAAAATAATAAGTTGAGTTTTTGCAGCATTTGGAGTAATTTTCCATTCTTTCAAATAAGAATTGAAAATATCCAAGCTTTTTTGTAATCTTCTTGTGATGACACGAAGGCTTCTACCTTTGGCGGAGATGCTTGTATCATCAGCAAAAAGTGATTTCTGACATCCTGGGGGCAAATCAGGTAAGTCAGAAGTAAAAATATTGTATAAAATTGGACCCAAAATGCTTCCTTGAGAGACGCCAGCACGTACAGGTAGTTGATCAAATTTGCTATTCTGATAACATACCTGCAGAGTACGATCCGTCAAATAATTTTGAATAATTTTCACGATATAAATCGGAAAATTAAACCTTTTCAATTTCGCAATAAAACCTTTATGCCAAACACTGTCAAATGCTTTTTCTATGTCTAGAAGAGCAGCGCCAGTAGAATAGCCCTCAGATTTGTTGCTTCGAATTGAATTTGAAACTCTCAACAACTGATGAGTAGTTGAATGCCCAAGGCGAACTCCAAACTGCTCATCAGCGAATATTGAATTTTCATTAATGTGTGTCATCATTCTATTAAGAATTATTCTTTCGAATAATTTACTAATAGATGAAAGCAAACTAATGGGCCGATAGCTTGAGGCTTCAGCAGGATTTTTATCCGGTTTCAAAATCGGAACTACTTTGGCATTTTTCCAACTACTGGGAAAATATGCCAAATCAAAACATTTGTTGCAAATTTTGACCAAGCTACTTAAATTTGCTTCAGGTAATTTTTTAATTAAAATGTAAAAAATGCCATCCTCACCAGGGGCTTTCATATTTTTAAATTTTTTGATAATAGATTTTATTTCATTCAGATCCGTATTAAAAACATCATCTGATGAAAACTCTTGTTCAACAATATTCTGAAATTCTATTGAAATTTGATCTTCAATAGGACTCATAACATTTAAGTTGAAATTATGAGCACTCTCAAACTGCTGAGCAAGTTTTTGAGCTTTCTCCCCATTAGTTAATAGAATATTATCACCATCTTTTAAAGAAGGGATTGGTTTTTGAGGTTTCTTAAGAACCTTTGAAAGTTTCCAAAAAGGTTTGGAATAAGGTTTAATTTGTTCGACATCTCTTGCGAACTTTTCATTTCGCAGGAGAGTGAATCTGTGGTCAATAACCTTTTGCAAATCTTTTTGAATTCGCTTCAGTGCAGGATCACGAGAACGTTGATACTGTCTTCGGCGAACATTTTTCAGACGAATCAAAAGCTGAAGATCGTCATCAATAATGGGAGAATCAAATTTGACTTGGACTTTAGGAATAGCAATATTCCTAGCATCCAAAATTGAATTAGTTAAAGATTCCAAGGCTGAATCAATATCAGCTTTGGTTTCTAAAACAAAATCATGATTTAAATTATTCTCAATATGATGCTGATACCTGTCCCAATTAGCTTTGTGGTAATTAAACACAGAACTATTGGGTCTGATAACTGCTTCATGAGAAATTGAAAAAGTTACTGGAAGATGATCAGAATCAAAATCAGCATGAGTCACTAAAGGACCACAATACTGACTTTGATTTGTCAAAACCAAATCAATTGTTGATGGATTTCTAACAGAAGAAAAGCAAGTTGGCCCATTCGGGTATAAAACCGAATAAAGACCAGAAGTGCAATCTCTGAATAGAATTTTACCATTGGAATTTACTTTTGAATTATTCCAAGATTGGTGTTTGGCATTAAAATCACCGATGATCAAAAATCGAGATCTATGCCGAGTAAGTTTATTCAAATCCCCTTTGAAATAATTTTTATTTTCCCCAGTGCATTGGAAAGGCAAATATGCAGCTGCAATCATAATTTTCCCAAAAGAAGTTTCAAGTTCAATGCCTAAACTTTCAATAACTTTTAACTTAAAGTCACGTAACGTGCTATAAGTCATACTACGGTGGATAACTATTGCAACTCCACCGCCATTTCGATTCATTCTGTTATTGGTTATAACTTTATAATCTGGATCACTTTTCAAATAAGTGCCAGTTTTTAAAAATGTTTCGGTTATAACAGCAACATGCACGTTATGAACTCGTAAAAAGTTGAAAAATTCATTTTCTTTCGCTTTTAAAGAGCGAGCATTAAAATTCATAATATTGATGGAATTACTTAGATCCATGATTAAACTTCAGGGTAAGAACAACATCATTCGCAAATTTTAATCCAATCTGGATAGCTTCCATCATGGATGTAGCATTACTCATTGTTTGAATCAAACCAAACAGTGAGTTTTGCAAAAAAGTCATTTTTTCAAACGTAACATCGCCGAGATCAGAAGATCCCAAAGCGTTGCCAGCAGAAAAATTTTCAAATGAAATTTGAGGTACCTGCCCAATTTGAAAATTGGTAGAGGATTTAAAATTCGTGGATGAACCCGAACCCGGACCCGAAACGACGTTGGCATAAGAAATGCCATTGCTGTTACCTAACTTTTCCACGGTAGGGGTATTTCTAGCATTGTTCGAGTGAGACAGCACGAACGTTTGATTTAAAGATGCAGGTACAACCTGACTTTGAGAAAATTTCGGTTTAGATTTCGGCTGATGCTTAGCACGAGAATCCAAAACCTTTTTTCTGATGGGGCAATCCCAGAAATTTGATTTGTGATTTCCACCACAATTTGCACATTTAAATTGGGTGACTTCTTTCACGGGACAATTGTCCTTGTCGTGAGAAGAATCCCCGCAAACCATGCATTTTGGAACCATGGCGCAATGATCAGTACCGTGACCAAATGCCTGGCAACGCCGGCACTGGGTCAGATTCTGGCCATTACCGCCATGTTTCTTAAGATGCTCCCACTTTACCCGTACATGGAACAAAAACTGAACTTTGTCCAAAAGTTTCAAATTGTTGATTTCATTTCTATTGAAATGAATCAGATAAAATTGTGAAGCAAAAACAAAACGAGAAATATTCCCGTTTGATTTTTTCTTCATTGGTATTACTTGGGATGGGGCAAAGCCAAGCAACACCTTAAGTTCGTTTTTGATCTCATCAACCGACAAGTCGTTGGAGAGACCTTTCAGGACCGCCTTGAATGGACGAGCATTCTTGGTCTCATACGTGTAGAAATTGTGTTTGTGGTTTTTCAAATAACCAACAAAAGTATGATGACTTTGTAAAGATTCCGTCAACAAGCGACATTCTCCTCTTCGACCAAGCTGGAACGAAACCTTCAAATTGCAAGTTTCCTTGCAATTCTTCAGTTGCGTTCGAAAGCTGGCCAAATCGGAGACGGAAGTCACTACAATTGGCGGAGCTTTGACTCGTTTCTCGACGGCAGAAGGCTCAGTACGAGGAGAAGGATCCTTGTCAACAGTTTCGGATAAAACACCGAAACTGTTTGCCAATGGAATTGGAGGATTGACCTCACTTTCAGAATCAGAATCAGACCTCGGATGAGGCTGTTTTCTTTTTCTGTTTCCGTTAGCCGATTTAGCGTTCAAACGCTTCACCGACGTAACGACCAAATCTTCAGAAGATTTGCGTTTACCTTTGTTTTGACGCATTTTGCAAGCAAAGTTCTCTTAAAAAGATGGCTTCGTTTGTAAAATACAACAAAATTTCAGGTGGGGTTAGTCTTGAAAAGACTGTTTAGAATTTTGGAAAATAACTCAGGTAGTCTTTAAAAAGACTGTGAATTTTGTTTGAAATAACTCTGAGCTTAGGTAGTAAAAAATACCGCAGCTCTAGTGTCCGTTCACCACGAAGGTTCGCAAGACACTGACCGAATTTGTGCATTGTGAGCTGCACAAAATGGCGTACTTAACTCAATTTGGCCCAAAATGCACGTGCCAGAAGTTAGCACGACAGCGACGAAATGTTGATCAAATATTCAAACGTTGGATTCCTACTTATATTTTTCCAGTTATCTTGAAGCGATTTTCCACCCGAACGTTACTGACATATCGCTATTTCTCTCAATTTCCCCCCTCCAGCGGCGGCGCAAGTCCTCACTTTGCCCGGAATCCATCCGTACCGAACGGAACTAGCGGCGGAACGACCACCAGCGCTGCCCCCAACAACCCAACCAACAATAACAATACGAATACCGCCAACCAGAACAACAACAACAATAACTCAGTGTATACGAACGAGGTCCCAGAATCGCGTACCTCCGACGGTGGTGTCGTAGTGACCCAAACGGAATTCACCAGCAGCGTAACGGATCGTCCGCTTGGAATCGGGTTCGCTCGGCCACAGCCCCCTTCCGCTTCGGCGTACAGTCGTGAATCTACCCCGGACAGTGGTGGGTCCTATTATGCCGACACGTACCGTGACGCCAACGGTGGTGGCGAGTGCAACCCGGATCGAACCGGAAGCAGTGTAAACGGTGGGGGAGGTGGAGGCGCCGGCGGTCAGAGCTTCTTCACTAGCGAAAACATCTCGCCGTACTCGGCGGGGTACAGTCCGCACGCCAGCTATGGGATGGTCGTACAGCCGGACTATGCGAACGGATATCCGGGCTATGCGCCGAACGCGTACCAATACAGCGGACCGTACGCGAGTTCGCTCGGTTCGGGGGTGTATCCACCGGCGGTTCCCTCGGGCTATCCACCGAGCAGTGGGGCCGGCTTCGTGAGTCCACCGTCACTGGGCCAGCACATGTCGCCGCACGATAACCTGTTGAAGGCTGGGTAAGTTCATAATCAAACTGTATTTGTTCTTGTTTTCGTTGAGGTTTTCATTTCCTACTTCGACTATGACTGAAAGTCTCCAAGAAGACTTCGACTGACTTTCTGCTATATGGAATCTAGAGTTGCGAATGAACTCTAACACCCCTTTTCTCCTACCTCTTCAACCAACAGTCTTACCGGTTACCAGCGCCTCGACCGGCCCCAGTTCCCCTCCCAGTCGCAGGAGCTCAAGTGTCCCACGCCCGGCTGCGATGGCTCCGGACACGCCACCGGCAACTACAGCTCACACCGGAGCCTCTCCGGCTGCCCGCGGGCCTCCAAGCCCAAGAGCAAACCCCGCGATGGCCAAGAGTCCGAACCGCTGAGGTAATGTCAACAGCAGCAACCTTGCCTACAGTCTTGAGGAGGGTAGATTTCTAAGTTTTGTTTTCTTTATCTCTTCTCCCTCTCGAACGCTAAGCAGATGTCCGATTCCGGGCTGCGACGGATCCGGTCACTCGACCGGCAAGTTCCTGTCCCATCGAAGGTAGGCTCCATCTTCAACAACCTCGATCAGCTCAAGGTCCACGAAGACTGACACACTCTCTCCTCTCATCTCATCCTCTCCCGTAAACAGTGCGTCCGGCTGTCCGATCGCGTTCCGCAACAAGATGCATATCCTGGAGAACGGTGGCACGATGGAGCAGGCCAAGGCCGCGATGCAGCAGGCCGCGGCCGGCAAGTATGAGCCTTTTACGTGCACGACGCCGGGCTGTGACGGAACAGGGCACGCGGACGGAACGTTCACGAACCACCGAACGACGGCGGGTTGCCCGACGTCCGCGCCCGGAGGTGGCCAGGGTGGTGGTGGCGGAACAGGCCAACCGGGCACGAAGAAGGCCCGCTATAGCGACGAGGTCTCCCTAATGAACCCCAGCTCGGCGTCCAAATCCTTCAACGGTAAGCTGATCGAAGATTGACTCTAGTAGTAGCCCTCCTCCTCCTCCTACTCTGTGTGTGTCTGTGTGACCTAAAGCTCCGGCTCTCTCTTGTTGTTCCGGCAGAACTGGCCTACGCCCCGACGAAGAACGGACTGCTCGGCACTAGTGGCGGGACGGCCACCTCACTGTCCCTGAGCAAGGACTCCATAGCGGGTCAAGTCATTGGAGGACAGCCCCTGAACAACAACAACAACAACGCCCAGAACCCGAATCAGAACATTCCAGTCGGCGGCGGCGGCCAACCTCCCGCCGAGGACATTCTGACCCTGGACGAGGAGATTACCGAGCTTAAGCGGGAGAACGCCCGCGTCGAGCTGCAGATGCTGCGGCTCAAGTCGAACATCAACGCGATGGAGTCCCAGCTGAGCAACAACAACGAGCCGGCGAAGCTGCTCGAGATCGGGACGCGCGGGATCACATGAAATTTCCTGACCTGTTAGAGCACACCGTTTTAGTTTCCGCATGAGTGGTGACGGATGAGTGACGAATGAGTGACGACGCGCGTGAGAACCTCCCCCCATCCCATTGACGAACAATTTGCACACTGTGTATACTAAAAACAAGGAAGAGTGTGGTGTGGATGAGGAAGAAATCCAAGCAACCGAGAAATCAAAGAATCTTCAAGGTGAAGAAGAAGAACACATGATATAACGATAACACGAAGAAAACGCAGAAGAAAAAAAAACACAAACAATGAAAAGAAGTAAACCTAGTCGAAATGTGCTATACGACTCATTTTAATTATTATTATTATTATTGAATGACAAGTAAAACAAAACAACACTAAACGGTATTAGAAGCAAAAAAAAAGAAACAAGAAGAAAACACCCAGTGGAACTTATTGAATATCGTGGTAATGTGGATTATAAATTGCAAGTGACGGCAGTAAAATATAAATCGTCGTAGTAGGTGTGAACAGAGAAAAAAGACGAAGAATAAGAAACACACAAACACACATTAGCAAAATTGTAAAAAAGTCATTATTGTATGTAACCCAGTTATGAATTTTAATAATAATAAAAATTACATATTTGTGATACTAATAGTTGGGTGTTGTTGGGTTTTGCTTGAACAAATGATGACAACCCTTTTGTTGGCTTAGAAAAATAAAGACGGGTAAGTTTTTTTTCAGTATGTTCAAAATTTTGTTTAATTGATTTAACCGATGGAAAAATTCGGAGAACATTAAATAAATTCCCATGTATTCTTGATCAATATTTCTTCTTTCTTTGATGGATTCTTCCGGGGGGATGGCAACCCTATTCCGACCAAAGCAAACTGACAACAGTCGACATTAATACGGTTGTCAAATGAGAGCCCACAACAAAAGCTTTAGCTGTCAAATGGTAGCCCATAACAAATCATTGTTTGGGTTTTAGATTTTCAAATTTTCCGCAATCTAAATGATAAATTCCTGAAAAAACGCGTGAATTGTGTTGCTGAAGATTCCATCCTAAGATTGGCTAAAAATTCATATCGAAAAATGATCTTTTGGTCGACAAAACAGTGCGTCCGTACACTAAGAATCGGCATTACACATTTTCCAGTTTGCTTTTACACATTTGCATGGGACTTTTGAGTTCAACCAGGATAACACACTTCGTGTAACCATAGTAATATGTATAATACTGATTGTCAGTGTTTGTTTTCTGAACTTCCAAGATGGCGTCTTCTTCGCTACCCCCTGGATTCTTCAGACCAGCAGACTTTGATGACTTTCGTTCTTTATAATTTGATTCGTTTCATTCCCTTTCAATGTCGACACATTAAGAGTCGACTATAGTTTCATCGCTGTTAGATGAATGTTGTTTAATATTTTCCAGCATCGCATCAACAACTATTATTTTTTGGTGCTGGATAAAACATTTTGAAATTTTTTGGATCTTTCAATGCATTGAGTTAACTGTAAAAAAAAGTTTTTCGTGAGTTTTCAGGTAAGGTAAGGCAAAATGATAATGAAAATTCAAGTGCAATAGGCTGAAATCAATTTGAAAAGAATTCCAATTTTTTTGAAATTGAATCTGATTTTTTTATTTCCGATGTACAGTTCCGCAAAAAATGTTTTTTTTTTTTGCTAAAATGTTTGTATTTGTCAAAGCTTACATTTTTTACCTTTTTTTTACTAATGATTGCATAACAACTAAACAAATATTGTTTTTTGGACCACTGATCAAAAGTAAACAAAATAGGTTGGTAAACAATATTTAAAAGATAATATTGATATTTCGAAAAATAAATAGTAACATGACTGTAACAAAGTATAAGAATTTGTAATACTTTTAAATTAAAATAAAATGAAAATTTGGCTTGATTTTCGAAAAAAATCCTTCCCACCACCCCCACCCCTTGATTTTTATCAGAGACGATTAAAAACAACTTTAAGAGCGAATTTTTTACCAATGTGTAACAGGTCGCATCGAGGTGCTCCGATTTGGCTGAAACTTTCAGCGTTTGTTTGTCTATACATGAGATGAACTCATGCCAAATATGAGCCCTCAACAAAAACTAATTGTTCTAAAAAAGACTTTGTTTGGACTGGAAAAATAACACAAAACGTCATTTAGTTCTATGGATGTACCCTTGGGAGGTATTTGTACATGCAGACGTGTATTCAATAAAACTTCTATGAATAAACAAGCATTTAAAATCCTCAATGTTTGGTTTTGGTTATGAGAATCAATACAAAGAAGCTAATTACCAAAACATATGAGCAACTCTCTACGAAATCGGCCGATTTCGACCATTTTTATTTTTTGTATTTTTTGATTTGACTCAAACTTTGTGGGGGCCTTCCCTATGACCAAATAAGCTATTTTGTGTCATTGGTTCACCCATACAAGTCTCCATACAATTTTGGCTGCTGTCCATACAAAAATGGTATGTAAATATTCAAACAGCTGTAACTTTTGAGTGAATTTTCTGATCGATTTGGTGTCTTCGGCAAAGTTGTAGGTATTGTTGAGGACTTTTGAGAAAAAAATATGTACACGGAAAAAAAAATTTGCAGATTTTTATATCAACTTTTTTTTCACTAAAACTCAATTTCCCAAAATAAGTATTTTTTGATTTTCGAGATTTTTTGATATGTTTTAGGGGACTAAAATCCGCAACTTTTGAGCTATAGAGAAACATGGTCAAAAAATCTGCCGCCAAGCAATGAATTTTTGAAAAAATAGTGATTTTTGGAAAAAATCCAAATTTCATGCAAAAACAAATTTGAAATCAATTTTTAATGCAAAATTGAATTTGCAATCGAAAACTACTTTACAATTTTTTTGATAAAGGGCTTCGTTTTCAAGATATAGCCACCGAAAGTTTGATTTGAACAAAATATTTGCAGTTTTTCGATTTTTAAAAATAGTGACCATGAGCGACCATTTCTAAAAATATTTTTTTTGAAAAGTTCAGAAAATTTGCAATAAAATTGTCTAAGAGACATTGAAGATTGAACCTCGGGTTGCTGAGATACAGCCGCTTTAAGAAAAAGAAACACGAAAATTGAAGTTTTCTAAATCTCACCAAAACAACCCACCATTTTCTAATGTCGATATCTCAGCAACTAATGGTCCGATTTTCAATGTTAATACATGAAACATTCGTGAAATTTTCCGATCTTTTCGAAAAAAATATTTTGAAAAAAATTAAATCAAGACTAACATTTTAAAAGGGCTAAACATTGAATATTACGCCCATTTAAAATGTTAGTCTTGATTTAATTTTTTTCAAAATATTTTTTTCGAAAAGATCGGAAAATTTCACGAATGTTTCATGTATTAACATTGAAAATCGGACCATTAGTTGCTGAGATATCGACATTAGAAAATGGTGGGTTGTTTTGGTGAGACTTAGAAAACTTCAATTTTCGTGTTTCTTTTTCTTAAAGCGGCTGTTGCAAATTCAATTTTGCATTAAAAATTGATTTCAAATTGGTTTTTGCATGAAATTTGGATTTTTTCCAAAAATCACTATTTTTTCAAAAATTCATAACATGGCGGCAGATTTTTTGACCATGTTTCTCTATAGCTCAAAAGTTGCGGATTTTAGTCCCCTAAAACATATCAAAAAATCTCGAAAATCAAAAAATACGTATTTTGGGAAATTGAGTTTTAGTGAAAAAAAAGTTGATAAAAAAATCTGCAATTTTTTTTCCGTGTACATATTTTTTTCTCAAAAGTCCTCAACAATACCTACAACTTTGCCGAAGACACCAAATTGATCAGAAAATTCACTCAAAAGTTACAGCTGTTTGAATATTTACATACCATTTTTGTATGGACAGCAGCCAAAATTGTATGGAGACTTGTATGGGTGAACCAATGACACAAAATAGCTTATTTGGTCACAGGGAAGGCCCCCACAAAGTTTGAGCCAAATCAAAAAATACAAATAAAATCCATTTCCGGTTTTGGTAGAGAATTGCTCATATGTAAAATAACGACAGCCTTGAAGCTAAAAATTCAAATACGAGTAAATCAAATCTTCTTAGAAAAAAAAAGTGAATTAAGCTATGAATAAACAGCACAGACAAATATACTCAATGTTGTCATATTTCTTGCAAACCTGTCATTTAAACGGAGACATCTGTTGCACTGTCCCCCAACCATCTGTCGGCATCAACATCATCGTTCAAAAATAAACAAGTTGTTTTACCAATTAACTGTAATACTCTTCAATCGTTTGCTGACCATATCGTCATCGAAGTCCTTCCTATACGTGCTGCCTTCCACCGTGTAGCTAAAGCCATTGAATATACCTGCAAAATCATCAACCCAACCCACAGACTCGGTGCAAAACACAAAACCAACGATCCGTGACAACCCCGATCCACGTCCGTACGGACGTGTCATTTCAACCACGCGACCGCAAAAACCGCGCACCAGCCAACCAGTTAGGGCTAATCTATCCCTGATGCCGTATCGTCCCTGTACGTCCTCGATGCAACAAATGAACGTCAACCCAAACCCTGTGCCTTCAAAAGTACGCTAGATTCCGGAACGACGCGGCCAATACAAACGAATGCATTTTTTTTTTGTTTTTGCACCAAAAGGACGACAAGCCCGCGATTCAACAGCAGGGGTGAAAAACGGGCAACAATACCTCCCCCTCTTTTGGTGCAATTGTTCAAACGGGCATAGCGACGGAACATTAGAGATATGTCCGAAAGGGTGGCGGGAACTGTCCGCTTGCCGTCGGAAGTCACATGCGTCATCGCTGTCGGCGCTGGTACCGCCAATGGCACCGGAAGAGGACAGTTTTTGGACTGGGATTAGGATTCAAAAGGAAATTTAAAAAGAATTTAATAATTGTTTGTAAAAAGGATTGTTTTCGCTATATTTAAACATTATTTGTATAAAAAAAACTTAATGTGGTAGTTTCTTTTTGCCTTCCTCGCCCTACTGAAGAAAGGCTATGAAATCACTCGAAAAATGAACTTTTTATTTATACCTCCTAGACCTACCTTCATTTGTACATATCGACTCAGAATCACCAGCTGAGCAAATGTCTGTGTGTTTGGCTGTATGTAGACATGTGTACCGAATCAATTTCACTGGAATATCTCGTCACTGGCTGAGCCGATTTTTACCGTATTGGTCACATTCGATTCGTCTTGGGGTCCCATAAGTCCCTATTGAAATTTATAAGATTCAGTAAAGCACATCAAAAGTTATGCTTGAAAAACGGCTGCATACAAATTTCACAATTTGCAAAAAAGGGTGGTTTTTGCATGGAAACCTGCCATATTATATATTTTTAGAAAGGTTCCGAAAAAAAAATCATCACTTATTTTTATTAGGACCTCTTAGGTGCTGCGATCAGGTTATTAGGGTTCGTTCTGCGTCGGGGTGGTTCAAAAATTACAGTTTTGAGTATTCTCGCAACAGCTATTTTCTTAAAAAACAATTGGGTAACGCCGTCATAGGTATTTTTCATTGAAAGCCTAACTAGCACAGACATCAGACGTTTTGGCTTGATCACCACCTTGTGTAAAAACATGCAACGGTGTTTTCGAGAATGGCAAGCCGTTTGTGGCGCTGTCGCCGCAGAGGAGATTTGACAACTTTCCCGCACTGCGCTCAAGTGTAAACAACAACAATGAGAGGCATGTGGTTGGGCGTTTTCTCATTCTCATCCAAAATTTCATGCATTTTTTCGTCGAGAAATCGATGTACACATCACACATCTACAGATCAAAAATAGTTTTGAAATGTCAACAGTAGCCTGTCCCATTTTGAGGTCATGTCGAGGAATTTCAGGAGCTCACTTCTTAAACGATAGATTATAATGTGAGGAACAATGTTTTCTTAGACAGAAAAAATAATAAAATACTTTCTCGCACCCCCTAGTCGATTTACTGAAAAAAGTCTCTTTTTTGAACAAATGTTCTAAAATCGCTTGGAATCAATACAAAAACTGTTTCGATCAGGTGTGTAGTATCTTCAAACGATAGGTTTTTGTCCATAGATTAAGATGCACTATCAATATTGGACCAGAACTTTAGTTTTTGGACTCTCCCAGACGGATTTATGTCGAAAAAATCGCATTTTTTCGAAACTTTTTTCAGAAATGCTCATTTTATTTAGGGTAGCCTATTTTTCCTAGAAAAAACCAATACATGCAGCTTGTAGGAAATTTCATGGCGATCATTTTTCTCTCTGATAAAATGCAATTTCGACACTCCAGAGCCGAGATATTTGAGTTTTAGTGAGAAAAAAAGTGCCAATTTTCAAAATTTCTCGGAATTCAGAAGCAAGGCCTACTAATTACACGATGTTGCAAGCATGTGTCGCAAAGGTCAGGATATGCTTTCTTTTAGTAATGTTGGCCGCTGAATCCAAATCTTAAATCAAATTTAATGTAAACAGTGATGTTTTAGAGCTACACCCTTTTGGAATATTTTTTGTGTGTTTAAATCGCTGCAATTTAAATTGCTTGCAAGTTCGGTTATACTTTTCTCGGTTTTCGTTCCACTTTGATTGATATTTCACTCACAGAACTCATTTTGATTAATGTTTTTTTACGTTCTGATTATATTTTAACAATGTGTTTAGCAATTCGGAAATCGCATATTTTTATTTGGCGGAGTCTTAAGCTAATATGGATTTGTTAAAAAAAAGAATACCAAATAAAATTTTAGGAAAAGTAGCTGCATTTGGTTAAATTTGTTTGGAAAATTGCATTAAAATAAGTTCTAGAAGACATTTCCGCACATTTTCCATAAAAAAATATATGTAACAACCATAATGCTTCAGAATTTTTAGTTTTCTCTATTTATTAATCAATCCTTTATTCTAGTATTTAAACTGTAGTAAATAAAGTTCATAAACCACGTGGACACTTTGGGGGAGGGGGGGGGGGTTGAGCGATTGTCCACGCTCCATATCAAAAGATTTGTTTTATTTCAAAAGGGGGGGGGGGGTCTGAAATTAAAAAAAAACAAAGTGTCCACGTGTTTTATGGATAGTCCCTAAGTCCCCGTCAAATAACAATATGCGATTTTTCGAATTGCTTAAGATAATTAAAACGTAAAAAACATTAAACAGCTCTGTGAGTGAAATATCAATCAAAGTGGAACGAAAGCCCAGAAAAGTATGACCGAACTTGCAAGCAATTTAAATTGCAGCGATTTAAACACACAAATAATATTCCAAAAGGGTGTAGCTCTAAAACATCACTGTTTACACTAAATTTGATTTAAGATTCGGATTCAGCGGCCAAAATTAAAAAAAGAAAGCATATCCTGACCTTTGCGACACATGCTTGCCACATCGTGTAATTAGTAAGCCTTGCTTCTGAACTCTGAGAAATTTTGAAAATTTTTCTCACTAAAACTCAAATATCTCGGCTCTGGAGTGTCAAAATTGCATTTTCTCAGAGAGAAAAATGTTCGTCATGAAATTTCTTACAAGCTGCATGTATTGGTTTTACTAGAAAAAATAGGCTACCCTAAATTAAATGAGCATTTCTGAAAAAATGCGATTTTTTCGACATAAATCCGTCTGGGAGAGACCAAAAACTTAAGTTTTGGTCCAATATTGATAGTGCATCTTAATCTATGGACAAAAACCTATCGTATTGTCTAAGAAAACTTTGTTCCTAACATCATAATCTATCGTTTAAGAAGTGAGCACCTGAAATTCCTCGACATTTGAGGTCATGGGACAGGCTAGTCAACAGTAATTATTTTGAGTATCGAAAAAAAAACTGCAGCATACATTCAGGCTTATTCTTGCAAGTGGCAATAGACAAGGAGATGGCATCACCCGTCATGTTTTTACACATGATTTTCACATTATTTTGATCTAGCTGCTACGTCTGTTGTCTGTGTAACTAGTCACCTTTTTTGCACACTGGATAACTACATTTGGTTGTAACGGTGCCAAGTGATGTGTTTGGAATTATGTGTGTTTTTTTTTTCTTTTTCAAAAATCACCAAAATTATCTTTTTGAACAAGCCTGACGCGGCAGTTACCACCCTTATATCCAAATAAAAAAAAATGAATGCAACTATTTAGGGCAGAGAACCCCGGAAATTTTCATTTAAAGTCTACATTCATGCTTATGCTTGCAGGTGGCAATAGACTACGAGATGGCGTTAGTGTATCACGCGCCATGTTTTTACACACGATTTTAAAATTATTTTGTTCTAGCTGCTACGTCCAGAGATGCCAGATGCACAGATTTGTCTGTGTTTCACAGACATTTGAGCTTGTGTCAGACATTTTTTGAGATACACAGACTTTTAAAAAACTTCATAAACTTAATATTTTGTGAAAGTATCAACCGGAACTTATTTCGTTAGTCTTCAAATGCTTAAAAACGCAATTTCTGATGGATTTCTATGACTGTGAATTGATTTTTATGGATTTCAGACAAATGCACATACATACACAGACTTTTTTTACAGACATTTAAAAAAACCATGTGGCATCCCTGGCTACGTCTGTTATCTGTGCTATTCAGGGATGCCACTTGGTTTATCAAAATGTCTGTTAAAAGTCTGTGTATGTCTGTGCATTTGTCTGAAATTCAAATATATCAATTTACAGTCATAGAAATCAATCAGAAAATGCGTTTTTAAGCATTTGAAGACTAACGAAATAAGTTTCGGCTAATATTTTTACAAAATATTAATTTAATGAAGTTTTTAAAAAGTCTGTGCACCCCAAAAAATGTCTGGCACAAAAGTCTGTGAAACACTGACAAATCTGTGCATCTGGCATGCTTGGTGCTATTATCGAAATTGACGACTGTTCCTGAGACAATGTTCCTGAGACAATTTCACAATTGAAACATGCATAAAAATGTTTATTTTGACCCATTTTAACCCTTTAAAAAACAAAAGTTAAAACAAAATCTTCGATTCACATTTATTGAAAATCAAGCTCGTTTCCAAGGATACTAGATGACACCAGAAAAAGCAGCTTCTTAATTTTTTTTTAACTTTTTTTTTAAAGGGTTATTGTCTGTCTGTGAAATTGTCTCAGGAACACGAATATGATAAAATCATCACCAGAAAATGGGATCTAAGGGATCCCCCGAGCAAAAAGTTATAACCAAAAAATTCACTTAAAGTAAAAGTGTCTATTTAATATGTTAAACTGCCTTACCCAAAGCGTTCTTAGTCTCAGATGGTAGTCCCAGATGTCCCCTACAAGCTGCAGGTCGAACCGAGTTGATATCTGGATGGAACACTTTTCTATTTGAGTTTGAAAATTATGCTATTTTTTCACTAAAATGTCAATAACTCCCTTTTGAACTAACCAATTGGGATGCTCTACCCTGCATTTTGTTGCATTTTTAAGCCCTTTTGGATGCATTTTGAATTTTGAAATTAAATTGAATTTTGCCTAAGTTATAGCCTTTTTAAAGATTTTTGACGTTTTTTAGCCTTAAAATTTGTGTCCCGATTTGCCCCATTTCCCGTTGACCTAGAGTGCTCATATTTTGGCCAGATGCTAGTTTTATATGTACAAACAATCCCTGAAAATTTCAGGCAGATTGGTGAGGTCCAAACGACGTCCCATACAAAGGGGTATGCCCTGTTCGTGGACTCGCTCTTAAACCGTCAGTGGGGAAGACTATGGGTTAAAAAACGAGAGAGGTACCCTCTTAATTTCTTAATAACGAAAACAATTCAAATAACATCGAAAATCTTTTAACGTAGAATTGTTCATCGATAGTTTACTAAAATTTTCCTAAAATATGGTGGAATTAAATGAACTCTACCTTAAATGCCAATCGTTTGAAAATTGACCCAATCTCACACCTTAGAGGGGATGACATTGGGTCAAATGAAACTAAAATGATGCTCAAATACAAAGATAGGGTAAAAACAAGTCATCTAACAGTATTTCTTGTTTGAGGGAACCGTATTGACATGCTACTATATTTGAAGTAGAGATTTTCAAACATTTAAATAATTTTCGAGCAATTCCAACAAAAAATATCAAAAAGTTTATTTTTCAAACGGTCAACTTTAGACAGCTGCCAAAATTACAGGATTTGTTCTTGGAACGAGATTTTTTCAACTAAGTCAGCTTAACATGTCCCCTGATTAACCCTTTTATCAGAATTTAGTTTCATTGAGAAGAACTTGAGAAAGGGTAAAATCCGTAAAAATCACTTTGACCCAATTTCATTCCCAATATCACCCCACTGACGGTACTCTACTATTGAAATAACCAATAACGAAAATCAACTAAAATAACTTAAAAGTTTTTGGTTAACTATTTTTGAGACGCAATTATATCATTTATCTACTAAATATTTTTTTTTCTTATCAAAACCATAATTTTCCAGTTTCCAAACTTTCCAGCAGCCTCTCACTTGCGGGAGTAGGTTAAACGTCATCATAACCATCGTCACCGCCCAAAAGTTGAAGTCTTTTCGGGGCTGGTGACGCGTCTGGAAAACTTCTTGGCGAAAACCGTGCGCTCGCGTATCGATTAAACTTTTCACCACCATAATGTGCGAGTGACTGTGTGTGTGAGTGGGTGAAGAATGTTCACTACTTTTCCAAAGTGTGCAGTGGTGAGGGGGGTTAGGAAAATGCTTTAATTATTATTCGTTAATTTCCCCCACTCGCGCAAGACGAAATTGAGAACAATCGAGCGGGAAAAATCCGGTGACCAAAAATTGGGTTTGGACGCGGAAAATCTCAGCCTTTAAGAAAATTTAAAACCAAAGGGAAAATCTTAACGTTTGGAGTGGGTTGGGGGAGGCTGAATGGCAATAATTACTGCAGGCTATTTTGTCGACGGCAGCGCCGTTTTCCTCAAAAGGCGTTTATGGAAAAGTAATTTTTCATGTTCTTTCAGATTCAGCACGGAATCACGCCTTCCCGGAGTTGCCGGCCTGCCTGCCTGCCTGCCTGGTGGTTCGATCAATTAAAAAAGGACCTTTTGCTGTTGCTGAACTGTGCTCCAGGACATGGACCTGGCAGCTGGCGTCGATGCGTGATTTCCGCCAAACGAAGGCAAGATTAGAACAAAAAAAAATGGTGCGTGCTTTAAAGACAGAAGGGAAAAAGTGCGAGCGGCGAAAACCATTGATTAATTGAAATTAATTAAAATTCACTCGAGCTTAAACGGACTGATGTGTTGCTGACAGATTTTAAGCCTTGAGGCGGTGATTTTTGAGGGGGATTGACGAGTTTTTTGTGGGCTCTTGATTTAAGCGCAGTCATTGATTTTAGGTGTAAAATTAAAAATCATGATGATTCAGCTTGTTGGCATTGATTATAACAAATACGCAATGGGTCATTTTGAAACAATCAATTAATTAAAGTTGATTGAATTTAATTTAACAAATTGAATACTTCTAAGAACTTATTATTTGAATAAATAATTAAAAAAAAATCAATTAAAGGTGGAAAAAAGTATATTCAGAAAAACTCAGTTCTGGTTTTATACCACCAGTACTTGTTTTTGAATTTCAAATCTTCGCTTCCGTTTGAGAATATTTAAACAGATGTTCACACTTTCGAAAAAAAATCTACTGAACACACAAAGCTTGTTATGTTCGACAAGCCGTTAGTCTCGAGTTGTAAAATCTGTGAGTGTGTGTGTTTTGGGTGTCGAAAGGTGCAGAATTCCCACAAAGAAGTACTCGACTAAACTTTTTCTAGCAGCTTCCCATGCATGAAAAATTTAATAACCGCAACCGAGTAAACCGAATACCAAAAAGAAAAAAAGAAATACCTGATGGAAAACATGACTGCAAGTTTTTCTTTAGCCACACATTTCCCAGGTGGCAATCATCTCCTCCGGATCTGGTTTCTTGTAAAGGGGTGTGTTTTGTTAAAAGTTTGTGATGTTTTGGAATATTTTTCACAATATTTTGTGGAAATTTTAAAATGTGGTTATTTTAAACAGACAGTTTTGTAAATCTACTTGAGGCAATGCCACATACTAATCGATTCAACTACCTTGGTGCCACTCATTAAAATGGGCTGTCATTTGCCACGACTTGTCAATCAATTCATCAAGTATGAAGTGTAGTTTTCAGTTTTTTGCAGCCCAGCCACTCTGAATTCAATTAGCCACTGTGGAAAACTCGCTATCAGTTCTACTTTTATGATGCCAAGTAACGTTAGTGATTTTACACAGAATGGTGTTTTGACATTTTCCTCAACATCATTTGGGATAATATATTATTCACTTTAATTGGTGCTTACGTTGCTATGCATGATTACGACAGAGCTTCTATGAACAGAATTCTAAATGTGGTGGTCTTACTGCTCAAGTGCAATACATTTTATGCCCAGTGGAGCAAAAACCAGCCTTAGGCTAGGTGTTTGAATGCATTCATTTACTCCTCCTGTTTGGCATTTACTATAGTCAGTGTTGCGATTTTGAGCGCTCATCCGCTCATGAGCGAGCATTTTTCGCTCATTCGTGAGGAGGAGCGCTACGCGAGCTAGCTCATGTTTGCTCATAAATTTTATGAGCAAAAATGCTCATTGCTCATTGCATTTCTTGGAAATACATTACGTCATTTTGTTAAATCGTGAACGTTTTGAAGTCTCATCTTGTTTAATCATTTGTAAATAATTTAGCAAAAAAAATGTCAAGTCTGTGTGAATCAGGTGAATTACAAAAAACTATCTTATTTATAGGAGTCTATTCCAAATAAATGTATATATACATAAAAAAGTAGTCTGCCCAAAAGTAAAATTATGTTTTAATAAAAAAAAAACAATTGTCATCCTGTTACCCGAGCAGGGGTAAATAACACGGGAATACCAAATTTTGGTATTACTTGGGCAAATAACAGGAACCAAAATGTGCCCTTGGTTGCCCAGTAATAGATGGTAAAATACCATGATATCATACCAAAGTCTAGTATGTGGAAGGGCACAACAATACCAAACCATGTTATTCCAAGGGTAAAATAATACCTCAAAATAAAACCATTTCAATACCAAGTTGAGGTCTTCTGGATTTTCGAACATGGCTTGAATACCAAAACTTGGTATTGCCATGGTTTAATTTTTAGGTATTCCCGCGCCCTTGGAAAATCAGATTTTGGTATTCCTGTGGTCTTCCAAATACATGATTTTGGTATGATTTCATGGTATTTTACCATCTATTACTGGGCAACCAAGAGCACATTTTGGTCGCTGGTATTTGCACAAGAAATACCAAAATTTGGTATTTTCATGACATTTTTAGTGCAACAGTTGCAGTTAGTGAAAAAACGGAAATGATCCATATGCAACAGCCAAATCTACTCACCTGATGATTCCATGTTGTTCTTAGTGATATTCTTCACCACATTGAATGCATTTGTCATTGATGAACGGCCTGTGCTTGAAGTTCTTGAAGATTCTAAAAAATAACAAGATTGAAAAATAAGTGTTATTCAAATGAAACTGGATTGAAATTCACCAAAATTCTATAATCTGTCGATTGACTCGTTTTTCAAAGTATTTGGTTATCCCAACTTAGAGAAATTTCAACGTTATAACAAAATCTTAGTGGGTATATAAAAAAAAATGAAAATCAGCTTTAACACTTTTGGGTTTCAAGTCATTTTAGCGAAAAATTAATTATCTCATCAAAATTTATAAAAAAAATTCCCATAGTTTCAGAGGAATTTGATGAAACCTTTCAATACCAAAATAATACCAAAATGTGGCATCCTGACTTAGAAAATTTTCCACAATGTCAAGTCATTTCTTTAGGGGGTATATCAAAAATGTTTGAAATCAAGTTTGAAATTTCCGGTTTTCAATGAAAGCATTCGCTTTGAGACATCATTTTAGCGCAAAATTAATTATTTTGTCAAAATTGGTCAAAATTTTCCCATAGTTTCAGAGGAATTTGATAAAACACTTTAATACCAAAATAATACCAAAATGTGCCATCCTGACTTAGAAAATTTTCCACAATTTCAAGTCATTTCTTTATATCAAAAATGTTTAAAATCAAGTTTGAAAGTAGTTCGTGTTTGGACATTGTCACAGCTAGACGTGTTTCAAGAGCGAGTATCTAAAATCTTCCGATTCGTGACCAGCGTGCGCGCTGCCGGTTCTTTGTTATAAGAACTATAGTTCGTTTGGTTTCTTTTGTTATTTCGATAACGCGGAGTGAAAATGGCGGAAAGTGACCTCAAGACCAACTCCTTGAAGATTCGGTTTGCCGGCAACTGCCGAGAACCTACGGAACCGGAAATCTTTGATTTCATGCGCGGGAAGATGAAGCTGAAGGCGGACCATCTGCTGTCCATGTACAAGGACAAATTGGACGCTTCTGTGATCGTGAAGTTCAAAAACGAGGAAGAATTCAAGGCCACTCTGGCCAGGTTGCCCGGAACCATGGAGTTTGCGTACAACAAGTACGAGTCGACGCAGGTTCGCCTGTCACCGGCAAACGCGGTGGTGAAGTACGTGCGGCTGTTCAACCTGCCGCCGGAGGTTGACGATCGTGAGATCGGGACGGCGCTGTCCAAGTACGGCCGAATCCAGCGGCTGATTCGCGAAAAGTACGGCGAGGAAACGGGTTTCCCCATCTGGACATCCGTCCGAGGAGCGTACATTGAGCTGAAGGAGGGTACGGAGATTCCGGCGTCCCTTCATGTGCGGAACATACGAGCAAGAGTTTTTTACGAAGGTTTGGTCAACAAGTGCTTCCTTTGCGGTGCGACGGACCATATCAAGGCAGAGTGCCCCGAACGGAAAACGGTCAATACCCGGTTGGATGCTAGCCGCGGTTCCTACAGTGCCGCGGTTGCTGGTGGAGCTGCTCGGTGGTTCAAGCAGAAAATGGCGGAACCGACCTTGAGCAAGGAACCAGGGGCAACGATGACGAACCTCAACGCTCTGTTTCCTCAAACGGCTTTGATGAAACCGCAGCAGAGTATGGTGGAAGTGAAGGAAAAGGCGCCCCCGCTGGACCGTCCAGCGGAAAGCAAATCGCAGCAGCGAAGGAGACGGACGATCTTTGGTCTCAAGCGTTAGCAGCAGTCGCGGATCAATTGCAGCAGCCACAGCAGGAGAACAAGCAAGATGGAGACGGCTGGCGCGTGGTGCCACCGAAGAAGGAGAAGAACAAGAAGAATCCAAAGAAAGTGCGTTCAAGTTCGGCTGGTTCATCGGGTGCATCGGGTTCGGTCGATCCGAAGTTTTTGCGTCCGCGAACTCCGCGTCCGAGTTTACGTCTGACAGCCGGAGACAGCGGTTGTTTTTTCTGCTGTTTTCGTGGCGCGGCACAGTGCTTACGGATGGAGGTGGAAGAATCCTCCGACGGGGACGAGTTTCGTTCCGTAAATGGAACGGGGAAGCGGAGGAAGACCAGCAACGGAGCCGTTGTCGGGGATGGCCCAGAGGAGAATCTTCTCAACAACAACAAGTTCAGCCCGCTGGCGGGGAACAACAACAACAACAATAACAATGGTATCCCAGCCGGGAAAGGAAGCGTCCCACCGGTTCCAGTGGTTCCAGTGGCCAAGAAACCACCACCTCTGGTGGTAAAGAATACGAGCTACGCCAAGCTGAGGACTGTAATGTCGCCGTGCACAACCAAGCCAAGTTACAAGCTAACTCCGTTTGGGATCAAATTGCTGTGTTCCTCCGAGGAGCGTTTTGAGACCGCGCGGGCCCACTTGATTGCGAACAAAGTGGAGTTCTACACCCACGAGAAACGAAGCGAGCGGCAACTCCGCGTCGTCGTCCGAGGACTTCCGTCGGCTTCACCTGAATTCGTCAAGAAGAACCTCAAGGAATCGCAAAACCTGGATGCTGTGGAGGTGCACGCCATCAAGAGAAAGGGAGAGTTCGCCTCGTCAGAGGAAACCCCGTACATTGTTACGTTCCCCAAGGGGTACACCAGCCTCAAGCAGCTGAGTGAAATCAAGCGCTTGAGAAGATTTCACATCCGGTGGGAGGCCTACCGGAACAAGCGACCGAACGTGACCCAGTGCAGGAACTGCTTGCAGCTGGGTCATGGAACCAGGAACTGTCACCTCAAGGGGAGGTGCAACAACTGTGGGGGTCCCCACAAGACGGACGAGTGCGAAGTCCAGGAAGCCCAGCCAAAGCGGTGTGCCAACTGCTCTGGTGCCCACGAAGCTACGGACCGCAGCTGCCCCAAGCGTGCGGATTTCATCCAGCGGCGACAGCAGGCGTCGAAACCAAAACCGCCGGCAAGGAAGGCGGAGAAGCAGAGTCCAGCAGTTCCGGCGTTCACGCCGGCGGAGTTCCCTCCGCTGCCGGGCGCAGTTCCGGACGGAAAATTGAAGGATCGCCCTCGACCCGCAGGAAGCAGCCAAGGTGGCCCCCGAGACGGTGGAGCCACGGAGAAGGAAGCCGGGGAGGTACTCTACAGTTCGGCTGAGCTGTGGGGGATTTTCTCCGAGTACATCGGCAGGTTCAAGACCTGCAAGACCCGCTTGGACCAAGTAACCCTCGTCAGTTACATGATCTCCAAGTATGGAATTTAAGGAGTTTTTTTTTTGTTATTATATATTGTTTTACTGATCCTCGGTCCCAACCTGGTCACAGCACCTAAAAGGACCTAATAAAAATAAGTTAAGAAAAAAAAAAAAAAAAAACTCCGCGTCCGACCGCTATCAGTGATGCGCAGCGAAACAGAGACAGAAGTCGATCGGCACCGAAGAACGGCGACTCGAAGAAGCCGAAGATCATCGTGACGGCAGAGACGAACGAGGAAGCCAAGCAGCCGAGTAGTGGTGATATGGATGGCGTCGACGAAATGAAGGTAGCGGGATCTGAGGGGGGACAGGGAGCCGGGGGGGAACAGGGGACTGGGGGGGAACAGGGGTGTGGGGGGGAAGTTTTCGACGACGTTTCACTGTGATTTGGTAGGAGAATAGGGTTTGCTTCTTTGCTTTTTTAAACTTTAGTTATAGTTTTGTATAGTAGATTTAGTTAGTTTAGTTTTTGGTAGATTTTAATGATGAATTTCACTTACAAAATAGGATCTGTGAATTTAAATAGTTCGAATAGTTTAGTTAACAAACAGCTCTTGAAAGATTTTATTTATATTAATGATTTAGACGTTATTTTCCTGCAAGAGGTTTCCTATGATAACTTTTCGTTTATTCCATCGCATGCTCCCATCGTTAATTTAAGTGATAGTGGTTCTGGTACTGCCATTTTGATTAGAAAAACATTTGATTTCAGCAGCCCCCTTCTCGACCCTAATGGAAGAATATCCTCAGTGATAATTAATCACATCAACTTTATTAATGTTTATGCATTCTCGGGAACTAACCGTAAAAAAGAGCGGGATGATTTATTTTTGGACAATATGACAATTCATTTGAATAAAGCGGGGTCCAAATTCTGTGTGGTTGGAGGCGATTTTAACTGCATTTTGAACGCGTTTGACACTGCTGGTTCGAATAAAAATTATTCTACAGGGTTGAAGCGACTAATTGAAATATTTAATTTTAAGGACATTGCTGTTGAATTGCGCAAACATCAGTTTACTTTTTATCGGGGTGACACAGAGTCAAGGCTTGATCGATTTTATGCGCCGAGCGCTTTTTTAGAGAATGTTTTAGACTTCACAACCCTCCCAGTTGCATTTTCTGACCATCATGCGATTATTATGAAAATCAAATCTTGCAGTGATGAGTTTTCTTTAAAAGGTCGAGGATATTGGAAAATAAACAGTACGATTGCTAACGATAGTTCAGTTTCGGATCAATTTTCTGAATGTTTCGAAACGTGGAAGTTAAGACATCAGTACACCGATGATAAAAATCTTTGGTGGAACGTAATTGCAAAAAAAAAGTTTAAACAATTTTATCAAAATAAGAGTTGGGAGTTAAACCAACAAATTTCTAATTAGAAATCTTACTTTTATAGAAAAATGTTAGAATGGATGGATAAGAAAAATAGAAATGAGGAAACTTTATTAGATATTAAAATGATTCAATCTCGTTTATATGAGATTGAATCGAACCGTATGAAACATTTAGGAAACAATTTAAATAATGGAAATATTTTGCAAAATGAAATGGTAAATTTATATCAAGTTTCTGCTCAAGTTAAAAGATTTCAGTCTAGTTCTAGCTTAAGACTTAAAGACGGTAACATCTTAGTTGTAGACATAAATGTTTTAAAAAATAAGGTTTATCAAAAACGAAAAAAAACGAAACTATTGGCACTACGCCCCCGGGGCATGGCCTTCCTCTAACGTGGGATTTCTGCTCCAGCGCCTCTGACGAGACAGGAGAAACCGGGACCGACGTTTTACTTCACCATCCGATAGAAGCTCAGTGGATAAGGCGGGAATCGAACCCGCGTCTCATAGCATCATCGGGATCGGCAGCCGAAGCCGCTACCCCTGCGCCACGAGACCACGAGGTTTATCAATATTATGCGAATTTATTTACCGAAGATAATAACAGTTCTCAGCAACTGAGTGCAGAAGATCCTATACATTGTTTAAATAGTTCGCTAGATCAAGATGACCGAGATGACATTATGCGACCTATAACAGTAGTTGAAATCGAGGAAATTTTAAAAAATTGTACCCGTAAAAAGTCACCGGGCCCTGATGGATTAACATATGAGTTTTATATTAATAATTTTGATTCTTTAAAAGCTGATTTAGTATTATTATTTAGTGGATATCTTTCAGGTAATATGAGACCATCAAAAACTTTTACAGATGGAATTATTACGTTAATACCTAAAAAAGGTGCAAATAGTGTGCATTTGGATGATTATCGTCCGATTAGTTTGTTAAATTGCGATTATAAATTATTTATGAAAATTATTGCTGAACGTTTGAAGTTTTACATGGGTAAATTGCTAAGTTTTGGTCAAACAGCATGTTTGCCAAATTCTTCTTGTATAGACAATTTAAAGGACATTCGCAGAATTCTCACTCGAGCATGTGAGTCTAAGCGTTTTAAGGGTTGTTTAGTAAGCGTGGATTTGAATAAGGCTTTTGATAGAGTTAATCACTCCTATCTATGGAAAGTCCTGGAGAAGTTTGGGTTTCCTACTCAACTGATAGATTGTTTGAAAAACTTGTACGCTAATGCAGCCTCTCGAGTTTTGGTTAATGGATTTTTAACTTCTGAAATAAATATTAGCAGCTCAGTACGACAGGGTTGTCCTTTAAGCATGATCCTATTTGTACTTTACATAGAACCTCTGCTTAGAAAAATTTCAGTTACTATTCCTCCCGTTTTAGTACAGTCATCCCACATATTCGGAACACCCACAAATTCGGAACACTTTTGTGATAATTTATCAATAACATGGCAAATGCAGCTTTTCTGTCGACCCTACTATTTTTAGGACCTTCATTTGGACATTCTCTTGCTATTTCACTAGTAAAATTAGTACTTTTTGAACAAAAAACCTAATTTCAAGACTATTTTATCCAGAGCAGCAAAACACTGCCTCCAAATTGCCTGTTCCATAATTGTGGGATGTTATTGTGCCTCCCACAATTGTGGAACACCTGAATTTAACTGATATTTTCACAAAAAAGTTATCAGACCACTTATAAAACATCACTTAGCTTGAGTTTCGTTGGTTTCTGTGCGAGAAGTTATTATTTTGTAAAAATTATGTACTCATGGAGAGAACCAAAGTTTGTTTACATCCGTAAGACAAAAGTGTTCCGAATTTGTGGATTTCAAGGGCCAAAGTTTTTCTTCAAAAACTTGATATAAAAGTTAAGATTGGTGCGCTGGAAGTGGGGACGCGAAGTCGTGATTATTCAGGTTAATTTTTTTGGTGTGCTTTTGTGTCGCTATTCGTATGGGGTAAGTGATTGTGGTAATCGAATAATAGCATCATTGGTGCGCTGGAAGTGGGGACGCGAAGTCGTGATTATTCAGGTTATTTTTTTTGGTGTGCTTTTGTGTCGCTGTTCGTATGGGGTGAGTGATTGTGGTAATCGAATAAAAGCATGCCTTACTGAATTATTTGTGTCTTGAGCTTAATTTTCGTTGTGTAATTGGTTTTTTTTGTGATTTTTTTTGTGATCTTAATTAATTGTTTTGTGATTTTCAAAGCCCTTCCTATATCATCGTTGATCGGAAGGCACGGCGTCGGGTAAATTGTGTATATTTTTTTCGAATAAGGTTTTATTTTTTATGGTGAAAAAGCCATTTCTATATAATGATCGAAAGACGCACTGACATTTTGGATTAATTAATAGTGGAGTGAAATAATTGTGAGTGAGTGAGTGTGTTAACCAGAAAGACCTTCCCATAGCATCGTTGCTCGGAAGGCTCGCCGACGGGTCTGTTATGAAAGTCCTCCCCATAGCATCGTAGCTCGGGAGGCATCGAAAAGCCAATACCTTATCCTACTAACCCAAAAAAAAAATTAATCACGTGATGCTTGAAGGAGATGCTGTGGATTCAACGGTCTCAAGCGGTATCAACAAGTATATAGCGAAAAACTATGTGCTTGATGAGTCTGCAACTTCAACTATCGGACTAACATTCCTCCCTTTCGTTGAACTGCAGGCTTCTTGGGAGGGCGCCGGTATTGACTAATAAAGTAGGGATCTTCAGAGGTTAAACAGTGAACGGATGGTTGGCTCCCACTGATCATTTTTGATTCATTGTTTAACTTCAGCTGATCTGTCAATAACGGAGTAGCAGTCAACCATGCTCATGCTCATGCTCATGCTCAAAAACTTGATATAAAAGTTAAAATTTGCTGTTGTTCGATACATCATTCGAAAGATCTCAAGAAAAGCTTTCAAATGAAGGTAAAAGCGAATCATTAAGTTCAATTTTCGATTTGCTATGATTTTTTGAGCTTTGGCCGATCTGTAAACCGTTCCGAATATGTGGGATGACTGTATATGGGAAATTCATAAATGTTTTAGCTTTTGCCGATGATATAGTAGTTTTTGTTAAGAATGATTATGAATTTGATAATTTTATAAAAGTAATTGATACATTTTCGAAGTATGCATCTATTAAATAAAATTTTGCTAAATCAGTATTTCTTAGGTTGAACAATGCTAAAGTAGGTCCACAGAAATTCAAAGAGACTGAAGCATTGAAAGTTCTTGGGGTTATATTTGAGAAAAGTTGGTCAAATACTGTGAATAATAATTATAAACGACTTGTCACTAATATCAATTTATCTATGCTTCAGCATAATGCAAGGAAAATTAACAGCATGAGCATGAGCATGAGAGATCACCCATGGTTGCCCCTCCGTTGCTGAACAGAACCGTAATATCCTTTCAGCACTACTGATTATAGGCTTTGACGATCTAGTGATGTTTCTCTTATCAACAGCATGTATGAATGCGCTGAAAAGATAAAACACCATGATTGCTAAAGCTAGATCAGTTGCGAATAGGTAACAGTCATTGGCCACCAACGGCGCCCGCCATGTCAGTTTGTAGACCTCGATTTTAAGGGACGGGAATGTTAGTTAGCGCAGGTTGCTACTAGGGCAGCTGATTTACTCTGTGCTTACACCCCACAAGCGCCAGGAACCTGAAAATTTGTTAGTAGGATAGGGTGCTTGGTCAGGATTCATCATAGAAGATGATGATGCGACCCAAAATCATAGTGTTTGTTGAAAGGTTTTATATATTATTCTCAAGGCAAACAATCGGATGCTGCGGATGAGACATTTCCCGTTTAACTGTTGTTAAATTTTAAATGAAATGGTTTCATCTTAGACAGCCGGCTGTGGAAAGATAAAGCCAAATAATGTTTATTTATAGAATGAGGTGTTAAACGCAATGCTGCAATGATAGCGTAGTCTGATTTTTAATCATATAACCATTTAATTCATAAATTTGTTACGGAAACGACGCTACGAACTCAACCATCAAATGCCTTCCGATCTTCTTTCTGTTAACTAGATGAGGTATTTATTATCGTTGCCTCTCGAGCTACGATGCTATGGAGAGGGCTTAACACACAAACAACCGACGTCGAGCCCTCCGAGCTACGGAGCTATGGGAAGGTCTTTTCAACACAAAAAAAAAAAGACTCGCACACCACACAACGTTCTTGATGAATCAAAATATTATTTAACGCGATAAAACTAACGAACTCAACCGTCAAATTGCCTTCCAACCAGCGATGATGAAGAAAGGGCACTTTTCACAAAAGCGCAACCACCCGCTTGCACTGACGGAACATTACACACAAACAGCCACACAAAAGAGACGAAAATTATCGCGAAAAAACAGGACTGCGCGTCCCCAGAAGCACTGAACTTATGACGGCATTATTCAATTATACTGACCAATCACCCCATGCACACAAACAGCCACACAAAAGAGACGAAAATTATCGCAAAAAAACAGGACTGCGCGTCCCCAGAAGCACTGAACTTATGACGGCATTATTCAATTATACTGACCAATCACCCCATGCACACAAACAGCCACACAAAAGAGACGAAAATTATCGCTAAAAAACAGGACTGCGCGTCCCCAGAAGCACTGAACTTATGACGGCATTATTCAATTATACTGACCAATCACCCCATGCACACAAACAGCCACACAAAAGAGACGAAAATTATCGCGAAAAAACAGGACTGCGCGTCCCCAGAAGCACTGAACTTATGACGGCATTATTCAATTATACTGACCAATCACCCCATGCACACAAACAGCCACACAAAAGAGACGAAAATTATCGCTAAAAAACAGGACTGCGCGTCCCCAGAAGCACTGAACTTATGACGGCATTATTCAATTATACTGACCAATCACCCCATGCACACAAACAGCCACACAAAAGAGACGAAAATTATCGCTAAAAAACAGGACTGCGCGTCCCCAGAAGCACTGAACTTATGACGGCATTATTCAATTATACTGACCAATCACCCCATGCACACAAACAGCCACACAAAAGAGACGAAAATTATCGCAAAAAAACAGGACTGCGCGTCCCCAGAAGCACTGAACTTATGACGGCATTATTCAATTATACTGACCAATCACCCCATGCACACAAACAGCCACACAAAAGAGACGAAAATTATCGCTAAAAAACAGGACTGCGCGTCCCCAGAAGCACTGAACTTATGACGGCATTATTCAATTATACTGACCAATCACCCCATGCACACAAACAGCCACACAAAAGAGACGAAAATTATCGCGAAAAAACAGGACTGCGCGTCCCCAGAAGCACTGAACTTATGACGGCATTATTCAATTATACTGACCAATCACCCCATGCACACAAACAGCCACACAAAAGAGACGAAAATTATCGCTAAAAAACAGGACTGCGCGTCCCCAGAAGCACTGAACTTATGACGGCATTATTCAATTATACTGACCAATCACCCCATGCACACAAACAGCCACACAAAAGAGACGAAAATTATCGCTAAAAAACAGGACTGCGCGTCCCCAGAAGCACTGAACTTATGACGGCATTATTCAATTATACTGACCAATCACCCCATGCACACAAACAGCCACACAAAAGAGACGAAAATTATCGCAAAAAAACAGGACTGCGCGTCCCCAGAAGCACTGAACTTATGACGGCATTATTCAATTATACTGACCAATCACCCCATGCACACAAACAGCCACACAAAAGAGACGAAAATTATCGCTAAAAAACAGGACTGCGCGTCCCCAGAAGCACTGAACTTATCCATAATGCAAGGAAAATTAACATCATCGAAAGATGTATTGTTTTGAACACCTATATTTTATCGAAATTATGGTACGTTGCACAATTGTTTCCACCTGCAAATTCCCATCTAGCTCAAATAAAATCGGCGTGCGGCAAGTTTATTTGGAAAGGATACATTTTTAAATTAGATAGAAAACAACTTTATTTAGATTTTTTCAAGGGAGGTCTTAGGCTTGTTGATCCAGAAGCAAAATCTAAGGCATTATTTCTGAAAAACATTTTTTATAATTTAAATGCACATGGAACACAACTGGATGAAAGTTATTTGATAGATTTAGATTCACCGCAGAAACTTAAACGTAATGCAAGGGAATGGTTGAATGAAGGGAAGGCAGTTGTTGCCAATCATAATTTAAATACTGTAAAATTGATGTATAATTATTTTGTTTCACTTAATAGTGAATCACCAGCTATTGAAGGGAAATTGAGTTTAAAGTGGACTTTAATTTGGAAAAATTGTAGTGAAAGCTTCCTCGAAATGAAAGATCGTGCAAAAATGTTTGGTTTCGTAAATGATTTGTTACCTAACAAAGAAAAATTATTAAGTTACAATATTGGAAATTTGACGTCAGCTGTATGCGACAAATGTGGTGGAATTGATTCTAATTCACACAGAATAAAAGAGTGCCCAAGAGCAAAGGAAGTGTGGGAATGGAGTAGTCGTATTGTCCAAAATCGATATAAAATGAATGTAGTTGATTTAGAGGATATTCTTCAATTAGATCTCGATGAGAAAAGCGAATCAGAAAAGGCAGCTTTATGGCTTGCAGTCAGGGATGGTATTTTCTCGTTTCCTCGCCGATGGCGAGGGCTTTTAAATATCGTCCCTCGCTCAAATCATCAAATTTTCGGCGTTCTCCCAAAACTGCATCAAGAGAGCGAAGCGAAAACGACGCCGATGAAATAGCGAGCAACGAACAAACCGATGCGTAAGACGGAAAAAAATCTCTCACACGGCCAGTCCCCTCACTCAAAAAGCAAGAGAAAGAGCAATCGTGAAATTCTCTCGCCCGTAAGCGCTGTAGAAATGAGTTCATTTGTGTGCGTGAGCTCCAGTGTATGTATACAGCAATTTCGTGTGCGTGTCTCTCCGGTTGGAACGATAGTTCCATCGGAGCCAGCGATACGGTATTTCTCGTCGGTTCGTTGGGCTTTCGATATTCGCGATAGCAAGCCGACCATCACTCGGCTGCGAAAGAGAAGAGAAATTTTAAGAGACGAGGAACGCACCGAAATATGCATCAATGGTGATGCGATGGTGATGGTTTACCTACCCTGCTTGCAGTAAAAACAATCAGTTACAATTTGAGAGTATCAGAACCGTCATTATTTGTTTTGAAAAAGGAAATAAGAGAGCATAGATGGAATGAGCGAAAAAACATAAGGATTATTTTTGGAAATAGTTTGAACATTTGTTAAGAGCAGGTTATGATAGTTTGTAACACGAACAATGGGTAAATAAAAAAATTTAATAAACCGAAAAAAAAAAAAAAAAGTTCCGGTTTTCAATGAAAGCATTCGCTTTGAGACATCATTTTAGCGCAAAATTAATTATTTTGTCAAAATTGGTCAAAATTTTCCCATAGTTTCAGAGGAATTTGATAAAACACTGTAATACCAAAAGAATACCAATATGTGGTGTTCGACCATTGACAAATTCTGCAAATTTGCAATATCAAAACAATACCTTTAATTGGTATGATACCACATTTTGCTCTTGCATAATCCTTAAGACAAATTTTAAAGGGTTCAGGAATACCAAAATTTGGTATTGATACCAGAGAAAGGTATTATTACGCATTTCCCTTGTTATTTACCCATGCTCGGGTAAGGTGAAGCCGTTTATCATTTTCGAAGAAATTTGATCATCACTATAAAATATTCTGTATTAAATTCAATTTAACGAACTTCTGCACCAAAATGAATCAGCACGTGCCGGTTGTTGCCTTCTTGAAGCCACTGAAAGAATTTTCGATCTAAATCAAATGTGTTTCAAAATTTATATAGTTTTGTGATACAATCATTGACGTCCTAGTTGGCAATCATTGATTAATGACGATTTCCATAACTTTACAAGGAATGGGATAATCGTTACCAAAAGGAATCAGCATGTGTAGGGCACTATTCTAAACAACTTGTTGAAGGAATTTTGTCAAAATATTGAAAGCAACGCAAAATTTATATCTTTGAACGAAAAATCATGACAATGATGGAAGTCTTCACGTTAACAGCTTCTTAAAGACCTAAAAATGCCGTTCCATGAAAGTTTAGTCTAAATATGAAAGTTAAAATAATAAGCTAAAAGGAGTGTCTGAGTGTTCTAAGCAAATGTTTCTTGATTGCAAATCAGCAATTTTTCATTTAATAAAAACTAGTATTTTTAATTATAAAACTCTGAGAAAAAAAATACTATGCTGACAACATTAGATGAGTACATGCCCCTTTTTCGTGATGAAATTATCTCAGGATTATGAAATGAGTTTCAAATGTGGCAATCCTATTAGCCTGTGCAAGATTCATCAACAATACTAAAAATCAATCTACTTTGCTGATGAGCGCTCTTTTGAGCGCGAGCGCATGCGATGAGCATGAGCGAGCACGAGCTACCTGATGAGTCCTCATACTCATGAATGAGTGAGCACGGATTTTAGCTCGCTCGCTCATTCGCAACCCTGACTATAGTATACATTTATGGTGGACCCTTGAGAGCACATTAGTTATCTTATTTTAAATATTTTTTGTTTATTCTTAAGTGAATAAATGTTCTTTCAAGTTACAGTAAATCACTTTGAATATTGTATGCAACCATTATAAATAAGTCGTCCCACCAAATTCATTTTTTTTAAGATTTGAAACATCACTAAAACTAGGCAAACAAAACTTTAACATATTTTTTTCAGATTTGACAAACACATATATTTCAATATCAAGTGGAGTATTCCACTTGTAGGGGGATTGCTATACTACGCAAGGTATGAACAAACGTCCAGCATGAATGTAAGATAATTATTTTTTTTTATGCATGCGAAAAGCTCTTGAGAACGCTGCCGGCCAGAAGCTGCCACAAGCGTAGGAAAAACTACCTTTTTAGTACCAACTTGTACACACAATCAACCTTGTACCACTCCGGGTAGTGGAAAATGATGCGGAAAAAGCTGCACTGGAGAAGCGTCAGAGAAATAAGTTTGGAATGATTCACTTGTTGGGTCAGTTTTTACATAAAAGAAATTTTAACTTTTTGTGATATTATTTTCAAACTTATTAAAACAAACTCTTTTTTAATCACAGCAAAAAAAAATAAAATATTGTAAAATCTAAAGAGATACCCCCTGGCTCGATTTTTTAGGCAAAAATAAGTATCTGTGCCAATTTTGAGCCAAATCGGTTAAAGAAGAGATCGCCGTTGAAATTAATATGGGGAGAATTGCAAAAATATATGGAGAAGAACATCGCTTTAGTCATATTTTGTCATAGTCTTCATTTCATTAAGTCAACATAATTGGTAAACTTTACTTAAATAAAACCAGGAACTGCTCAACTTTGAGACAAATCCAGATGGTCCAATATAGTACAATGAAATAACGAACATTTCAAAAAGGAGACCCCTGTTAATTAAACTTACAAAATTAAAAAAAAACTTTGTATTTGAGCAATATTTTTTCTTAAACATATAAAAAACCTTTTTTGAACCATGAATACTTATAGAATCGTTTGCCTTCCTCACTGAGGTAAGGCTGTAAACCTGCTCTAAAAATGAACTTTTTATTTAAAGCTAAACCCACCTTCAGTTATACATATCGACTCAGAATCGAAAACTGAACACATGTCTCTGTGTGTGTGTGTGTGTGTGTGTGTGTGTGTGTGTGTGACCAACCCAGTCGCATTCGACTTGGTTTAGGGTCCCATACGATGCAATTGAATTGTTTGATGTTTCAATAAGTAGTTCAAAAGTTATGTATAAAAATGTGTTTTCGCATATTTTCGGATGTTGAAATAATGGCAGGAAATCGCACCAAATATCATCATGGTATATTTCGATGGTTAGACAATCGAAAGACTTTTCCAAAGAGCCCAAAACAATAGAGATCTGGCAACCCTGTCTAGAGTTAAGACCACTTAAGTGGTATATATGTGCGTTTTTGAAGCCGGATCACATTTATATGCATGTAAACTATGTCTTG
Source organism: Culex pipiens pallens (assembly GCF_016801865.2). Taxonomy (NCBI): domain Eukaryota; kingdom Metazoa; phylum Arthropoda; class Insecta; order Diptera; family Culicidae; genus Culex; species Culex pipiens. The sequence continues at coordinate 55,510,286 of NC_068937.1, read as the reverse complement.
ATCCATCAATCGACCTGTTGTTGGTTAGGTAATCGAAAAACCTTTCCAACGAGTCCAAAACATTGAAAATCTGGCAACCCTGTCTCGAGTTATGAGCGCCCCCATCTTATTACCCATGTTTGGTATTAATTATTAATTGTGTTTTTATTAGAATTTAACAGTTCTGCTCCAGGATGTTACATTTGCAATTCAGAGATTTGGAGAACCTTTCAACTGAGATCAATTCATAAGCCTTTGCAGGGAGGATACATATTTCTACGTTTAGATTTTGCTAACTGGGTGTTCTTTTAGGGAAAGCCATGTTTGGTAAAGAGTGAGGAAGGCATCAACCACATAGGTGAATTGAGTTAGTTTTAATGATTTATGATGATTCTAAAACTGTCAGAATTTTTAACAAATCAAAATATAGTTGCCCAATTTTTTTTCGAAAATTGACCTGTTACTTGCTTGTTAAATTTCTGAATAAAGAATTCCAATGTTCTAGCTTGAACTTATAAATCATTTGACATTGGACGCCATCTTGAATATCCCAATTAGAGATTAGAGATTCAATTAGAGAATCGGGAAAATCAACAGGCAAATTGACAGGAGGATCGATTTAGTCTAGATCCATCAAAAACAGGCCTGTTACACGATTTGCTTCTAGACAGGAAAAATGGGCACATTTTTAGAATCCGTGCCTTGACTATCTTAATTGTAAAAAACATGCGTACAGGCAAAGTCCGGGACACTACAAAAAATACTGCATACTTATTTTTTCTTGAAATATAGGAAATTTTAGTAAAAAAAACAGCCAAAAATTACCCCCAAAAAATACATTTTTAAAAACATTGACAACGTCACATAAAACAAGTCAAACTTCCAACCCAAAAATTTTCTAAAATTTTAAAAGTTCTTCTTTCCATTGCTTTTAAAAGATCAAAAATTGGTTTAAAATTGATTCTTGTCGATTTTTTAGATCGAAGCCCGTGTAGAGATGGGGTTGGGTTGTATGGGTTTAACTAAAACACCACAATTGAAGTTTCAATAATATTATATAATAATAAATTATTAGCAAATCTTTTTTTTTTATTGCTTGAATTGCTCAACTAGTTAACGGTGCACATCAATCAGAGCTTTTTGTAAAATCTATTCTAGTATCCAAAACTACGAGAACTAACGATTTCTTTGATCTTTTTTGAGAAAAAAATATGTTTGAAAATCTGCGACTTTTAAATGTTGATTTAGACATATTTAAAAAAAAAACTTATATTTTTATTAAAGAAAATTGTTCAAAAGCCCCCTTTGATTCGTTATTTATCCTTAAATTTACACCATGCATTTAAACATCAAATATCGGATAAATTTGATATAAAATAATATTAAATAGTAAAAATTGTTCATCAGGCTTTAGCTTGAATGGTTCTATGGATCTCAATTATTAAATAGTACATGAAATACTGGAAACTTGTGTTATTTTGAAATTAATCCATAATTCAAACGAAACCGTCATTGTTTTTTGGAGGCAAAAATTGCAACAGCATTGAAAAATTTGTAAGAACGGAACAACATAAGTTTCAAAGTAATTTTTTTGTTGATTTGTCATGGGAAACCTAAAGTCTCTAGTTAATGATTTTTATCAGAATATGAAGATAGTCAAATCAATGAAAATCTCCTTAAATTGATCATTTATTTGTATTTTGCCATTTATTTTATCTGAGCCGAGTTTTTAAATGAATCTGAACTCGAAAAATCATTGTTTAAAAGGTGTCTGAACTCAAACAAGTTTTGTTTATTAATGACAATTAATTCATAATTTTCCAGGAATAGGTGATGTGAAATGAATCATTCTTTATGATTTGATTGTGCAGATGCAAATTCAGCTGTTGCGTTCGACGCGTTTGATTAAATACAACCCTTTCCCCACTAAGAAATTCAAAATCCTGAAAAATTACGCTCAAGGGACCATGACGACGACGATCGGGCTCACAGAAACTGCTGGCCACCTCTTTTTCCACCGCCCCCTCTAAACCTCCCAGCATCCCATTCCCAACCCAACAAACACAAAATTGTAAAATGGCGAACGAAAATAAATTGAAATATTTCATTTGCAGATACGCTAAATGCATTTAACATTCTTCGCCCTTTTTTTTGCGCGATATGCTGGCGTTTTTTCTTGTTGCTCCTGTCGTTTTCATCGTGCTGACGTTTTTCGCTTTTTCTCCGGACCGCTTATCTCCGGTTCCAGAGGCCATCCATTCCACGGATGCCTTACCACGGTGGTCGTTGGTGGACGGGCACACCATGTTGCTCCATCGATGGGTGTGGGGGAAGCTTCGCGTGAGAAAGCGAGCTGGAAGAGCTTTTTCTGCGGGAGAGTAAGGAGGACAGCACGAGTGGCCTCTCCAGTGGCCACCACGATTCCCAGTGGTGCCATCTGGCCACCAATACTGTAGCAACTCGTGGAGACCTTAAAAAAGAAGAAGGTTCCGAGATGCATCCCGGCAGTATTCGGCGAGAGAGAGTGAGAGACAAGACAAGAGTCCAATCGTGCGATTTTTTTCCTTTCGTCCTTTTCACTCGCGACCGCACGACGAGGTCCTTCTCACTCTTCGCGAGAACGAAAAAAAAAATGCCGAAGAAGCTTCCTGAAGCATAGGAAAAACAGAAACAAAAAGAAGAAGTTGAATTTTTCTTCTTTCTTTCTTTGCTTCCCCCCCCCAACCGAACCCCAACCTGGTCCCCCACCTTAAGGTTGTGTTTGTGAGCCCACGTGGGTGGAGGGCGGATCCTTTCTCACTCTCTTTCGCTTCTCGCTTCTCGCTCTCGCTTTCGCGCCTCCAACTGGTTAAACTTTGAAGCATGCCCACTGTGGAGAGGTACTCCGACCAACCAACGTACGGTGCCCGGTTGCATCCATCCAGGCGCGCTCCGGTTCCAGCAAAAGCTCTCCTCACGTGGAATGAATAATGCATTAGGTGGAAGGGAGCTTTCTATATGTTTTTTTTTTGCTTCCTTGCTTGCTGAAGGAAAGAAAATCGCCATTGCGTCGCAATTTTCAGCCAGCGAAAAAGGTTTTTGGTGGATTACAGTTCTGGAGTTTTTTTTGCGAATTTTTTTGTTATTGCTGGTGAAAATGGCGAACCATTCAACTGAAAATATACGACGCGTTGTCGTTAATATTCTAAAGCTAGGGCAGCAGCAGCGATAAGTAAGGATTGGCTCCTGACATGGTGGATTTAGCGGTGAAGTTGTGTGGGGATTTCTATGGAATTTCAATTTGGGGATGATTAATCATTAATAACATTCAAGCTTTCAAATGATTTGTATGTTTAATCTTTTATGATAAATTATTCAAAACAGAGTTAGGCTTTTATACATCAAATTGTTCAATGACTTGATCCATCAATGCAACAAATTAAGAAAAAAAGAAGACTTCATCTCCTAAGTTGATGTGTATTCAAACTATTACAGTTTTTGATTGATTTCAATTCAAAGTTGTCTAAACTACTGAAAATTGTTGTTTCAAAATTTGACGCTTTTCATTGAAAAAAAAATCTGTCTATTGTATGGAAAAATTGTTTCTTCATTTTTTAAATGATTTCAAAATGATTATGAATTTCTAAAAAAAATCTGTTTCAGTCAACCTGAGAATTATACTCTTATTTCTAAAAACGGAAGCAAAAGCGAATGTTCATTATGCAATACGAGCTTTTCCCGGCAATTTAGTCCTGACTATTTTTGGTTTGTTGTATGAAAATGAGCACTTTGCACCTCAAACATCTGTTGTTTTTAATTTCGTTTTTGTAAAGCAGTTTAATACTTTTTGGAATAGATTTTTTTCTGCTTGTCTCATCTCTTTTGAGATTCTTATCCCAGAAGTTTGTTGTCATTTGCTTGGTTTTTTTTTCTTTTTTTACTTTCATAATGCAGTTTTGCATTTTCAATCCTTTTTCTTCGTTTTTGAATGGAAATCTGTTATTTGTACTCTTTTTTCATACTTTATTTTTAATATTGAAGAATACCCAAGTAACCACAAGCACTAAATTGAAGTATTTATTCAGTACTAAATCAGCACTCGAATGCTTTGAAGTAGTAAATAAGCTTTGCGAATGCCTCAAAGTACCAAAACTTTGCAGCATTACAACTGGCATTAAATCACCATTTACGACCTTGAAAATGTGCTTCAAAGCATTTGATGTTTATCAACAAAGTAACCCATCCATACGGGAAATATTTCAGCCAGTCACGCTCTTATTGACTTTTATCCTTCTCCCGTTATACTGTTCCAATAAGCGTGCGGGCTAAGGCGCTTTTCCCCCAGTGTGCAACAGTTTTATTTTTGTGTGAACTGGGTTCAATTCCCGCTGACTGAAGTGTTTTTTTTGTTAATTTTTTTTTTTGTGGAAAACTGCAGCCTGTAATTAAGCCAAATTTTTCAAAACATATGACCATAGCACAAAGGACATTATCAAAAGTTCTCTGGTAAATTGAATGACTTTTCTCGCAAGCAAAAAGCTGCTTTCCGGAAGTCTGATACACTTTGTGAAATTTTGCCAACCGTGGACCAAGCACTCCTCGGAAAAACAGTTTAGGTTAGCCGTTAGCCATTACTTGTCCCTATTAACCCCAAGCCTTCCGTAATTGATTGTACTGTACTTGACTGGATGGCCGCAATTTGCTGAGTGACTCGTCAATAATTTTCGTCCAACAAAATGACAACGGGTTTTTCTCATGAACCAGAAACTCGAAACAGCAGAAAGAAAGTCTTCCTTAATGTTCGATGCATCAACCACATCGATTAAAACTTTCAAAACAAACACTCATTTCAGAATACATCAGTTGGCTGGCGCGCATCCTGGAGATCGACGAGAAAAATGCAAGAATAACATCAAAGTGTCACACTCACACATGAAACGCAACAGGAGATAAAAAACAAAGGAGGCCCACCACCAAGTGTGTGGAGCAGCTAGCTGTCCTTTTTTTCCCCAGCCTTGACGTCGATAAAGCAGTTTTTTTTGTTCGAGCTTTCGGTGAGGCATTAAATCGGCATCACTGTGCGCCACTTGAAATATTTCTCAAGGGAAAAGTGCTGATTTAATGTTTTGAAGCATTATTTGCTGGTATTAAATGCCAATATAATGCTGATTTAATGCCGCTATTTAGTGCCTCGCGGTTACTTGGGTAGTTTGTTTTTTTTTCAATATCTGTATTCTGTTTCAGTTTTTTACATATTAGAACACTATTTGATTCTCCTTTAAAAAGATCCTATATAAGTTTAATCCAGGGGTGCTCAAAGTTTTTGAATGGCGGGCCAAATTTAAAGCTCACATGAGCATGCGGGCCAACTGTGAAAAAAATATTATTTAAAAAATTGAATTACGTTTTTGAAACCTAAAGACTGAGAATACTTTGATCAGCTGATGATTTTTGAATAATTCTATATATTTTTACCTTTTTGGTCATTAAATATTAGATAACAAAAAGGGACAGCATTCTAAAAACAATGTTCAAAATAGCTCCAATAAGTTAATTCAAATTTATTAAAACCCACAATACTTAAAAATGCTAAAAAATATCCATGGGCTATTCATTGAAAGTTGCATGCCTCAACAAACATTGAAATCAGGTTAGGCTTCTGTAAATATGTTTGATAGAAGTTTATAAACAATGATCTGGTTTAGGTCGTGGGGTTGTTGATCATTTAGTGGCTGAAGTCGATCGTAAGTTCTTTCTTCAAATATAATAAAAGTGAAAAAAGGACTTCAATTGAATGCTTATTTATTTTTCCCAAAATTTTAATTATCATTTAAAAATAAATAAAAGGGGGACCTACAAACTGTGGAATTTTATGTATAAAGTGCCAAAAATATGTTAAATCACTGCAAAAGGGTTTTCCAATAAATATTCCTCAAATTTCATTAAAATTTGAAAAAAATCATGATATGCCTGAATCAGATGTTAGTCAATTACATTCATAACCCAAATGTCTTAAGTTCGAGTCTCTAGGTGAAAAGTTTATAAGTGCAAAATAAGTTTAAGGCTCAGCCCAGAAAAAAATGTGAATTTTACTTTTAAATTAGTATGGAAAACCTTTTGTTTTTGCAATTTTTACAGTTTTCTACTTTAGTAAAATTTTAACGTTTTTTAACTAATTTCCAGAAATGTTATTTTTTTAACGAAATTACAATTTTTTATCATATCTTATTTTTAATTAAGTTATATTTTTCATCAAAAATATTTGTGTTGAATAGTCGGGATCAAGGCATGGATAAACTACTATTTCTTTAAAATGAATAAATAATAAAGTTGCTCTTAAAAAAGTATAAACTATATTTTTAGAATAATAAAATCATATTGGAGATGGGTCAAAGGGCCACTTTACATGATCTTTTAAAATGGGTCCGCGGGCCACAAATAATCACAACGCGGACCACGTTTGGCCCGCGGGCCATACTTTGGTCACGCCTGGTTTAATCTATGGCAAAAACTGCATTTTTTTAGTTTTTTTTTGCTGTCGGCATTTCTGCTGAAACTTTTTTTAAACATTTTTATCTACCTTGACATGATTTTGAGTCTGTTCTTATAACTTATTTTTTATTGAATTTTTTTTTACTTCAGTTTTTAATGTAAAATCAAATTTGCAATCGAAAAGTACCTTACAGGGTTTTTGAGAAAGTGCACCGTTTTCGAGATAGAGCCACTTAAAGATAAATTTTAACTGAAAAGTTACCGAAATTTGATTTTTCATAATAGTGTCCATGACTCCAACATTTTATATTTTTTACGAAAAGTTCAGAAAATTTCCATTAACATTTTCTAAGGGATATAAAAGATTGGACCTCTGGTTGCTGAAATACAGCGAATAAAAAAAAAAGGAACAAGAAAATTTAAGTCTCATCCCAACCTTCCCACATTTTCTAATGCCAACATCCCAGCAACCAATGGTCCTATTTGAAAATAAATGGTCCGTAAATTCAACTACTTTCGAAGAAGAAAACAACAACTTCCTTTGTTGTTGTGTATTGTGTCCCCATAAAGGTTAGAGAAAACATTTTATGATTTTAGCAAAAGACGTAGCAAAAGACAAACTTTGAATTTAGCCACAAGCAGCTGAAATACCAAACTTACGAGCAGCCACGAGCAGCTGAAATACGAAACTCGACATAAACTTAGGAAAATGTTTGCAACGGCCTAAGATATTTTGAAAACTAACGATTGAAAAACAACTGGACTGCTGTAAAATGCATTTTAAAACACTTTTCTAATTGAATTGTTGAAACTATGGCTTGTATTCATATGAATTAAGTTTGATGTTTTAATTATTTCGTGGTACTCTTGGCTTTATTTTTGTTTATGTAATATTTTGTTAAAACTCTGTTATGGTAATTTCAAAAAAAAAAAACATTAATTTTAATCATTGAATTTTCGTTTATTTATTTAATTTGAAGTTTGTTTCCCACAGATAAAAAAAGATCCCACTTTAATGTTGGTAAATTTCAAGGATAATCACAGCATGTTTACAATTACGGATAATTCGGGAAAGGAGGTTAATGTTTTGCAAAAAAATAATCAAACTGTTTATGGACCGTTCTTCTATTGATTTTGAGGTCGTCAATGAGAACTGCTATCATAATTACAGTGCCAAACCCATTACGACCGTCACCACAGACAACACCGTTCGTATTGTGCGTATCTAAAACTTTCCAACTTTATTCCAGGACCTCACCCCGCTTTTTCCTTTAATAACTCTACGCAACCCCCTCCCTACTTTCTCACCTCTCTACCAAAAAACTCAATACACGCACACTTTCGCACTCTCCCCAGCCCCCTGCAGTCGGTTAAATGGTGAAAGTTTTTAATTTTAACGTTACAAACTTTGTTCAGCCCACTTTTTGGCCCGTCCAAAATATGACAAAAGTCTGCAAAGTTTCGCGTGTGCGTCACACAGACAAAGACCCCCTAGCAAAGGGAGAGAGTTTTTAAGCAGAACTCTGCAGCTCTGTGACTAACTAACTCCTGGGGGTCGGGCGTGACCCTGGGACGAGGGGCGAGTTTTTATTAAACTTTTTTTTTTCTCTGTTTAGGAGTTTTCCAGTGTGTAGGATCAGCTGGGTCGAGAGTTTTGTATCGATTTTTGGCTCGGAATTTTTGCGTGCGTTTGTTGCTCATTTGTGGAGTTTTTTTTTTTGTTCCGGGTACGGAGTAGAAAAGTTTGCAAACATCTAGTACTAGAGTAACTCGGTCGGTACCGGGGGGAAAAGTTTGATGAATTCTGGTCAACTGTCGGAACTGGCCGAAGTGCGCAATTCTGACGAGTTGGTGGAAAGTTGGTTGTTTCATGGAGAACTGTACTGTTTTTTTTTGGGTCATCGGGAAGTCGTAGAACAGTTCATTTCAATCGATAGTAAAGTCAAATCAACAGTTGTTACCTAGACCAGGCCTGCTCAACCAGTTTGGTTTTCACATTTTAGGTCTTATCAACATAACTTTGGCAAAAGCTTGTGATTTTTTTTCAAGAGCATTGAAAAAATCGTGTTTTTCAATAATGTACAAAAAAAATAGTTTTAAATCCTCTGCCATTAAGTGTAAAAAATTGTAGATTATGTAATTTTTGGAAAATTTTAAGAATTTGGCAACGTACCAACATTTCCAATAAAATTTAAAATGGAATAATTAAAAAAAATAATATATCGCCTAGAATTTCGAATTTGGTCTCACCTTTAATCCAAATCCCTTTAAAAAATTAAGATCAGTAATGGTTAATCGCAGAATTCCATCTTAGTCTCCTGTCATCGCCATCGACACCACCTTGAAGTAATCCTCGTCCTCCAAGATGGCGTCCGTGGCATTGAACAGCTGCGTGCTGGAGACAGCGTCTGTGGCGGCAAAGTTGTGTGAAAACTTTAATGAGACTCAAACTTTTCCGACTTCCCCACCATCTCAAATCTTGGCCAAAGTTCCACCACGTGGGCGAGATTTCATTCATAAATTTCGAAAATTCATAATCACCTCCACGCCATCTCTCTCTGCTCTCCGCTCAATGGTTTCTGGTCCTGTCACGAAGAACAACGACCTTCAACGACCTGCTACACCCGTCTGCCGAGTTGATCAAGTTCCCGAAGTTCCAGCGATGGTCGTCCCCGTCTTAATGGAACTTGGCACCCCTCCATCGCTGCAAAAACTGATTAAAAACTCCGATTATTGTTGAAGAAATTAAGGAAGAAAACTTGGCTCACCCCTCGTCCCCAACCCCTCCTCTCAAAAGTCTGACAAAAACAAACATTTGTGTGTGGGGCCGCTCCAACCCCCAAAAGTGGGTCAAAGTTAGGGTAAAAGTAGGAAAAGTTGTAAAACGAAAGTTATCGCTAAAAGTTGGGGCGCGCGCAAACGACCGGGAATAGGCTAAAGTTTTGCGCCAAAGTTTGCAGCCCCATTGCGCAGTTTTTAAGTTCCGCCGGCAACGGTGCCTTGACTGTTGCTGCTGCCAAACTCCGGGAAAAGTCAATGACAGTTTGGGACGAGGGGGCGCAGTTTAGAGATCCGGGAAAGTGTGGGAGTTGAACAGCTGATTAGGTTTAATTAGAGACTATCGATTATTTTAGGTTTTGGGGGAAATCGATGAGAGTCGCTGTTTCTCGCCAACAGTTCATTTTAGTTTGAGGTTTACAGTAAAATTGTCCGGGGAACACGATGGTGATAAAATAAAACAAATAAAAATATAAGCAATTGGTCAAAACTGAATTTTAATATTTAAAACGTTGAAATATAATACTAGTGGGCATTTAAGGGTTAAAATTTTATTTTTATCAAATTCCTTGGACAATTGTTTATAAAATGCAACCTGTAGAAAGTCTTTTGCTCAAATAGTTGCAAAGTTATGATTAAAAGAAAAAAAGTTTTTTAGAAAATAGTCAAAAAAGAAGGCGGTGCCAAAAATAGAGGGATGGTCCAATCAGCACCAAACTTGGGATTTCTGTTAACTATCGATAGATGAACGTTTCCTCCAAGTTTGGTCCAAATCGGTGAAGGTCGAGTCCAAAAGTGTACCCAGTTGACATGGAATGACCCATAATCGGGTACTAAAGCCCTATGTAAATTTTTATGTACAACGGTAAAAAAAAAAAACAATTAAAACCATTTCTGATATTTTTTTTTCATTTTAATGCAAAAAAAAATTGACAAGACAACATTTTTTCGATGGATCAATTATGGTCCCCTTGGAACGAGCTGTCAAGTAGGAACGTTTCTGTCAAGAATGACCGCGAGGTTAATTTTTCCAAATTGATTTAAAAATCCATTTAAAACTCTTTGTGGTCGTACAAAGGGTCATTGTACTCAGAAAAATAAGCTTTATCGCTGTAAACAATAATATCAGCAATCTAAGCTTCATCTTGGGACCAAATTATCGTAAACTAACCTTCAAAACTTTTCAAACTTTTTTGAAAACTTCTTCTTGAAGTCCTTTGAACGCTTGTCTACCAAGCTTTGAATGATCACATACCATGCCATTCGTCATTTATTCTTTTTTTCAATTTGAAAAAAAGATAATATTTGGTATCTCAAAGTTGTAAATATTCAAAACTATTTAAAAAAAAAACCTTAAACCGGGGTGATATTGACAGCCGGGGTGAGAATGATAGGTTAATTGACGATTTGTTAGCAAAATGAAAAATACACCCAAACGAAAAATATATCTCAAAATCTGCAACAGTGGATTTGCTGCAGAAAATGTTATATTTTATTACATTTTTTGCAGCAAGCCCATAGCGCATTTTTGCCCGCGTGTAAACACGTCAGCGATCTGCAGTTCTCACCAACACATAGAATGCTGGCGCGTCTTCGAGCAACACTATAGAGAGAACATTATGTTCGCGCTCTGTCCCTCACCATTCATCAAGCGTCCATGGCGCGGTGGTAGCGTGTCCGATTAGCAACCTAGAAGTTGATGGTTCAATCCTTGTTCTGTTAAGATTTTTTTTCTGCAATACAATCAATCTGCCGTCGGTAATGTCGATAATTGTCGGTAACGGGCAAAAATGTCATACCCCTATATCGCAAAAAATGCATGAGGACAGTTTTCATGCAGATTCTGATATACTTTCATGCTGCCATGCATCAAAATCATGCGACCGCCGGTTGGGTGTACGTATTAAATTCAAAATGCTATGGGACCAAACTGAGCTTGGTAAACAAGTGTTCAAAGCACCTTAAGAAGTGGTTTTAAACAAATTCAAAAAAATAAAATAAAATAAAATTTGTTCCAGCCACAGCATAAAAAATCAATTCAATTTGTCAAGTTTGGGCTTGTTTGAAAATATTTCGAATTATTATGAATTTCCGCAAAAACCTGTTTTTGCAATAACAAATATTTTCGTCAATACAGTCCAGACTCGATTATCCGAAGGCCTCGAAATAATTTCACTTAGTATAATCGAATCATGAAAAATATTTGTTTTTCTCTGTTCAATTTTTGATTGTCGAAAAACCCATAAACCGCTCTAAAATAATTAAGAATTTAGAAATCCAAGATGGCGGCCATTTTGGCCGGGCTGAAATATTGAAAAAAAAAATTCAAATCTGACTAAAATGGGGTTGCAGAACCAGGGCTGAGCTGTAGGTTAGTCGAGGTTAGTCGTCGACTAACAAGTTCTTTAACAAAAATGTCGCCCTCATTAAACCATTTGGCGCCCTCAGCAGGGCCCAAGAGAAACTTTGCATTTTGCAAATTTGCCAAGTTGCCGATTTGTGCTGCGCCTTCTTGAAAAAGATAGAGCGCCCCCTCAGGAAGCCCCAGGGCGCCCAAAATGCCATTTTTGCAAATTAAAATAAAAGAGCCTAAGGGAGATCAGGGCTGAGCTGTAGGTTAGTCGAGGTTAGTCGTCGACTAACAAGTTCTTTAACAAAAATGTCGCCCTCATTAAACCATTTGGCGCCCTCAGCAGGGCCCAAGAGAAACTTTGCATTTTGCAAATTTGCCAAGTTGCCGATTTGTGCTGCGCCTTCTTGAAAAAGATAGAGCGCCCCCTCAGGAAGCCCCAGGGCGCCCAAAATGCCATTTTTGCAAATTAAAATAAAAGAGCCTAAGGGAGATCAGGGCTGAGCTGTAGGTTAGTCGAGGTTAGTCGTCGACTAACAAGTTCTTTAACAAAAATGTCGCCCTCATTAAACCATTTGGCGCCCTCAGCAGGGCCCAAGAGAAACTTTGCATTTTGCAAATTTGCCAAGTTGCCGATTTGTGCTGCGCCTTCTTGAAAAAGATAGAGCGCCCCCTCAGGAAGCCCCAGGGCGCCCAAAATGCCATTTTTGCAAATTAAAATAAAAGAGCCTAAGGGAGATCAGGGCTGAGCTGTAGGTTAGTCGAGGTTAGTCGTCGACTAACAAGTTCTTTAACAAAAATGTCGCCCTCATTAAACCATTTGGCGCCCTCAGCAGGGCCCAAGAGAAACTTTGCATTTTGCAAATTTGCCAAGTTGCCGATTTGTGCTGCGCCTTCTTGAAAAAGATAGAGCGCCCCCTCAGGAAGCCCCAGGGCGCCCAAAATGCCATTTTTGCAAATTAAAATAAAAGAGCCTAAGGGAGATCAGGGCTGAGCTGTAGGTTAGTCGAGGTTAGTCGTCGACTAACAAGTTCTTTAACAAAAATGTCGCCCTCATTAAACCATTTGGCGCCCTCAGCAGGGCCCAAGAGAAACTTTGCATTTTGCAAATTTGCCAAGTTGCCGATTTGTGCTGCGCCTTCTTGAAAAAGATAGAGCGCCCCCTCAGGAAGCCCCAGGGCGCCCAAAATGCCATTTTTGCAAATTAAAATAAAAGAGCCTAAGGGAGTGCAGAACTTTGATTTCAAAAAAAATGTTTTGGTCAGGATTTTAAAACACTATTAACACACAGTTAACACTATTTCTCGTAATTTAATTGATTATACTTTTTTTTGCTGATTTTTGGAAATTGTGTTTTTCTTAAGAAAAACGTTACTCAATCCACCTTTAGGTGGTTGGTGCCTTCCTCACATTTATAAAGTGAAAACACAAAATTTTTATCAAAATATCTGAAATTCAACCTCAAAAAAGTGTATTAAAAACCTTGTAAAGTACTTATAACTTTTGATAGGGTTTTCAGATTTCCAATCTTTTGGACTCTTTGGAAAGATCTCTTGATTACCTATCCAACGATAGGTCGCATGGTAGATCCGGACAACGTTTTCATCAAAATATGTGAGATCCGGCCTCTAAAAAGTGTATAAATAACACCTAAGTGGTTATAACTTTTGATAGGGTTGTCAAATCTTCAACGTTTTAGGCTCGTTGGAAGGTCTGTCAAATGCCTTTCTAAAAATGTATAACATGATGGGGTTTCTGACAAAAACCACCCTTTTTACAATCTTCCGGACTTTTGTTGAAATCGTTTTTTTAGCATAACTTTTGAAGTACTTTTCTATACTTCATAATATTAACTACACCCAAAGGAAAAATATAGCTCAAAATATGCAACAGTGGATTTGCTGCAGAAAATGTTACATTTTAAAACATTTTTTGCAGCAAGCCCATAGATCATTTTTGCCCGCGTGTAAACATTTCAGCGATCAGCAGTTCTCACCAACACATATAATACTGGCTCGTCCGCGAGCAACACTCCAAAGAGAAGAATATGTTTGTGCTCTTTCACTCAAATTTCATCAAGCGTCCATGGCGCGGTGGTAGCGTGTCGGATCAACAACCAAGAAGTTGGTGGTTTAATCCTCGTTCTGTTAAGGGTTTTTTTTTGTGAAATACAACCAAAAAGCCATCGGTAATGTCGATAATTGTCAGTAACGGGCAAGAATGTCATACCCTTGTATCGCAAAAAATGCATGAGGACAGTTTTCATGCAGATTCTGATATATTTTCATGCCGCCATAAATCACAATCATGCGACCGCCGGTTAGGTGATAAAGTCTTATGGGACCCCAAGACGGAACGAATGAGGCCTAAACGGTCCAAATTAAATCAGCCAGTCCAGAGATAATAGAGTGCATATTTTTCGGTGCACGGACATACATCCAGACACACGCACAGACATTTGTTCAGAATTTGATTCTGAGTCGATAGGTATACGTGAAGGTGGGTCTACGAGGTCGAATAAAGAAGTAAATTTTTCGAGTGATTTTATAGCCTTTCCTCAAAAACACAACACTTTGTCCACCATTACGGAAAAAAAATAAAATAGTTTTTTTCCTTGTATATATTATTTCTTGCAAAGTCCTCATCAATACTTACAACTTTACTGAAGATACCAAATCAATCAGAATGGACAGCTGCCAAATTGTACGAATCTTGTATGGGCGAACCAATGACACAAAATGTTGGCCAAAAAAAAAAAAAAAAAAAGATATCGGATGAATTAGTGGATAATTGTCTGAATGAAACCTACTAAAAATTCTTTTAATATTTGTTCCACTTTAATTCAAACAAAACCACCTGACTTTACATCAACTTTTTAGTCGTATGTGTCGGACCAGAGAAATTGTTGAACCAGCTCTTCTTAAGTTTCCTCTTAATATTTCATGCAACCATTGCAAAGATGAGCTTCCCTTTTTCGCTGGCTTACCAAAAACTCTGCTTCTTCCTTTTCTTGCGAGCTTCCCGTTGTCCTCGTAATTAATATAATTGTGGAAGTAGCGAATTTTCCAATTTCATAAAATTTCTACCCGTCAGCCTGTTGGCAGCACGTGTATGTGTGATGTACGTGTGCTCTCCAACGGAGAACAGAAAGGATGGGGTTATTGTGTGGATATTGTGTGTACGTGCAAAACCGAAAGAATGAAGATAAAACCCGCTGCCGCATCGTCGTCGTCATCGAGGTTTCGTCGAAAATTTTTCACCGCCGGGACACATCCTTCTCCCAGGACGACGGGGACGGGGCGGCAGACACGAGAGTGAGTTTTATTATATATTTTATAATGGATTCTTTATCATATCAAATTCTTGGCGCTGTACGTTTTATATTATTTCAATACATTGCACACGCGGCTTTTTGGCTTTATCTTTGAGTGAGGCTGAGGGGGAGAAGGTGGCAGCACCCTCGGGGAAAACCACCGAAATTAGAATTGGGAGTGGTTCCTGGGAGGTGAAAAAAGGGTTGAAGCAGTCAAGTTGCCCCGAGCTATTCGCAATGTCTTATTAAAAATTCTTGAATTCGCAAGAAGTTCTAATCTCGCCACACTTTATTTGCTCCAATAAAAGTTTATGGCTCAACCGGAGCGATTATCATAACAACAAGAAGTCCGCTCGTAACATGTATGATACATCGTCTGACAGTTATTTATACGAGCGCCCACCAATCTTCGACACCCCACGCGACCAGCATAAATCAGACCAACTCAACGAGCCCGTGGAGGACGACGAAGGAGGGGTGGATCGCCCCTAATCGAAGCCACTTCAAATTTCAAGTGGCGCGTCCAACCCCCGGCCAGAATAACAACTCATAAAATCTGCGCCAGCGATATCTCCCGCTTCGTTGCGTCTAATTTTGGGTGAATTTCTCCAAATTTAGCGATTTCTGTTCCTTAAGTCGTTGGTCAGCGGGACTTCTTATCTCGACGGAGTGGACCAATCGATCAGAAACGGTCGGAAAATCGGCAAGGGAGAATGGCATTTTCGAAAGTTGGTTGTGTTGAAATCAGAACAGTTTTTTTCTCATCAATTTGAAGTATTTGAAAAAATGGTAAAAACATTTTGAATTATATTTTTAGTATTTTTTGCATGAATCTTGAAATTTTACAATAAGTGATTTTTTTTATATTTGTTCAGGCCGTTGCAAATATTTTTCAAAGTTTATATCCCCCCCCCCTCCCCCCTTTAAAATTGGTCCGAAAAATGGGGGTGCAAAAACGTTGTTTTTTTTTTATTGAAATTACAATGTACAGCACCTCAAAAAACAAAATTCTCGTAAAAATTAAATTTTCGGCAATGCTTAGAAATTTTGGAAATTAATTATTGCAAAAAAAAAACTGGACAGGTGTATAATACATTTTAAAACACTTTTTTCATTCAAATGGTGACAACGTGACCTGTAGTTTGAATTTTTTAGCTTTTTTTATTTTTTTGCCTCTTATCTAATCTTATCTAATCTTATCTAATCTTATCTAATCTTATCTAATCTTATCTAATCTTATCTAATCTTATCTAATCTTATCTAATCTTATCTAATCTTATCTAATCTTATCTAATCTTATCTAATCTTATCTAATCTTATCTAATCTTATCTAATCTTATCTAATCATATCTAATCTTATCTAATCTTATCTAATCTTATCTAATCTTATCTAATCTTATCTAATCTTATCTAATCTTATCTAATCTTATCTAATCTTATCTAATCTTATCTAATCTTATCTAATCTTATCTAATCTTATCTAATCTTATCTAATCTTATCTAATCTTATCTAATCTTATCTAATCTTATCTAATCTTATCTAATCTTATCTAATCTTATCTAATCTTATCTAATCTTATCTAATCTTATCTAATCTTATCTAATCTTATCTATTCTTATCTATTCTTATCTAATCTTATCTAATCTTATCTAATCTTATCTAATCTTATCTAATCTTATCTAAGCTTATCTAATCTTATCTAATCTTATCTAATCTTATCTAATCTTATCTAATCTTATCTAATATTATCTAATCTTATCTAATCTTATCTAATCTTATCTAATCTTATCTAATCTTATCTAATCTTATCTAATCTTATCTAATCTTATCTAATCTTATCTAATCTTATCTAATCTTATCTAATCTTATCTAATCATATCTAATCTTATCTAATCTTATCTAATCTTATCTAATCTTATCTAATCTTATCTAATCTTATCTAATCTTATCTAATCTTATCTAATCTTATCTAATCTTATCTAATCTTATCTAATCTTATCTAATCTTATCTAATCTTATCTAATCTTATCTAATCTTATCTAATCTTATCTAATCTTATCTAATCTTATCTACTCTTATCTAATTTTATCTAATCTTCTCTAATCTTATCTAATATTATCTAATCTTATCTAATTTTATCTAATCTTATCTAATCTTATCTAATCTTATCTAATCTTATCTAATCTTATCTAATCTTATCTAATCTTATCTAATCTTATCTAATCTTATCTAATCTTATCTAATCTTATCTAATCTTATCTAATCTTATCTAATCTTATCTAATCTTATCTAATCTTATCTAATCTTATCTAATCTTATCTAATTTTATCTAATCTTTTCTAATCTTATCTAATCTTATCTAATCTTATTTAATCTTATCTTTTTTTTTTAATCTTATCTAATCTTTTCTGATCTTATCTTATCTTATCTTATCTAATCTAATCTAATCTAATCTAATCTAATCTAATCTAATCTAATCTAATCTAATCTAATCTAATCTAATCTAATCTAATCTAATCTAATCTAATCTAATCTAATCTAATCTAATCTAATCTAATCTAATCTAATCTAATCTAATCTAATCTAATCTAATCTAATCTAATCTAATCTAATCTAATCTAATCTAATCTAATCTAATATAATCTAATCTAATCTAATCTTATCTTATCCAATCCTTTCTTATCTTAAATGTTTGCGGAACATCGACCGGGTCGGATGCCAGCGGATTTTCCGACGTCGTAATTCCGGGTTGGCATGAAATTTCAACGAAAAAAACGGTGTAATATGCACTCTAAAGTGTTTGTTTAGGAATTCTACGGTAATATATTGACATTTAGTTGCCTTGAAGTTTTGAAAAATTAGGATTAGAGAAGTTTTCAATCGAATTTCCAAAGTTATATATACTTTTATACTAAGTAATAAGTCAACTTTATATGCAATCCAAATTATTTTCTAATTAAGTCAGGAAGACATATTGTGGTTGTGACAATCGAGTTATAGCGATTAATCAACAAATAACTTTACTTTTGGTTGAATTTTTTGTTGTTTTGTTTTTACCATTTTTAACATCTTTTTAAAGGATTTGTTATGAAACTTTTCATAAAAAATCATGTTTTCATTAGCAATTTTGTGGCTAAACTTTCTGCTTAAGCTTCTGAGCTAAACTGAGTACTAAGTCGTTTTTTCAAGCTTTAAATTTAAATAATCTGTATCATATTTGGTTTTATGAATTTGAAGGTTGATTTATTGTTTAAATAGCATTACAATTAATATGCTAAAAATTTCTACTAAGTGAGATGTATTTCGAAAAACTGTGTTCAAATTTCACCAATTCCAATCCTTAACAAGTCCCGTCTCTAGCATTATGTATTGGCCATTGTCTCATGCTCCAAGAAAAAAAAACAGAGTAAGGGGAGCCAGATAACGCTTCAGAAAGTCATAAAAAATACACGATCCTTGAACGTGGTCCTGCCGAAGGGTCAGCAGCTCGTAGTACGACTTCGACGACAACGCATCGGAATATATTTGTTCCAATTCATAAATAATAAAATCAATTCGTTTTCTTCCCTTTCTTTTCTTCGTATCGATTCGATGACCAACCCGCTGCCCGATGTCCTGACGTATGAGTCCTAGTAAGTAAGGATTGGCAAGGGTGCGCTTAACATATCTCGATAGGAGATGTTTTCGTTTCGCCTCAACTGACCGGACCATGCTGCGGAATGGAAATGTCAGACTGTTGTTACAGTACAAACACAGTTAAGTAGCATTCCTGAAGACGACGGAAGAAAGCACATCTCACTTAAGCTGTCCGTGAAGAGGGAGTTGGAGGATTTGGTTTGCTTTCCTTGGGAATGATATATTTTTTATTGTTTATTTATACGCCTTTTCCCCTCTTCAGGGTTCGCTCTGGTGGCACGAAATGTGGACATTAAATCCTCCCGTAACCCTGTTGGATTCGGGGTTGACTTCACTTCCGAAAGTGATAGTTTATTGTGTAATCGAATTAGCCGATCATCGATGTCATCATTGCCATTCCGGTCCCAACGAGGCGCCCCTGCCTAGAAGAGGACAAAATTGCCTCATACGTTTGCCGAGAGAAAAGAATCAATTTCCCGAACCGTACTGTTGGTATAAACATAAACATGATTTCAAATTCAATTTACTCTCCCCTTTTTTTGGCGCAAACAAATTTGACCACCGCGAGATGAATGCCATAAATTCCCTCCCTCCAGAAATAACTTCCATCGGTCTTGTGCTTTGTTCCACGTGGACCAAATCACTCACCTTTCGGAACTAAACCACCTCTCGCGAACCCACTTTTATTACAGTCCGGATCGTTCCGGATTTCCCTTGGGGGCAGTACGAAGAACGAAAAAAAAATCGCGACCACCAAACCACTCAAACCACAACCAACGCAACGTTGGTGGAAAACAACAGACTCTGCTCTCTTGCTCCCAACCACGCTGAAAAGTGAAGAACGAACGACTAATGTCCCGACATATATTTCTCTAATGCCCTCATATTTGTAACCCATGTTCCGGAGATCCAGCCCTCGGGGCCCCGCGGGTGCCATTCGTTCATTTGTGCCGGGGACCAGGACCATCGCCGCGGAGTAGTGCTCGTCGTTACACGGGATACGACCATCAACGATGGTCACATCGCCGGTGGAAGGTTATCGATGGGGCGTCATTTTGGAGTGGGATGTGGTGTTCCCTCCGGGGGTTAAGATGGTGAATCTTGGATGAAGAGGAAAGTTGTTACCGGAATGCTTTCCAGCTTGGGAGAGTCGTTACATTATTAAAGACATTTTGTACTGAAAGGTGTTTTATTTTTTTTAAATAAATAAAAGAAAATTGGGGAATATTTCACAACACAACACATTTTATAAGCTGTAAATTGTGATAATCCACCTCATAAGTGTGCTTCTGACTATTTTTAGAGTAATGCCTTAACAAAAAAAAAGTTGTTTAGTGAACCACAGAAAAAAAAACCAAAGAAAAAAAAAACAAAAACACCAGTTAAAAATAGAATCAAGTAACAACAGAACAACAGAACAACAGAACGACAGAACAACAGAACAACAGAATAACAGAACAACAGAATAGCAGAACAACAGAACACAGAACAACAGAACAAAAGAATAATAGAACGACAGAACAACAGAACAACAGAACAACAGAACAACAGTACAACAGAACAACAGAACAACAGCACAACAGCACAAAAGAACAACAGAAAAACAGAACAACAGAACAACAGAACAACAGAACAACAGAACAAGAGAACAAGAGAACAACAGAACAACAGAACAACAGAACAACAGAACAACAGAACAACAGTACAACAGTACAACAGAACAACAGAACAACAGAACAACAGAACAACAGAACAACAGAACAACAGAACAACAGAACAACAGAACAACAGAACAACAGAACAACAGAACAACAGAACAACAGAACAACAGAACAACAGAACAACAGAACAACAGAACAACAGTACAACAGTACAACAGTACAACAGAACAACAGCACAACAGCACAAAAGAACAACAGAAAAACAGAACAACAGAACAACAGAACAACAGAACAACAGAACAACAGAACAACAGAACAAGAGAACAAGAGAACAACAGAACAACAGAACAACAGAACAACAGAACAACAGAACAACAGAACAACAGAACAACAGAACAACAGAACAACAGAACAACAGAACAACAGAACAACAGAACAACAGAACAACAGAACAACAGAACAACAGAACAACAGAACAACAGAACAACAGAACAACAGAACAACAGAACAACAGAACAACAGAACAACAGAACAACAGAACAACAGAACAACAGAACAACAGAACAACAGAACAACAGAACAACAGAACAACAGAACAACAGAACAACAGAACAACAGAACAACATAACAACAGAACAACAGAACAACAGAACAACAGAACAACAGAACAACAGAACAACAGAACAACAGAACAACAGAACAACAGAACAACAGAACAACAGAACAACAGAACAACAGAACAACAGAACAACAGAACAACAGAACAACAGAACAACAGAACAAAAGAATAATAGAACGACAGAACAACAGAACAACAGAATAACAGAACAACAGAGCAACAGAATAAGAGAACAACAGAACACCACAACAATAGAACAACAGAACAACAGAACAACAGAACAACAGAACAACAGAACAACAGAACAACAGAACGAAAGAACAACAGAACAAAAGAATAATAGAACGACAGAACAACAGAACAACAGAACAACAGAACAACAGAACAACAGAACAACAGAACAACAGAACAACAGAACAACAGAACGACAGAACAACAGAACAAAAGAATAATAGAACAACAGAACAACAGAGCAACAGAATAAGAGAACAAGAGAACAAGAGAACAAGAGAACAAGAGAACAAGAGAACAAGAGAACAAGAGAACAAGAGAACAAGAGAACAAGAGAACAAGAGAACAACAGAACAACAGAACAACAGAATAGCAGAACAACAGAATAGCAGAACAACAGAACAACAGAACAACAGAACAACAGAACAACAGAACAACAGAACAACAGAACAACAGAACAACAGAACAACAGAACAACAGAACAACAGAACAACAGAACAACAGAACAACAGAACAACAGAACAACAGAACAACAGAACAACAGAACAACAGAACAACAGAACAACAGAACAACAGAACAACAGAACAACAGAACAACAGAACAACAGAACAACAGAACAACAGAACAACAGAACAACAAAACAACAGAACAACAGAACAACAAAACAACAGAACAAAAGAACAACAGAACAACAGAACAACAGAACAACAGAACAACAGAACAACAGAACAACAGAACAACAGAACAACAGAACAACAGAACAGCAGAGCAACAGAATAAGAGAACAAGAGAACAAGAGAACAAGAGAACAAGAGAACAAGAGAACAAGAGAACAAGAGAACAAGAGAACAACAGAACAACAGAACAACAGAACAACAGAACAACAGAACAACAGAATAAGAGAACAAGAGAACAAGAGAACAAGAGAACAAGAGAACAAGAGAACAAGAGAACAAGAGAACAAGAGAACAAGAGAACAACAGAACAACAGAACAACAGAACAACAGAACAACAGTACAACAGTACAACAGAACAACAGAACAACAGAACAACAGAACAACAGAACAACAGAACAACAGAACAACAGAACAACAGAACAACAGAACAACAGAACAACAGAACAACAGAACAACAGAACAACAGAACAACAGAACAACAGTACAACAGTACAACAGTACAACAGAACAACAGCACAACAGCACAACAGAACAACAGAACAACAGAACAACAGAACAACAGAACAACAGAACAACAGAACAACAGAACAACAGAACAACAGAACAACAGAACAACAGAACAACAGAACAACAGAACAACAGAACAACAGAACAACAGAACAACAAAACAACAGAACAAAAGAACAACAGAACAACAGAACAACAGAACAACAGAACAACAGAACAACAGAACAGCAGAGCAACAGAATAAGAGAACAAGAGAACAAGAGAACAAGAGAACAAGAGAACAAGAGAACAAGAAAACAAGAGAACAAGAGAACAAGAGAACAAGAGAACAAGAGAACAACAGAACAACAGAACAACAGAACAACAGAACAACAGAACAACAGAACAGCAGAGCAACAGAATAAGAGAACAAGAGAACAAGAGAACAAGAGAACAAGAGAACAAGAGAACAAGTGAACAACAGAACAACAGAACAACAGAACAACAGAATAGCAGAACAACAGAATAGCAGAACAACAGAACAACAGAACAACAGAACAACAGAACAAAAGAACAACAGAACAACAGAACAACAGAACAACAGAACAACAGAACAGCAGAGCAACAGAACAGCAGAGCAACAGAATAAGAGAACAAGAGAACAAGAGAACAAGAGAACAAGAGAACAAGAGAACAAGAGAACAAGAGAACAAGAGAACAAGAGAACAACAGAACAACAGAACAACAGAACAACAGAACAACAGAACAACAGAACAACAGAACAACAGAACAACAGAACAACAGAACAACAGAACAACAGAACAACATAACAACAGAACAACAGAACAACAGAACAACAGAACAACAGAACAACAGAACAACAGAACAACAGAACAACAGAACAACAGAACAACAGAACAACAGAACAACAGAACAACAGAACAACAGAACAAAAGAATAATAGAACGACAGAACAACAGAACAACAGAATAACAGAACAACAGAGCAACAGAATAAGAGAACAACAGAACACCACAACAATAGAACAACAGAACAACAGAACAACAGAACAACAGAACAACAGAACAACAGAACAACAGAACAACAGAACAACAGAACAACAGAACAACAGAACAACAGAACAACAGAACGAAGGAACAACAGAACAAAAGAATAATAGAACGACAGAACAACAGAACAACAGAACAACAGAACAACAGAACAACAGAACAACAGAACAACAGAACAACAGAACAAAAGAATAATAGAACGACAGAACAACAGAACAAAAGAATAATAGAACAACAGAACAACAGAACAAAAGAACAACAGAACAACAGAACAACAGAACAACAGAACAACAGAACAACAGAACAACAGAACAAGAGAACAAGAGAACAAGAGAACAAGAGAACAAGAGAACAAGAGAACAAGAGAACAAGAGAACAAGAGAACAAGAGAACAAGAGAACAAGAGAACAAGAGAACAAGAGAACAAGAGAACAAGAGAACAACAGAACAACAGAACAACAGAATAGCAGAACAACAGAATAGCAGAACAACAGAACAACAGAACAACAGAACAACAGAACAACAGAACAACAGAACAACAGAACAACAGAACAACAGAACAACAGAACAACAGAACAACAGAACAACAGAACAACAGAACAACAGAACAACAGAACAACAGAACAACAGAACAGCAGAGCAACAGAACAACAGAACAACAGAACAACAGAACAACAGAACAACAGAACAACAGAACAACAGAACAACAGAACAACAGAACAACAGAACAACAGAACAACAGAACAACAGAACAACAAAACAACAGAACAAAAGAACAACAGAACAACAGAACAACAGAACAACAGAACAACAGAACAACAGAACAACAGAACAACAGAACAGCAGAGCAACAGAATAAGAGAACAAGAGAACAAGAGAACAAGAGAACAAGAGAACAAGAGAACAAGAGAACAAGAGAACAAGAGAACAACAGAACAACAGAACAACAGAACAACAGAACAACAGAACAGCAGAGCAACAGAATAAGAGAACAAGAGAACAAGAGAACAAGAGAACAAGAGAACAAGAGAACAACAGAACAACAGAACAACAGAATAACAGAACAACAGAATAGCAGAACAACAGAACAACAGAACAACAGAACAAAAGAATAATAGAACGACAGAACAACAGAACAACAGAATAACAGAACAACAGAACAACAGAATAAGAGAACAACAGAACACCACAACAACAGAACAACAGAACAACAGAACAACAGAACAACAGAACAACAGAACAACAGAACAACAGAACAACAGAACAACAGAACAACAGAACAACAGAACAACAGAACAACAGAACAACAGAACAACAGAACAACAGAACAACAGAACAACAGAACAACAGAACAACAGAACAACAGAACAACAGAACAACAGAACAACAGAACAACAGAACAACAGAACAACAAAACAACAGAACAAAAGAACAACAGAACAACAGAACAACAGAACAACAGAACAACAGAACAACAGAACAACAGAACAGCAGAGCAACAGAATAAGAGAACAAGAGAACAAGAGAACAAGAGAACAAGAGAACAAGAGAACAAGAGAACAAGAGAACAAGAGAACAAGAGAACAAGAGAACAACAGAACAACAGAACAACAGAACAACAGAACAACAGAACAACAGAACAACAGAACAGCAGAGCAACAGAATAAGAGAACAAGAGAACAAGAGAACAAGAGAACAAGAGAACAAGTGAACAACAGAACAACAGAACAACAGAACAACAGAATAGCAGAACAACAGAATAGCAGAACAACAGAACAACAGAACAACAGAACAACAGAACAAAAGAACAACAGAACAACAGAACAACAGAACAAAAGAACAACAGAACAACAGAACAACAGAACAACAGAACAACAGAACAACAGAACAACAGAACAGCAGAGCAACAGAATAAGAGAACAAGAGAACAAGAGAACAAGAGAACAAGAGAACAAGAAAACAAGAGAACAAGAGAACAAGAGAACAAGAGAACAAGAGAACAACAGAACAACAGAACAACAGAACAACAGAACAACAGAACAACAGAACAACAGAACAGCAGAGCAACAGAATAAGAGAACAAGAGAACAAGAGAACAAGAGAACAAGAGAACAAGAGAACAAGAGAACAAGAGAACAAGAGAACAAGAGAACAAGTGAACAACAGAACAACAGAACAACAGAATAGCAGAACAACAGAATAGCAGAACAACAGAACAACAGAACAACAGAACAACAGAACAACAGAACAACAGAACAAACGAATAATAGAACGACAGAACAACAGAACAACAGAATAACAGAACAACAGAGCAACAGAATAAGAGAACAACAGAACAGCAGAGCAACAGAATAAGAGAACAAGAGAACAAGAGAACAAGAGAACAAGGGAACAAGAGAACAAGAGAACAAGAGAACAAGAGAACAAGAGAACAAGAGAACAAGAGAACAAGAGAACAAGAGAACAAGAGAACAACAGAACAAGAGAACAACAGAACAACAGAACAACAGAACAACAGAACAACAGAACAACAGAACAAAAGAATAATAGAACGACAGAACAACAGAATAACAGAACAACAGAGCAACAGAATAAGAGAACAACAGAACAGCAGAGCAACAGAATAAGAGAACAAGAGAACAAGAGAACAAGAGAACAAGAGAACAAGAGAACAAGAGAACAAGAGAACAAGAGAACAAGAGAACAAGAGAACAAGAGAACAAGAGAACAAGAGAACAAGAGAACAAGAGAACAAGAGAACAAGAGAACAAGAGAACAAGAGAACAAGAGAACAAGAGAACAAGAGAACAAGAGAACAAGAGAACAAGAGAACAAGAGAACAATTAAACAAGAGAACAAGAGACGAGAGTTTTCAGCATTTAAAACTTCTAAATTGCATGCCTATACATTGAAAAGAGATAACATTTTCAACTTTTCTCCAGCTTAAGAGTTTGACATACCTTCACAGAAGAAATATCTCCAATTTTCCTTTGATCCTCATCACCTCATTTCCGGCGTGTCCCCTCCACCAAGAACCCCCTAAACCGATTCAACTCACCACGACGCTGGTTGTGGCGGCAACCGTCCGTCCGAAGCAGAGCCCCAATATTTTTGATAAATGACAAAGTCATTAGATAAATTACCAGCGTGTTGTCTTCAAGACAACCACCACCCACGCTTACGCTCCCTGAGCCCATTAATGACTATCCTATTAGAGTAATTAAAATACCATTGGTCTGGTGTAATGTAACACATTTTTGGAGAAGGAACGGCCACGCAACTGGAGGTTAGTCCGGTGTCCTCCCACTCGATTATCCCTTTTTCTTAAGACAAAAACTTTCGCCAGCCAAAAAGAGGACCGAAAGCAAAAGGCGTCAGATGGCTGGCCACTTGAAGTGGCTGGGGAGAATCGTCCTTGTTACACTTTTTCCAAGAAAGGAAGCAGTTGAGCAGCAACAGCAGAAAAAGGACGATGATGAAGCTATTTACTGGCGAAACGCGAACGGCAATATCCCCACCGGGAAAACGCTTCCAGGATGCGCACGATGTTCGATATTAATAGATTTAATAACAAAGTGCGTAATTTGAATTATCTTCTTTTGGCCGAAGGCTGCAGTCAAAAGGGATGAATCGATGTTGGAGGGGTTGAGGATAGGATGTCTCAAAGGATGTTTGGTGATTTTGGTGTCTGTACTTCAAAGATTTCTTCAGTCTCGAGGCTAGAAAAGTGCTTTAAAGACTATCTGATTCAGACAAGTTTCAAGACTGAAGACTCTTCAGTGAAGAGGAAGTATACTGAGCTTGGTCAGAATAAACGGTGTGAAGCGGGGTTTATTTTTTGTTTGCTTTGAGTTTAAAGTATTGGACAATGTAACGAAAAAGTTATTATATATTAGCCTGCTACAAATATTTTTAAAAGTCTTTGTCTACCGGGGGCAAAACAGATATTTTTTCAAAAAAAATTGAAATTTCATGTGCAATCAGCTGTAATTAATTTAAAATGCATTCCCCAGCGTTTAGAATCATTTTCAATATGTTTGGGTTTATTCAAAAATCTTTTGAATTTTAGAAAATTTTCGATGTTCAGTACCGTAAATAGTTTTTTTTCCTTATAAGTTTTTGTTTTCCTCAATTCTTACATTTTTTGAAAACTAATGATTGCAAAACAACTGAACTAGTGTAAAATGCATTTTAAAATTATTTATTTTTTCATTCAAATGTTGACATTATGGCTTGCTATTTTTATTTTATTTTTTTATATTCAACGGTCTGTTTGAAAAGTCTTAGCTTAAACATTTAGATTTGGTTTTCTATTTCCGACATGTTGACCTTCAGTTTGAAAACTTATTTTCTTTTAAAACAATAATATTATTTTTTAAAAAGGGTATACAATACATCGTCAGCTGTGTGCTATCTTGTGACATAGACCATTTTGGTCAAAAATGAGTTGATGATGACGTTTTGCTATACTTAACAAACAGTACAAGATGCTTTAACCCGATTTTGGAAACTCGCTTCCGTTTTCTGGATATCGCAATACACACTTGTGACATAGACCATTTTATCATCAAAATGATCGTGCACACTTGTGACACGTCATACATGTGGTTGGAAAATGTGGAAAATTTGTCTTGTTTTTCACAAATTTATGTACACATATACTTTCTAAAGGCAATGCAACCTTTTGTTTTTGAAAATACACTGATTAGGCCGTTAAACTATTGATTTAAGCCTATTTTAGTTTGTATGGGAATTCTGTGCACACATGTGACACGTAGTACAAATTTACTTTCGAAACACACTTGTGACACGTGCTTTTCAGATTTTTGATTACATAATTTACTGTATCTTTTAACTGGTGTAACCAAATTAGTTGAAACTAGGAGCGTTTGTTAAGCGGTAGTTTACAAACCGATTGCTTCAAAAAGTTTGGCTCTATCATTCATAGTTTTGCAAATATTTATCATCAAACTTTAAAAATCGATTTTCTCGAAAAGTACTAAATGGTCGTTGTCACAAGATAGCACACAGCTGACGACATGTTATTGTGGTGGTCTTAAAAGTGACCTGCTTAATAGGAAAATAGAAAAAAAAACATCGAAATACCGGGCATGAATTTTGCTCAAATTTCCTCCATCAGCTTATTTTTGTCAGTTCAAATCGAATTGGAATATTCTGATGAAACGGAGCAAGTAGAAATGAAATTCCCATTGTTTTTTTTTTTCTATAATCTCTAATTTCAAATTTCATTACAAGACATCGTTTGGTAAACATATTTTTTAATTATCTGTAGTTCCAGTAATAAAACAAAATAACACGCTTAAATAATATTGCCTGAACCACATTCTTAACACGCATTTATAGAAATAAAACAATGTTTTGTGTTGAGTTATAAATTAAATTGGTGTACAATTGGTGGTGTATTTTACAGTGTGCAGCAGGGATGCCCAAACTTTTGGACCTAATCAGATCGGACCTGATTTTTCTGAAGCAGTGGCGAGCCGGAACTTATACTTGATAAAAGTTGAAAAAGTGAACACATCTTTTTTATTTTTTTTTTTTAAATTGGGTTCTTTTAAAGTAAATAAATAAAAGTACTAGTGTTGCAAATAAGATTCATATATCTTGATTTTCAGAATGAAAAACAATAATTACTTTTAAAAATGTGTTTATTTGACTTATTTTAATTTTTGTTTGTTTAAAATTGTATAGATATTGTTTTTGGCGATTGCAATTAAATACCTTGAAATATTTTTTTTATAAAAAAAACGTTACTTAATCCACCGTTAGGTGGTTGGTGCCTTCCTCACATTTGAAGGGTAATGCTATCCAAAATAGACACAATAGGGTGTACCTTTAAATGTTCTATCAATTTGACTCATTGTTCATACCATCAGATTGGGTAGTCAGATCTTCATATTTCAGGGCACTTACGCATGATATATTTGGACGACGTTTTCATCAAAGTATCTGTGATCTGGCCTCCAAAAAGTGTATAAATAACACTTAAGTGCTTATAACTTATGACAGGGTTGTCAGATCTTCAATTTATTGGTCGCGTTGGAAAGGTCTTTTCTATACCTTTCTAAAAATGTATAAGATGCCGGGGTTTCTTACAAAAACCACCCTTTTTACAATCTTCCGGACTTTTGTTAAAATCGTTTTTTTAGCATAACTTTTGAAGTACTCAACTAAACTGCATAATTATTAATAGCGACTTATGGGACCCCAATACGGATCGAATGACGCCAAAACGGACAAAATCGGTTCAGCCAATATCGAGATAATCGAGTGACAATTTTTTGATCAACATCCCACCACACACACAGACATTTGCTCAGAATTTGATTCTGAGTCGATAGGTATACATGAAGGTGGGTCTAGGAGGTCTAATTGAGAAGTTCAATTTTCTAGTGATTTTATAGCCTTTCCTCAGTAAGGTGAAGAAGGCAAAAAACATTCAAATTTCAATGGTCGTTGCAAAAAAAAACGTTACTTAATCCACCTAGGTGAATGGGGGCTTCCTCTTCTCGGTTCATACACAAATTTATGTATTGAGAATGTACATGTATAATATACATTGTATATATATAGACAATTCGTTGATTGAGTTCTAAAATTCAACTAAATTGCTAATATTATTGTTCACAATGATAAAGCTTAATTTTCTGGGTACCATGACACTTTATACGACCGCAAAGGATTTAAAATGGATTTTTAAAACAATTTAAAGTAATAACTTTGCGATCCTTTTTGACAGAAAGCATATTACTTTATAAAGTATATAGTCTATAGACTTACTAAATTGAATGCTATTCTATCCCAGTAAAAGAAAAATACGCCTACGGTCTGTCGACGAAAATCCATGTGAACAATGCATGCGAGCTGTCTAATGCTGTCACGGCGTAAAAACTAATGCAGTGCTCGAACAAGTCATAATTTCCGTAAACTCTCTCCCTCTCTCGCATTCCGCTCTCACATTCCGTAGCTAAAGCGAAAATTTAAGAAAGGGTAAAAAGTGTATCGCTAACGGAGTCGATCGATGGCTCAAGGATAGGTATCTAAGAACGCGATACATATTGTCATTTCCCGAAATGACTTGAATATCTTGGCTTGGCTAAGACGTTTTTGAGGCTATTCTGGACCTGATTCGAGGTCGGGTGGAATCTTTGCATGCTGGACGCGATTCACAAAGGGAATTTTATTTCCTAAGATGACATTCGAAGCACGATGAAAAATGCTTTCGAATGAAGTATAATAGTTGTGGGTTTTTTAGCCGGATGGGCGAACCAGCATGTGATAATGCATTGGTATCGTCAAAAATAGCAGTTTAGCGCAGATATTAACGACTAAGCTTAATAATTCGTCGAGATATGTATCTCAGTGGATTGGGTTTTGAAAGAGCTTTCCAAAAATGTGCAACATGCCGACATTTTGGTTAATTTTGGCCTCGTTTTAGTCGATTTGAAGGCGGCTGAATGCAAACAGTTTTCTTAAAGTGGCTGTAACTTTGGCAAATTTCAATGGATTTTTGTCCCGTTTCAGCCCGGGATGGAGGACATTCCAGACTACCTAGTTATGCAAAAATGAAGCAATTTTGAAAAATTTTCATCGTTTTTTGTTTTTCGGTTTTAGGTTTGCAAATCGTTTTTCTTAAATATCTTTTGACAGGAAAGGGCTACGGGGAAGATTTTCAATAGCGACTTATCGGAAGCTAAGAGGGATCGAATGCAACCGGAAGTGTCCAAATCCGTTCAGCCAGTTCCGAGAAATCGCAGTGACATTTTTTGGCCAATTTTCAAGTGATTTTATATGGCATTCCTCGGAGAGGAAGCCAAAAACAATCAGACATGATATAATTTCTTCAAACGAAATTTGGATTAAAATATCCTTTACAAAAAAAAATTTTTGCGTTGTTGTGCACCTTTATTCAAATATTATAAAAAAAATTATTAAAATGACTTTAAAAACTCAAAATTTAAAAAATATGAAAAAATATATACTAAATCATTTTCAATTCGTTATTCTTAGAAATTCAAGCTTGTTTTTGATAAATATAGTTTTTGCTCCCTAATTTTTTGACTGAGACATTTTTAAATATTTTGAAAATATTTGCAGCGATCAGTTTGAATATTTTGCTTTTTAAGATTTTTTTTTTAAAAAAAAACGTTATCACTGAAAAGTTGTTCTAGAAAAATACATAAGTTTTTGCTTACATATTTATTTGAAAAAAATAGGAGATAAAAAAAGCTTCAAAGTGAAGTAAACACAGTTCAAACTGAATGAAATTTCTATTTAGCGTCATTTTGTACATTTTCAGACAACAGTCCATGTGTTTTTAATTCAAACATGAAGAATTTTGTAAAAACATATTCAAATTTGATGTAAAGCTTGTTTTGTTTTTAATTCAGGCAATCAATTTATTTATTTAATATTTCATAAACAGTCTTAAGGGCCGGCCATAGAACTATTTTGAACAGCCGTCGCGGGCCGGATCCGGCCGCGGGCCGGACGTTGGGCAGACCTGGTGTACAGTGAAAAATCACTTGAACTTATTATATTCCATTTTATATTCATTATTTATATTTTTTGTGCTGTGATCAAAAACATACTAAAAAAAATCTTAAATTAAATTTGCAATTATTTTCATGATTCTGCAGACTATGAAATCATAAACTTTTAATGTTTTAAAATCACTTATGAAATTTAGCAAATTATCTTCAAATAATTTGCTTTTTTTTCGAAATTTCGTAGTTTTATGAATTTTTAAGCATTTTCATAAAAATGTTTTAATATTTTTGAAATGTATGAAAATTCCCGATCGTTTGATATCCATATTGTTAAAACTGAAAACTATTTTTTTTTAAAATACGCAGTTTTGTGAAAATTTTTAGTATTTAAAAAAAAATTGTTATAACTTTTGAAAAGTATGAAAAAATCCTGATCATTTGATAACCCATATTGCAAAAAAAAACTGAAATTTAGTGTACTTTTTCAAAAATACTTGGTTTTGTGAACATTTTGAGGATTTTGAAAAAAATGTGTTATAACTTTTGAAATGTATGAACAAATCCCTATCATTTGAACCCATATTATAAAAAAATGAAATTTTGAGTAATTCGAAAATACGGAGTTTTGTGAAAATGTTGAGTACTTTCAAAAAAAAAAAATTATTACTTTCAAAATGTATGAAAAAATCCCGATCATTTGATTCCCATATTGCAATCACGATAATTTTGAGTATTTTTTTTGAGAAACATAGCATTTTCAAAATACTGGAAAAATACGTAACTGCAATGGATAGCTGACATCAGCCCGATTCCAAAACACTATATTTTGTTGAAGTTTGGATGATTGCCTCAGTTGACGATGCATATTTTTTATCAACATAAGTCGATATGTACACATGAAGATAGGTCTTGGAGGAATTTTCAAGAAGTTTACTGTTGCGTGATGTTATTGCAAAAACATTGAATAGTTAACATTAATACGAATACACATTTATTAAATGAGGTTCAGATTGCCTCTTGTTTCTGGAGAAAATTTTAAGTTTAGACAACATTTCAAAACCTCGAATATAATATTTTATTTCACGAATAATCTATTAACCAGCCGATACTGCATCTTCAAAAAGCAATAGAAAGAAAAGAAACTTTATTGTTTGGTAGTTTCTCAGGCTTTCCCTCCTCTTAAAAAAAGTTCTGTTTTGGATTAGTTAATTTTTTTGTAAGAATAACCTTTTTACTCTAATTTAATAAAATTTGAAGTTTTCGATTAAACATTTCGTTAGTAAGTCTATAAATCCCATTTCAATGTCCCAAATTACAAAGAAATTTCAAGACACCATCCGATGAACCTCACCCACTCCCATTTGAACTATGCCACATCTTGCGTAAGAGAGCCTTTTCGCTGATGGAGTACTCAAATATAATCTAAAATTCATCAAAAAATCATACAAACCACGACTGGCTGGCTCCTTGGAAAAATTACGATCCATTTCGGCGCACACAACACTTTCAACACAAACACACACATTTCCGGAACAACGCAAAGATGGAGGGAGAGGGTGTGGAAATTTTAACCCCTTTTTTCCCGGTGGGTGGTGGGAAAGGAGGTGGAATTTCCAAGTTAATAAGACAGATGAGGGTACCGTCGCGTCATTTGCCTTGTGATGCTGCCTCATGTTGTTCGGATGTCCTGAAGGAGCATTTTTACGATAAAAGTACGCTCCTAGGTTTCACTTAGAGTGGAGTTTAGGGGGTGAGAGGGTGGGGGGTTAAGGAGCGGCATTCGGGGGTTAAAGATAATGAAAAATTCATCAAAAATCTGAATTTAATACACTCTGAACCACATCGCGCGTCTTACCCCCTTTCCACCGTCGTCACCCCGGCACATGTTGCCTACTTCCGGGGGTCGGAAAAAAGGGTTAATTTTGAAAAATGAGGAAACCCTTCAATTTCTTTTGCCGGCTTGACGAACGCGAAGCTCGGTTTTTGCCGGGGAAAATTTGCTGTCAGCACAGGGTTCTCCGGTCGCTTTTTTGAAAATGAAGTGAAGCGGAGATTCGATAATCTCGCGTAAGTGATCCTGCCGAGAGCAGATCCTTGCCTAATGCCCCACTCGTGACTCTCGAGAGCAAGTGCTTTTGTCTCTAATTAAATGTAAACAGTGTTGGGGGTGAGATATTCGTTTGAGCAGGGATCGAAGAAGGAAATGAGTTTTAGATAGTAGTTAAGAATTTTGCTGTTTATGAAAAACCTTAAAGTACACGAAACAAAAGAGAAATTGAACCAACCTTCACCTTAGGGCTGTATATCAAGAAGTTGTTTTCAACAAATTTTAAAATGTTTCAAACGTTAATTACGTAGAACTATGAAAACATTGATTAAAAGGACTGTTTGTCCTATCATGTGTCAAAGTGTCATGTATATATCAATTAAAATAAGTTCAAACTGCAAAACAGACTGCATTATCGGATTCTTTGTCGTTATAAGTTTCTATGTTAGAAGGAGTGCATAATTGGCAAAGGGAGCGCGTGGTCGTAAAAATATTCGGAGTGAAAAGTGATTTTTTTTTTTGTGTGTGCCTTTTGTTTCGCATTTTTGTCGTGTATTGTGTGCTGCGAGGAGAAGATTGCCCTCTGAAAATGCAGCGTCATCAGTGCATAATTGGCAAAGGGAGCGCGTGGTCGTAAACATATTCGGAGTGAAAAGTGATTTTTTTTTTTTTTTGTGTTTGCCTTTTGTTTCGCATTTTTGTCGTGTATTGTGTGCTGCGAGGAGAAGATTGCCCTCTGAAAATGCAGCGTTATCAGTGCATAATTGACAAAGGGATCGCGTGGTCGTAAAAAAATATTCGGAGTGAAAAGTGATTTTTTTTTTGGTGTTTGCCTTTTGTTTCGCATTTTTGTCGTGTATTGTGTGCTGCGAGGAGAAGATTGTCCTCTGAAAATGCAGCGTCATCAGTGCATAATTGGCAAAGGGAGCGCGTGGTCGTAAAAAATATTCGGAGGGAAAAGTGATTTCTTTTGTGCCCTTCTTTCAAAGCCCTACCTATATCATCGTTGATCGGAAGGCACGGCGTCGGGTGGATTGTGTTTAAATTTTTCGAATAAGGTTTTATTTTTTGCCATTTCTATATAATGAATGAAAGACGCACTGACAATTTGGATCGTTGAGTTAATAGTGGAGCAAAATAACTGTGTGTGAGTGAGTTTTTGTGTAAACCAGAAAGACCTTCCCATAGCATCGTTGCTCGGAAGGCTCGCCGACGGGTCTGTTATGAAAGTCCTCCCCATAGCGTCGTAGCTCGGGAGGCATCGAAAAGCCAATACCTTATCCTACTAACCCAAAAAAATATTAATCACGTGATGCTTGAAGGAGATGCTGTGGATTCAACGGTCTCAAGCGGTATCAACAAGTATATAGCGAAAAACTATGTGCTTGATGAGTCTGCAACTTCAACTATCGGACTAACATTCCTCCCTTTCGTTGAACTGCAGGCTTCTTGGGAGGGCGCCGGTATTGACTAATAAAGTAGGGATCTTCAGAGGTTAAACAGTGAACGGATGGTTGGCTCCCACTGATCATTTTTGATTCATTGTTTAACTTCAGCTGATCTGTCAATAACGGAGTAGCAGCTCATTGGCAGTCAACCATGCTCATGCTCATGCTCATGCTCATAAGTTTCTATGTTAGA
Source organism: Culex pipiens pallens (assembly GCF_016801865.2). Taxonomy (NCBI): domain Eukaryota; kingdom Metazoa; phylum Arthropoda; class Insecta; order Diptera; family Culicidae; genus Culex; species Culex pipiens. The sequence goes on along the minus strand of NC_068937.1, from coordinate 55,474,815 downwards.
AGGTTTAAGCGTTTGGATTTTGTTGTTTGAATAATAATTAATTAACCTCAAATTTTTTTCATTCTATTTTTTTTTCAACAACAACAACAACAACTTGTTTCTACCAAAAATAACAGAATTGAAAATTAAAACCTTTCAATACCAGTGGGTGAAATGGGTGCTGAAAAGTTGAACTTGTATTGAAAAGTAACAAATTTCAATATTATTTCCATTTGAACGATGAATTTACTTTACACATTGATGTTTGACAAAAAAATCCATTCAAAAAGCGTTTTTCGAAATTGCAAAAAATGTTGTAAGCTACTCGTTGCAAAACTTGATTTTTATTGCACTCGTCGTATTTATCCAACTCGTTAAATAATGTTCGTTGGATAAATGTTCGACTCATGCTGAAAAAATATTAAAACATTAAGGTAATCAATATATTCAATGATTATTCTAAAATTATTTTCTCTTTTTTTATATGTTTTGTCAGTTTCAAATATTTTAAATTTTTGGTATTAATTTCATATTTTTGGAATTTACATACAAAATGAGCATGTTGAGTGCCAAGTAATAGATTTATATAATAGTTTATACTTTATTGGTATAGTAATAATTTCGAATTTGCAAATATTTTTAAAACGTTTTCATTTTGATTGATTTTATCACAGAAATGTATTTTTTATGCACCTCATAACTTTTGATCCTTTGAAAAAATGGGCAAATTTTAAAATGTATGCAAATCATTGTTTTTTTTTTTATTAATGAGAATTATTTGATAATATATGGAACTGCCTAAATACATAAAAACAATATCACAAAAATTGAAGTTTTTTTTAATTTTTAGAATTTATAAATTTTCGTATTATGAGAGTTTTAAAAGCTAGAAAAAAAAATCTTCTAAATTTTCAGATTTTTTGGATTTTTTTTTGAATTTTTATGATTTGTTTAAAACTTTAAAATCTAGAGTTTTTTAATGGTCCTATAAGGTATTTTGTTTCATATGTTTATTGGACCTTTAAAAAAACTCGATTTCGAAAATTTACATTTTTAGTAAAATTTCAAGATCTTTAGAATTGTAAAATATTCAGTTTTTTTTAAATTTCAAAAAAGGTTGATTTTCTAGAATTTTGTTTATTTTTTTATATATAAAAAAGGATATTTTTTTATTATTTCAAGAGAATTTAATTTTTTTAAGAATATTTCGTTTTTATAGCATTTAAAACTTTCGGAATATTTTTTTAAAATGTTATTTTTTAAATGTTCAGAACCATAAAAATTTTCAGACTTAAAAAAAATGTTCTTTTTTTTAGATTTTTTTGAATTTTTCGGAATTATTAAGGCTTTAAGAATTTGAAATATTTTAGAATTATCAAAAAAATAAGAATTTTTCAATATTTTGGAGATTTTTATAGTAAAATTTTGTATATATAAAAAATAAGTTTTGTTTGTCCTGCAAATTTAAAACTTTTTAAAATGTTACTACCAGAATTTCAAACTTATAATATTTTAAAAAAATGTAGGTGTACTTCTTTTCAGCAAAAAGAGGCATTAAAGAATCATTTGAATATTTTTTTTTTAATTTTGACTGCACAACCACAATTGTTATCTATTTAATGAGTTGTGACACTACAAATATTGGTAGGAGAGGATTAACATAGTGAAATAACACAATTAGATCTATCCAATCAAAATGAAAATGCATCAAAAACATAATGGCATCTGATAAATTTCTTGAACCAATTCGCGAAGAAAAAAATAACTGTATTATATCAAATGTTGAAAAATAAATTTTGTTAAATTTCAGGCTTTATCGATAATTTTTGAATCCGGCTCCGACTCCTATACGAGTTTTGACGACTCCGATTCCAGCTCCTAAAAAAAGACCCGAGACCACCGACTCCGGCTTCGACTCCGACTCCTCAACACTGCTTCACCTTTAGTGTAAAAACAGTTTGAAATTATCATTTAGCCATTCTACCTGCCAACAGCAAACTCCCTTTGGTTCAATATCTTAATCAGGCATCAACTCATCCACCCAAAACAAGAAGCCATATCCCGTCCAGAAAAACAACAAAACCTTCGAAATGTGCAGCCTCCGCACAGCATCTCCTCATGCATATTTTTCATAAATTTCAATTAGGCAGCCGCGCCAGGCCGGCCGTCGTTAGGTTTCACAAAATTAATCAAAAAGGGATAATTTAATCTAAATTTCGCTCGCCACCGCAACCGCTCAACACCCAGAGGTTGGAGTAAAAGGGGCTCTCTCCCAAATTTGCACTTCTTCTGCTCGGAAAGTGCCAGGGGAAGCCGGGTCAGGTCAGATAATGAAGGACCCACCTTTTTGCCATTGGACCATCCGACATTGTTGAGTTGAGGTGATGAACACATGAAATTACTTTTTTTTTGTTGGGCTCTTGATGGATCCTCTTGAGAATTGAGGAACTCCTGTCTGGATGATGTCCGGTTTTTGGGCAGGTATATCAGTATCCGACATAAGAATCGCATAAAATTTAAGAGATGGTTAAAAGAAATAGACAAAAATAAAATTTAGATTTTTTACAAATTGGTCAAATTCAACTTTACTCAAGTGTTGACAATTACTTGAGTGTCCTCACCGAGAAGAAAACCCTTTGCCTACCCTTTCATTTTAGTCGCACCAGGTTTTTCAATTAACGGAATTAATTACACAAAGGAAACCGCGTCGCGTCTTTTCACCTTCTTATCTCACCTAGGGTATCTTCTTTCCAGTAGAAGGAAAACCCCACTTCTTTGAAGTCCTTCTCGTTCAACACCTTGAAACATGACACTTTGAGGCCCCGATAAATGGCGTTAATGAATTGTTATTAAATATTTTAACAACAGCCTTAACTGTCCATCCCCTGCCCACTTGAGAAAGTAACTTCCGGTTTCGAGCACGCGGACTTTAATTTTCGAGAACCACTAATGAGAAGGTAGGCGCGCCTAATTGAGTTGCACACTAATCAGCGAGAGAAACGTAGTCGGTACACCTTTTTCCGGTGCAAATTCCGGCCGTGGGATTCAGGGCAAACCAATGGTCCAACGGTGAATCGCGCTTTGATCTTTTCAGTTGAAGTTCTTAAAAGGGAGTCATTAGTGATACGGGTATAAAAGTGGAACTGATTAAAGGATTCGGGGTGGATTACTTCCATACTTGGGGCCTTAAAAGGGCAAATTTGATAGAGAAACTGGAACTCTGGAAGGAACTTTTGGACTAGGGAATCTCTTGACTTCGTTTTTTTTAATATCTTCTCAATATAAACCAAAGGAGGAAAGTTATTTTCAATAAAAGCCGTTTTAACCATATTTTTGCACAGTATTAAAAAAAAATAGTAGATTTGACAAGAAGAGATACAAAACAACAAAATTCCTGCATCGGTTTTGTTTTATTTGGTAGTCAATTAAAACAAGTTTGATGAACTTAACAAACTAACGTTTATTGACACGACTGTACTGATCGGCACTCGGATCCAGAATGAATGAAAAGTGAGAAAGAAAGAGAAAGCGCGCGTGAATGAATGACGTTTGTAGGGAGTGTCCATAAACTACGAAACTATGGCATGGTAATAAATAACGTAATACAACAGGTTTTCAAATTTAAAGCATTAAAGCTGTCCCTGTTCAGAGAGAATGTAGTCCCGATTTGCCTCAGTTGACGATGCATATTTTTTATCAACTTCTGAGAGTTGCTCAGAATTTGATTCTATGTCGACATGCATACATGAAGATAGGTCTAGGAGACATATTCAAGAAGTTAATTGATATGAATTAAAATTTATCAATACCCCTTGGAAGTGTTTTCTGATTCCAAGAATGTTTCTCAAACATTATTCTTTATGTTTTAAATGAGGTTTAGGTTGCCTCCTGTTTTTGAGGAAAATTTTGATGCGAGAAAAAATGTCTAAACAAAATTTGCATTGCACATACTCAATTCCAATTAAAATTCTGCATTATAATCCCAATATAATCGTTATAATTCCATTTATTAGCCAATATTGCAATATTAAGAAAAAGGAAAACTTTAAATTTCTAGATTCAAAAATGTAACGCAAAACAGAGTAGTGAGATTTCAAGGATTTCCAAATTTATGAGACTTTTCAGACTTCAAGAGGCAGTTTTTTTATGTGCTCGGTTTGTTTTAATGGTCTTACTGAGGTTCCCCGTACAAGACGCCTATTTTTGGTCTCAATTTTGCCCCACTGGATATGAAATAACTTCGAGCTTTTGGAATAGTAAATTTGATTGATTACCTTTAAAAAAAATTCCAATTTGACCGATGAAAGTAAACATGACTCAGTTCATCTCAAGCATAAACAAACAAACGCTGAAATTTTATCCAAATCGGGGCACATCGCTACGACCTGTGTCACACTCTTCAGAAACTTGCTCTTAAGCACACATTTAATTATACAGCAATTTTTGGGTAGTAAAAAACAATATTGTTTTGATCACCGGAAGTGAATTATAATTATTTGCTTATATTGGCAATAAGCGGCGAGAAATATTAAACTCACCTAGGTCAGAAAGAGGAGAGACAGAATTGAAGATCGCGACAACAGTTTTTTTTTAAACCTTTTGTCACATGGTGGATAGATCCAGACAGGGCGCTGGCAGTTATAAGGGGAAAGGAGGTGAAGAAGCTCACAGAAAAAAAAGTTGAATTTTGGAATGTTGAAAATTGGGTAGGTTGAATATTACCTCTTTTTTCGAGTAATATTACATAAAAAATGTGTAAAAATGTGAACCTGATGAATACTCATCAAAAACTGATGAAAATTCATCATTTTCTAGGGTAAAATTCATCATTTTTTAGCCACAAAATCTGTCACCATTTCCTGATGAATATTACCATCATTTTTTTTCTGTGCTAAGGGCCATTCATTCTAAGTGTAATATTTGGTTGAACTAGCTTTTTAGGGGTCTTCCATTAATTAATTAAAGGTTTGAAAAAACTGTTGTCGCGATCTTCAATTCTGTCTCTCCTCTTTCTGTCCTAGGTTAGTTTAATATTTCTTGCCGCTAATTGCCAATATAAGCAAATAATTATAATTGAAAAACGCAACTTTTTGTACCTACTCAAACTAGTATAGGTTATCGCTCAAATTTTAGAGTTATCGCAGTTTTAGTAAAACAAAGTTATTTTTTCCCGTTTTTGCAGGCGGCGCGTCGAAAAACTCAGTTTTTATTTTCAAATAAGGCTGTTGCAAATATTTTTCTAAGTTTATGTCGAATTGGTCCGAAAAATCAAATAAAAAAATATAAAATTGAAATAACATGCAATGTTTTTAACATTTGAATGAAAAAAGTGTTTTAGAAATAAATATTCAAACAGTTGTAACTCTTGAGTGAATTTTCTGATCAATTTGGTGTCTCCGTCAAAGTTGTAGGTATTGTTAAGGACTTTTGAGAAAAAAATAGGCACACGGAAAAAAAATTGCAGATTTTTAAATCAACTTCTTTCCACAAAAACTCAATTTCCCAAAATACGTATTTTTTTATTTTCGAGATTTTTGATTTGTTTAAGGGGACAAAAACCCGCAACTTTTGAGCCATAGAGAAGTATGGTCAAAAAAATCTGCCGCCGAATTATGAATTTTTGAAAATTAGTGATTTTTGTAAAAAATCAAAATTAAATGCAAAAACAAATTTGACGTAATTTTTTTTATTTAAAATTGAATTTCCAATCAAAAAGTACTTTACAGATTTTTTGATAAAGGGCTCTGTTATCAAGATATAGCCACCGAAAGTTTGATTTTAGCGGAACATTTGCAGTTTGGCGATTTTTAAATATAGTGACCATGAGTGACCATTTCTTAATTTTTTTTAAAGATAGGAAAATTTGCTATAAAATTGTCTAAGAGATATTGAAGATTGGACCTCGGGTTGCTGAGATATAGCCGCTTTAAGAAAAAGAAACACGAAAATTGAATTTTTTTAAGTCTCACCAAAACAACCAACCATTTTCTAATGTCGATATCTCAGCAACGAAAGGTCCGATTTTCCGTTAAACTTCAAAAAATATTTGCAATGGCCTAGGAATCCTGTAATAACAACTTCACTATTTTTTTATGCATTATGTAAAATTTTCGAGGAATCCAATAAAAATATTTTCAGATATAGGCTTTTTCGTCCCTAGACCTTCTAAACAGCAATTTATGTTTTCATACGACCTTGACAAATGTCAACCGAGATTTTTGAAACTTTTAAATATTTTTCCTTGAAAGCTTATCAAATAACCTTTCATTTGCTTCCAAAAGAGCTAAAATCGACCAACGGTCAAAAAATTAATTCAGGTCTTATTATATCGGCCAAGAAACCAAACAAACGTTGTCACTTTTTAGTTTGACACACTCATTGCACAGAGTTTACACTTACTGTCAAACGTTTGGTTTGATAGTAAGTGTGAGTTCTGTGTAAAATGTGACATTTCGTAACTTTTTAGTTTGACTGTGTCAAACCAACGGGGTACAAACCAAAAAGTTGATAAGGATAAGGATAAGGAAGTTCGGTTAAAAGATAAAAATTGATTATTTGACAATCTCGTTATGCAATAATGATAAAATAACTACACAAATGAACAATTATGTAGGGTATTAAATCTTAATTTTTTAACAAGATTCAACATTTAAGATTTTTTTAACATCTGTTTTAAATGTTATGATTTACCAAGATTTTTTTATATCAATCTTTTATTAGTTATATTTCAATAACTTGAATAAACCTTTCTTACTTCAACATGAAATCAATTTTTTCGATTTTTTCTCGCCCGAATAAAATGCCCTCAATCAAATTTCAAGCGACGTCCCAATAAAAAATGCCATGATCCACTTCAGGATTTTTCATGAATCCCACATGATCCCATCCCACTCTGAAGTCCTTCACCCTTTTTTGCCAGCACCACCATCGTCAATATAATCCAATAAATTATTTATATCCGAACCGTTACGTTCCCATCGATTCCGGGCACGGAACTCTAGCCGGAAGAGTTGCAACAGCCACCGGTCCGGGAATCCCTCGGACTTTGAAGTGCTACACGGATGATGCTATCGGATATCTCTGGGTTTTTTTTTTACCAGCTGGAAAAAAAGGAAGTGATGGGAACATGATTTTTACGTCCCGTGTCCCAATTGATGTTCACGAATCGTTTTGAAGGTGGGGTTGGGAATTTTAAACGTTACCGTGAAGTTCTAGAAATTGTCTATTCAAAACATGAAAAAACGAGTTTTTGTGTGTTTGTATTTTTGAAAAACGATTTATTCATTAAATAAAATTTGATGTTCTTTAAAAAGGAACTTTATTCAATTAAAATCACCCAATTCTACGGTAGACCATCGCATCGATTCCCACACACGGGTTCAAGTGCTTTTTCGGAGGATTGAGGGGATTCCTGGTCGAAATGATAAACATAAAATCACATAAAAAATGGCTCACATGCTTGATATGGCAAACTCTGTGTACGAGGGCTACATTCAACAGGTGCCAGCCCATCGACAAGTTATGACGGCAGTTAAATGATTTTGAGAACCGATTATCAACCCTTGCACATGTGAGTCATCAGGTGGAGTATGGGATTTGATGATCTTTTAGGGTGGAGGTAGTTATTGGGTCGTAACGTTATGTGAATTTGGTTAAAGATCAAAGTTTAAGTAGTTTTTTATAAACTGTTAAAAAACTTTGTCAAAAATGTATTGTGGTTAATAATAATCAAAAACATTAAAAAATAATCGACGAAACGACCTTGGCGATATCCATCCGGTGAAACGACTTAAGGTGAATTCACTGCACCCGCTAAACTCAAAAAAATACAGCAAAATGCAGTTGTCTCCTGCTTCAATAACCTTTTCTCAGCTCCATTATCCACCATGTGATTTTCCCATTTTCCTCCGCATCCAGAAAATCTCCCAGACACATTTTGTCACTCCCGCGGGACTCGTTGCGCCGTTATTGCCAATAATAGAGTTCTGTTGCCTTATTCTGGCCAGACTACATAAACAAAGCCCTTTTCCAACTGCTTCAAGTCATGACCTCAAACCAACTCTCTCTCTCTCCCCGGATTGAATTCCCTCGGTTGAACTTTTCGGAAAATTGTCTTCTTTTCCAATCAGAAGCAGCCCAAAAGGCAGAGTCACCCTCGAATTGAAGCCACTTTTTTCGAGTGTCGAATTCAGGAAAGATTTTTTTAATTTTTCCCTCGCTAAATCGTTGGAAAAGCCATCTCCAGGGATGACGCTGCGTTTTGAGATTCTTCCTTATCGTCCTTCCTGATGGTGGAGAACCATTTATTAACCCAATGGGACGAATTAGGAAGACAAACCTCCCCGATCTAAACTGGACCCCACCATTGGCGCACCAATTTTTAATCTCCACCAACTTTACGATAGCTGTGGAAGAAAACTCCGTTGGGGCTCACAAACCACGGACTCTGTGACGCTCGACGTCGGGGTGAATATTTAACAAGAAATTGGGGGTGGTGGCCGTCAAATTTACACCTCTTCTCTTGACAGTAATTGTCCACAGCAGGCACTGTATTTATGTGTCGTCCCGCGTGGAGCTGAAGCAACTGAAGCATCATCAATGATGGATGACTCGGGCGATGACGGTGGCAGGATTTTGCGAGTAGTCGGGATAAGCTGGCAGCTTATTTCCTGGGGAGATTTATCTTGTGGGGTTTTAACGGAATCAGATTTGTAGAGTTGAATCTTCAATGGATGAGTTTATCTTTTCTGTTTTAGTTAAATATTTAGGATGATAAATAATATCTAAGATAATTTTTAAAAAGGACAAACCCTTGCTTGAAAAGGCTCAATGTTACATCCTATTGTGAAATTGCCAAAAATATAATAGTTGAATTGCTTACTTAGAAAACCTTATTTAGAAAAAAATGCATAATTTTAAACGAAAACTCTAGATTTTTACTTAGAGTTGTAAACTGACAAGAAAATTTCAAACAAATTTTCCAACTTGCAGTTGGGCTACATAGGCTACATTCGAAAATCTCTAAAACAGTCTAAAAAAAAGTATAAAAAAATTGAGTATTTTCGAGAAAATACGGTATTTTGTGAAAATTTTAGTATTTCATTCAAACAACTCTAAAACAGTGAAAATGCATGCAAAATTCCGTATTGGTTGATACCCATGTTGCGATATATTTTTTTTTTTATTATTTTCGAGAAAATTCGTATTTTGTTAAAATTTTAGTATTTCATTCAAAAATCTCTGAAACAGCTAAAATACATGCATAATTTCGAAATATTCGATACCCATATTTCAAATAATAAAAATTGGAGTATTTTCGAGAAAATATGGTATTTCTTCAAAATGTGAGAATTTATGCATTGAAACTTACAATATTATCAAAAAAATATATTCTAAGCGAATGCATTGAAAATTTAACATGATATTGATGGATTAAGTCAATTTGAGAAAGATTTTAAAAATAAGTTATCGTCCATTATCGGCGATAAGATTATCACCGATAGAATTATCGAAATAACGATAACGATAAATTATCGTTATCGTCCCGACGATAATTCTATAGATTAACAACCTTGCAGCTAATGTTTGTGATTGTATCATTAAATAACAAATTTAAATACCTACATTTTGCATTTTAATCAAATAAAGGTTTTTAAATCTTAAAAAAAAAGAATTTTGAACCTTACCATATAAAAAATATTTTCATAAATTCATTAATTTTCTTTCAAATTTATAACTGTTAGACAACTGCACTAAATCGATCAAGAGGTTAATTTTTCGATATCGCGTGACGGATGGGTAGTACGACCCCATTCATTCTTGAACATTCCAAAAAAGACGTGTTTTTCGATAATTTTCAGCCTGAAGTGGTGATGATTTGTAAATTTTGGGTCAAAGGGATTTTTAAATATAAAATTATACACCTACACTTACAAAACATAAACTAGTTTTAATCAAAAAAATAACCTTTAAAAGTTTTATAACCTTTGCCAATTCGCAATAATTAAGTGAGTGCATGTATTAACAATGTCACAATTGTTTTTTCCTCATTGCTTTAAAAATGAAAACTAAACGGGAAAAAAAATACTTTTCCCATTCCTTTTGCAAAAATTTCAAACAAAACATTGATATTTGGATCCGTTTATCTATAAAACTAAAAATTATCAAAATATTCGAAAATCGAAAATTATTTCAAAAAATTATGACAATTTGCTATTAAAATATTTTTTTTTGTGGTTTGATTTCTGATCATGATTGCCAAAGATATTAACTCGATTACAGTCAAACCTCTTTTTACGCGAATTTTGGTTCCCGCGTAAAAAAAATCGCGTAAAAAAAGTTCGCGCTATTTTGAATTTTTCGTGTAAAAAGAGTTCGCGCTATTTTGAATTGCTCACGTTAAAAAAGTTTTCAATATTTTTTAGTTTTATAAAGTATTATATTTTTTTAATAATAATAATGTAATTCCAGGTTATTCCAAATAGCTTCAGTGACCTACTCTGTATATTCTACAGCAGGTTGGGATGTTCTGGGTTATCCAAGAACTTCCGGAAGTAATGAACTGATTATCTACCTGTTCAACAAGGGTCTGTACCAGTGTATGCACCATCGTAATAATTGCAGGTAGCTTACGTGACCTACTATGGTTACCTTGTGATCTGTTAGAATGTACTAGGTCATCCAAGAAATCCCGGAAGTTATGGCCTGGATATCTACCTGATCAACGGGGGTCTATATGACTATATTATCCATCGGTATAGCTTCAGATAGCTTCAGTGGACCACGATGGACATTCTGTGGCATGTTGGATTGTTTTGGGTCATCCAGGAAATCCCGGAAGTCATGGCCAGGATATCTGCCTGATCAACGGGGGTCTGTATGGCTACATTAATCATCGGTTTAGCTTCAGGTAGATTCCATGGACCACGATGGACATTCTGTGGCATATTGGATTGTTTTAGGTCATCCAGAAACTCCCGGAAGTCATGGCCTGGATATCTACCTGATCAACGGGGGTCTGTATGGCTATATTAACCATCGGTATAGCTTCAGGTAGCTTCAATGGACCACAATGGACACTCTGTGGCATGTTGGATTGTTTTGGGTCATCCAGGAACTCCCGGAAGTCATGGCCAAGATATCTAACTGATCAACTTGGGTTTATATGGGTACATTAACCATCGGTATAGCTTCAGGTAGATGTAATGGACCACGATGAGCATTCTGTGGCATGTTGGATTGTTTTGGGTCATCGTAATAATTGTAGGTAGCGACACTGGTACAGACCCTTGTTGAACAGGTAGATAATCAGTTCATTACTTCCGGAAGTTCTTGGATAACCCAGAACATCCCAACCTGCTGTAGAATATACAGCGTAGGTCACTGAAGCTATTTGGAATAACCTGGAATTACATTATTATTATTAAAAAAAAAAACTTTATAAAACTAAAAAATTCTGAAATCTTTTTTAACGCGAGCAAATCAAAATAGTGCGAACTCTTTTTACGCAAAAAATTCAAAATAGCGCGAACTTTTTTTCGCGATTTTTTTTAACGCGAGAAGCAAAATTCGCGTAAAAAGAGGTTTGACTGTACTAAAAATATCCCTTGAAATGCACATTTTTGAATATCTTTAAATCACATTGCACAGCAGCTAATTGTAATGTAAATTTTTGCCTCGGTTTTAACATTTGGATTAAAAAGTGTTTTAAAATGCATTTTACACGCGTCCAGTTACTTTCCAATCATTAGTTTTCAAAATATCGATATATCGACGGATTTTTTTTGTGGGACTATACATTGGTATTTAATGGAAGTTTAAAATGTTTTCAAAGGAGTTCAAACATGCTAAATATGATTATAAAAGCAGGAAAATGCATTTTAACTGGTTTTCAGTTGATTCAACTTTAATTTTCATTAAAATTTTGAAGTTTTTCGAAAAAATATTTCATTTGCCCTCTGATTATTCAGGCCGACTTTGAAGGGGGGTCAATATAAACTTTGAAAAATATTTGCAACGGCCTAAAATGAGATTAATTTATTCAAATTGAATGGTAAAACTAAGGTTTTTGTTTGGATTAAAATGATAAACGATACATTATGAATCCATGTTTTATAAGCTTTATTGTGATGTTTTTGTTTAATAAATAAAAAGGTGAATGTCACAATTATTTTAAGCAAAAGTGCTAATAATTGAGAAATTAACTTTACACCACCACAACAATCATGACTGAGAGAACTGCACTCTTCACTTTTGTAAATAAGCAATTTTCGCTTCCTTTTTCCGCAAAAGAAGAGAACTCATCAACATCAGACTTTTGATGATGCCAAATATTTACCATCCCGCTACGAAACTTTACTGTATAGCACGCATGGCTTCAAACCCAGCATCGTCGGTAATTAAAGGAGGGCAGAAAATGCTGAATAAGATTTATTTTTAGCTGTGTTGAAAGTGACTTTGAAGTGATTGAAATTTATCGATTTCTAGTTAAAGTTTCTTTCGAATCAAGTCGTAATTAAAACTGTGTTTTATCTCTTGATGAGCTAAAAAAAGAAACCAGCTGGCAAATCCTTGGCTTGTTTATCATAAATTTGCTTTAATGATGCGACGGTTAAAAAAAAGGACAACACCCATCGAATAAATTATTACATTATTTGCACAATAAACAACGCTATTTTATGATTTTCATTGATCACCCCCGCGCGAAAGAGTTTCGTTTCACGCTAATTCTACTTGCCCTAGAGAAAAAAAGTGTTCTAACGGGTTGAAGAGAAAAAAACACCCAAATTAAAAAAGACAACCCCGTTAAGAAAAGGCAAACCATTAAACTAATCCTACTAGCGAGCGGGGGACAATTTTGAAGGAGCAAACGACAAAAAAAAACGCCGTTTCACACAGAGCGGAACCCCTGATTAGTATGCAAATCAAATGCCTCAATCACTTGTGAACGACCGGCGTAACCTTAGAACAAAAAAAGGAAACACAGAACCAGAAGCTCCCCAGAAGTGACTTTGTTTAAAGAAATTCTCTGGAAATTTTAAAATTAACTTAAATTAGTCGTTTTTCGAGTTAAAAAAAACTCATTAATTGTAAGAATTCAATAAAATTTAAGGTAAAACTGAAAATTTCGAAGGTAAACAAAGCTAACAAAGTTGATATAATTTGCAGGTTCAAAAAACCGCAGATTGAAATTACCAGTCTGAAAATTAGCATTTTACAAAACATATTCAAAACAAATGTGAAATTTTGAGCTACCAACTCAGCTTGTCATTACTCACTCACTCACTCACTCACTCACTAACTGACTAACACACGTACTCACTTACTCACAAACTCACTCATTCACTCACTCACTCACTAACTCACTAATTCACTTACTCACTCACTCACTCACTCACTCACTCACTCACTCACTCACTCACTCACTCACTCACTCACTCACTCACTCACTCACTCACTCGCTCAGTCACTCACTAATTCACTCACTCACTCATTCACTCACTCACTCACTCACTCATTCACTCATTAACTCATTCACTTAATCACTCACTCACTCACTAACTCATTGCCTAACTCACTAACTCACTCACTCACTCACTCACTCACTCACTCACTCATTCACTCACTCACTAATTCACTTACTCACTCATTCACTCACTCACTCACTCACTCATTCACTCATTAACTCATTCACTTAATCACTCACTCACTCACTAACTCATTGACTAACTCACTCACTCACTCACTCAATCACTTACTCACTCAATCACTTACTCACTGTCACTGTCACTGTCACTGTCACGTAATGATAAATTTTGGGAGAAAATGCTATAAATTTCTGAAACTTCTTCGGTGAGGATGAATCTCTTCATAATCTTGGACAAAGTTATTTCCAACGATTTTATTTATTATGCTCTGTAATAGAAAAAAAATACCAGTTTGGATCACTCCAGAGAACTTTTCCTCTAAAGAAAAAAACGTGGCGGAAAAAGAATCCGGCAAGATTTCCATTCCTTGATTTTAATTAGTCAAATTAAAGCTTTAACAACCATAAACAAAGCAATAAAATTTGAAGGAAACGAAGGTACACATGGCAGAAAAAAATAAAAAAAGGAAGAAGAAACAACTTTGATGATGGTTCCCATCAAGCGTAAAGAACGGGAAAAAAGTTTTTCTTTCCCTTTCCCGAGAGCTCCCAAGTCAAGTCACAGAGCCCAACAAAAAAAAAACACATTCCATTTGATCGAAGCTGAACCCTTTTTCCTTCCTCCGTAAGCCGGTCCAAATGGTGCACCTCGGAGTCGCTGTATTTTTTTTCCGAGGGACCTGTCGAAGAAGAGGGTGAGCCCGGAATGTGCTGCAAATAAAAATAAACAGATTCTTTTCGGGACTGTTTGCACAGGCTCGTGAAATGATTGGCCTTTTTTTCGTTGAGACTGCCGCATCCCGCGCCAGTAAGGATCACATTCCAGAAGTGAAGCAGAACTGATGCCACGTGGAATTATGGTTCATTTGGTTTTATGTTGACCAGGATTTCGGGGCGGAGATTTCGGCGAGCAGAAGGAACCCCTTGTGCTAATCCTTAACTAGGAGGGAATTGTTTTCGGGGCAAGAATGTGCGTGCAATAATTGCTTGATTTGAAGAAAGGATTTGGAGGAAAAAAGAAGGGACTAAGTAAATCCTGTGACGTTTTATTTTTACACTTTAGCAAATCAATCCAACAGAGTGTATTCTTTTTTATGCCTAAACTTTAAGCTGTATCTTATGCTAAAACAAAAAAAAATGCGAGTGGAGAACTCGCATGGAACTTACAAAAAGTATAATATGAAACAAACAAGATGCAAACGTTACATAATCCACTTCAAGGTGGTTGGTGACTTCCTCACATTATTATACTGTTAATACACAGCAAATAAAGTAATAATACAGCTGCGTGTAAAAGGTCTGGGTGTAAAATAAATTTTGCATTATTTTATGAAATTCAATGTAATATTTCTCCTAGAAACATGTAGCCCATCAGTATGAGAAAAATACTTGATCGAAATGTCAAACTCATATATGCGTTTATCCTTTCAATTCTTCATCGGTCTGATGGCCGAGCGGGCTAAGGCGCCAGTCCTCACTGTTGGTTCTGGGTTTGAATCCCGTCGGTTGCAACTTTTTTTTGTGTGTAGAAAAATTGTACATGCAGTGTGTAATATTAAGTGTCTTTTTTGACGAAGGTGATGTGCATGCTTTTGCATGCGATTTTACCATCGGATTTTTTGCTGTGTAGGGTTGTCAGAATGTCAATCTTTTGTACTCATTGGAAAGGTCTTTTGATTACGCATCCAACGATGGATTGCATGATTAATCCGGTTATCATTTTCATCAAAATATTTTAGATCCACCTTCAAAAATTATATATTTGACACTTGACGGTGCATACCAACCAGAGCTTTTGCACCCATATTTTTGATACAGACATTTTAGTATCTTCAAACCTACAAAAGCTATCGATTTAATTTTTATTCATCCCCCAAGCTACTATTTACATACAGATTTACAACAAAATTTATATTTTTTTATAATCAAACTATTTCAGGATTAGGTCCGCATTCATCAAAATATCTGAGATCCAGCCTAAAAAAAAGTGTATGAATAACACTTAAGTGCTTATTACTTTTTGGGCTCATTGGAAAGGTCTTTCAAATAACTTTCTAAAAATAAATAACATGACGAGTTTTCTTTCAAAAACCACACTTGTCTCCCTCGACCCGAAAAATCAGGAGGCAAATTTATTTTTTTCCTAGAAATTCAAAGTAATTTTAATTGCTATCAACTGAAAACAATTTATTTTGCATTTTCCATATG
The DNA here is from genome assembly GCF_016801865.2 of Culex pipiens pallens. Lineage (NCBI taxonomy): Eukaryota > Metazoa > Arthropoda > Insecta > Diptera > Culicidae > Culex > Culex pipiens. Next base: position 55,458,983 of record NC_068937.1, on the reverse strand, counting down.
TTGGAATTTATTTTAAAAGATTTATAGCTCAAACATTTTTATGTAACAAACATTTTCTATGTACAGTACCACAAAAAGTAAAAAAACTTAGACTTTTTGAGAATTCCGACTGTATCGTCAAGTGGGGCGAATCGGGACATATACGAATTGGGACAGCATTTTTAACCATGTTGCAGCACAATATTTTGATTTCACCAGTTGGTTCCGGCTTGAGCAGACTCAGTCCAACAAATATGTGTACATCCATTTCTAATTTTCAAACCTTTAAGTGCTCAAAACACTGCTGTCCCTATTCAGACTGTAGTCCCCACTCGCCCCAGATACCTGTACTGCTGTAAAATGCATTTTCCGAACCATTTTTCATTAATATGTTAAAATTCTGGCTTGTTATTTAAATTTTTATATTTTGTAACAGAGAATTTCATGTTTTGTACCATTTTTTCAGGCTGCCTCTCTTAACCCTCTACAGCCCAATTTTTTTTTCGAGAATTTTTATGTTTTCTTGTTCAGGAGATCATTTTGAGCAACTTTTATGTTTTTCATGTTTTATTTTTATTATTTTAATTTGTATTTATCTTGATAAGTTTATGCTTGGATTTGGTAGTATTTAGCCAATCATTACATTTTGCCTATCTAATTTTTTCATGTTTTTATTGTCACTTTTTTGCCTGTTTTTCACATTTTCTGCCATAGTCGTTTTCACAAGATAGTAAGTGTAAAAGTAAGTGAAAACAAAAATGAAAATGATTTGGTGGTGACTAAGTTGTAGGTATTGATGAGGACTATTCCGAAAAAAATAGGTACACGGAAAACAAATTTGTGATTTTTAATTACTTTTTAGTGACAAAAGTTCAGTTTAATAAAATCCGTATTTGTTTTTAATTTTTAATATATTTTATTTGTTTTGGGAGACACAAGCCCGCATCTATTTAGCCATGAAGAAGTATGGATCAAAATTTTGTCGACGAGTTATGTTTTTTTTTAAATAGTGATTTTTGTAAAAAAAGTTTTACTTATTTTTTTATGTAAAATCGAATTTGCAATCAAAAAGTTCGTTACAAATTGTTAGATTAAGTGCACCGTTTTCAAAATAAGCCATTTAGAGCTAAATTTTGTCCGATAAATTCCGGTTTTTCTTTTACTTTTTAAAATAATGTTCATGATTGTCCATTACTGAAAATATTTGTTTCAAAAAGTTCAGAACATTAGAAAAAAAATCAACATTAGAAATTGAAAGGTTGTTTGGGTGAATTTTGAAAAACTTCAATTTTCCTGTTTCTTTTTTTAAGCCACTTTATTCCAGCAAACAGAGGTCCAATCTTCAATGTCTCTTAGACAATTTATTTATTTATTTTATTTGTAAACAATTTTGTAAATATTTTCTGGAAAGGACAATCATGGTAATAGCAAAGCAATCCACTTTAACGACCCCCAGGTCTTTTGTGGTCTCTGTTGCAAGTTTCTGCTTATTTTTAGGTGTCCGAAGGTTATGTGTGGTAAGTCACCCAAAACCTTTTCTACGCAAATGGACCGACGTTTTACTTCCCCATCCGATAGAAGGTGCGATCAGGCAAATCTCGTCTCGAAAAATGCCGCCGGTCCGTCTGGGATTGAACCCAGGCCTTACTGTGGTGAGAAGCTACCACGCTAACCATCAAACCGACCCGGGACAATCGTGGATACTATTAAAAAAAACGGAAACCGGAAACTATTTAAAAAAATCATAACTCGTCGGCAAAATTTTGTTTCATACTTATGAACATATACAAAATGTCAAAAATTAATAAATACGCGAAAACATTCGAAAAAATAAAAAGTGTAAAAATTTAATTTACGAGCCATGGTTTCAACATTCGAGTGAAAAAAGTGTTTTAAAATGCATTTTACACCTGTCCAGTTGTTTTGCAATCATTAGTTTCCAAAATACCAAAGCATTGAAAAAAATTTTTTTTGAAAAAAAAAAGTTTTTGCGGTGCTGTACATTGGAATTTCTTAAAAGTTCTAAATATTTTCAATCCAGCCCAAACATGCTAAATATGGTTATCAATGCAGAAAAATGCGTTTTAGATTGATTTAAGTTGATTTGCTTTCTATACACCCCTTGATTTTTCGGACCAATGTTGAAAGGGGGTGAGGGGGGACTGAACATTGAAAAATCGTCTGCTGTGTGCTATCTTGTGACATAGACCATTTTGGTCGAAAATGAGTTAATGATGACGTTTTGCTATACTTAACAAACACTACAAGATGCTTTAACCCGATTTTGGGAACTCGCTTCCGTTTCCCAGATATCGCAATAAACACTTGTGACATAGACCAATCTATCATCAAAATGATCGTGCACACTTGTGACACGTCATACATGCTGTTGGAAAATGTGGAAAAAATTTCAGATTTTTCACAAATTTGTGTGGATACGTATTTTTTTAAAGCAATACCATATTTGGTTTTGAAAATCTACTGATTAAGTCGAAAAAAACACTGATTTGAGCTTATTTTTGTTTGTATGGGAATTCTGTGTACACTTGTGACACGTAGTACAATTTTACTTTCAAAACACACTTGTGACACGTGCTTTTCAGATTTTTGATAACATAATTTACTGTATCTTTTGACTGGTGTAACCAAATTAATTGAAACTTGGCGCATTTGTTAAGCGATAGTATACGAACCGATTGCTTCAAAAAGTTTGGCTCTATCATTCATAGTTTTGAAATTATTCATCATCAAACTTTTAAAATCGATTTTCTCGAATAGTACTAAATGGTCGTTGTCACAAGATAGTACATAACAGACGAAATATTTGCAACGGCCTAAGTAGAACATAATTGAAAATCTGAATAGTTTAAAAAAAAATCTTTCATTCATACACCTCACTTTGAACTTTTATGAGAATTGGTTCGTAACCATCGATAATCCACAGGAACACATTTTTGGAAATCTTATAGAAACCCCCCGTCCCCTTTTGTGGACAGTTCCCGCATAAAAAAGTACCATATAAAAACTTTTTTTCATATGGTAATTGAACTTTAAACTATATTGTTACTACCATTTCCAAAAATGTTTGACTACTATTTTAAAAATGGTATTTATATGGTTGGCATGAATTTTTACTATCTCACAAATGGTTTAACCATCTGGCATAAGGGTGGTTAGCAAAGGTAACCTTAAAAAACTCAGTACTATTTTCGTCAAAAAACTGTTTGTTGTATGGTAAATAAATGGTTTAAGTACTATTTGGCAAAAAGTAACCTTAAATCAAACAGTTCACAAATAGTTTAATATAGTTAAATTTTAATTTTGGGAAATTGAAAAACGATTTCACAAATAGTTACCATTTCTCAAAGTGTCATTGTATGATCCAATATGGTAATCAAATGGTAATTTTTTATCCAGGTTGTCCATGCAAAAACCAGCTTTATTGTTTCATAACAATCATTTAGTTATTAATAGTGTTTGTTCAAACATTTTTTCTTAGAAATTGATTTAATTGATAATTTTATTAACAAATCATTCAAATAAGTGAAAAAGAACCACAAATTCTGTGAGGTTGAAAAACTATTTTTTTTTCAATTTCATTTTCAACACTTCATGTGAGGATTACAATGCAAATTTTCCAATTTCATCTTTTAACATGTGTCCACATTATTCCAAAACAAGTTTTTTTCTGTGCTTTTCGGGCCTCAAAACAACCCCCTTTAATTTGGAACAAATGGTTGCGTCTTATCTTTTTAAAACTCCATCATCCCGATACTGGAATCGAACCCACGATCTCTGAATTAGAAATCCAGAACGCCGGTTGTCGAAACCCATCCCCTACCGGTCAGGATTCCCAGTGAGCATTTTTACAATTTGCGCCTGACACAGAAATATTTGTCTTTAGGTACGCCATGATTAAACAAAACAATATTTTTACTAGATTATCGTCTTCAAATTTGTTTTTCAAACATATTATTCTATTTTTGCAACATTTCAATCAATCCGCGCTACAATCTCAACCTCCACCCAGAAACCTCAAACCCAGATTGCGAAACTCTTTCCCGAGCGCATCGTGCCCACATTTGCTCAAAGTGTAGAACACATGTCCCGTCCGCTGGAATTGCTTTCAGCTGTTTTTCTTGTCGAACAAAATTTTGCTCTCAAACCGGTCTGCGTGCACCCATCTTTCCACCCAAAACGGAACGAACACTGTAGTAAAGTAACACATGTTGCAAATCTCATCGCGCCCCAGGATGTGTTTTCCTTTGGTGTTTCGGGAAGAATCCTTTTGCTTTCTCTTTTTTTTGTTGCTGCTGTTTTAACAGATTCAGACATTTGTTTTCTGAGATAGCAAAAATGTATGGTTAATCTTGTTGAAGGATTAAATCGGTATGAGTCAAAGTACCATTGGAGATTTACATAAATTCGACAAAGGTTTTTATTAGCTGAAAACGTCGTAGAATTTTTGAGGAATAAATTTTAATAAAGTACATTTCTTAAAACTTAATCAAATGAAATAAAATTTCATCCACAATATTTTATCACCATTCACTTTGAATTCTTCCCGCAATTTTGAGGTTGTCATTCGGTGAATATTTTTGCATCACTAATTACGGCACTCACTCACTCATTGCCCGCGATTGTTACGGTCGTGGAAAAATTAAGGAAACCCCACCAAACCCACAAACCGTCGTGGAAATTCCACGGAAATCGTGGTTCGCCTTACCACGTAAAAATTCAAATGTTTTAAAAGAGAGAGAGGGTGGTTGTGGCGGGGTTTCCGTGACATTTCCACGTGTCTGCGGGATTTTTAATTTCCACCATCTCGCGTTTTTGGCTTGATGAAAAGAAGGACATCATCTTCTGGTGGTGTCTTTCGAGTGGGGAGTAAAAGTCGATTTTCCCTTGGAATCTCTGTCATGGTGCCGGTTATTCGCGGTGACATGACGGATTCTTTTCCTAGCTGAGGGTGGATGAGAAGGAAGTTCGTGGCCAAAGTTTTCTTTTATTTAGTAATGAAGGTATGAAGCAGTAAAGGAAATATTTGATTTTGAAATTTTTAATACTTAAAATAACTTCTATTTAAAATAAAAGAAATTTCTAAAATTTGAATTATGTTCCAAAAATGTATTTTTTGTTCAACTGTCAGAAAAATAAATTCTTCATATTAATTCCTCAAAAGCGCCTTCAAGTGCGTACACACATCTCGCATGATACAAGTCCAAATTAAAGGCAAAGTTTGCACACTTTAGACGAAGATGAAGTGTATTTACATAATCAACTCCTAAAAAACGGAGACATGTATAGTGGGTCCCTTCTGTGCCAACTGTCTTCTAGCATGAAGAAGAAAAAAAAATCAACCAAAATGACAGCAACCTTAAAAGAAGTCCCATTTTTTCCTTTCGTCATCGTCGTCTTGAACGTCGTTCATCTTCACAAACGCACACGCACTCAAATGCAAATATTACCAGAGAGTGGTAATTAAAATAAAAGCCAATTAAATATTCAATACAGCACACAGCTCCTGCGGGGGTTCAAGAGACAGACTGAGATTTTTCTGACTTTTTTCGTCCAATTTGGAGGAGAGGAATGAGACATTTACCCAAAATGACATGTAAATATGCATATGAGAGAGGAATTTTTAATTTGCTTTCGAAATGAGGAATGTGGGCTCTTTTAAAGACAATCAGTGATGATCGGAGTGATGTTTAAACTTTTGAAAGGAAAAATTGGTGGTGCAGTCCAAACTCGATTATCCAAAGGCATCGGAATAATTTCAACTTCATATAATCGAAACTTCGGATTATAGAGGCTTCGAATGATAGAGTTTTGACTGTATTTTATTCTTGATTGATGATTTTGTTGTTTTGATAAGTTATTTTTAGTAATTGAATATATATACAGCATTTCCATTTAAAAACAGCATAAACCGAAAAAAAAAGTTCTCCGATCGAAATCAAAATTGAAAGACGACTTTTGGTACCCAAACATGTACACGTCGTAGCAAAAATTCTAAAGTTATCGCAGTTTAAAGAAACAAAAGTTGTTTTTTTTTGATTTTTAGATTTTTTGATTTTTAGATTTTTAGATTTTTAGATTTTTAGATTTTTAGATTTTTAGATTTTTAGATTTTTAGATTTTTAGATTTTTAGATTTTTAGATTTTTAGATTTTTAGATTTTTAGATTTTTAGATTTTTAGATTTTTAGATTTTTAGATTTTTAGATTTTTAGATTTTTAGATTTTTAGATTTTTAGATTTTTAGATTTTTAGATTTTTAGATTTTTAGATTTTTAGATTTTTAGATTTTTAGATTTTTAGATTTTTAGATTTTTAGATTTTTAGATTTTTAGATTTTTAGATTTTTAGATTTTTAGATTTTTAGATTTTTAGATTTTTAGATTTTTAGATTTTTAGATTTTTAGATTTTTAGATTTTTAGATTTTAAAATTTCTAGATTTTTAGATTTTTAGATTTTTAGATTTTTAGATTTTTAGATTTTTAGATTTTTAGATTTTTAGATTTTTAGATTTTTAGATTTTTAGATTTTTAGATTTTTAGATTTTTAGATTTTTAGATTTTTAGATTTTTAGATTTTTAGATTTTTAGATTTTTAGATTTTTAGATTTTTAGATTTTTAGATTTTTAGATTTTTAGATTTTTAGATTTTTAGATTTTTAGATTTTTAGATTTTTAGATTTTTAGATTTTTAGATTTTTAGATTTTTAGATTTTTAGATTTTTAGATTTTTAGATTTTTAGATTTTTAGATTTTTAGATTTTTAGATTTTAAAATTTCTAGATTTTTAGATTTTTAGATTTTTAGATTTTTAGATTTTTAGATTTTTAGATTTTTAGATTTTTAGATTTTTAGATTTTTAGATTTTTAGATTTTTAGATTTTTAGATTTTTAGATTTTTAGATTTTTAGATTTTAGATTTTTAGATTTTTAGATTTTTAGATTTTTAGATTTTTAGATTTTTAGATTTTTAGATTTTTAGATTTTTAGATTTTTAGATTTTTAGATTTTTAGATTTTTAGATTTTTAGATTTTTAGATTTTTAGATTTTTAGATTTTAAGATTTTTAGATTTTTAGATTTTTAGATTTTTAGATTTTTAGATTTTTAGATTTTTAGATTTTTAGATTTTTAGATTTTTAGATTTTTAGATTTTTAGATTTTAGATTTTTAGATTTTTAGATTTTTAGATTTTTAGATTTTTAGATTTTAGATTTTTAGATTTTTAGATTTTTAGATTTTTAGATTTTTAGATTTTTAGATTTTTAGATTTTTAGATTTTTAGATTTTTAGATTTTTAGATTTTTAGATTTTTAGATTTTAGATTTTTAGATTTTTAGATTTTTAGATTTTTAGATTTTTAGATTTTTAGATTTTTAGATTTTTAGATTTTTAGATTTTTAGATTTTTAGATTTTTAGATTTTTAGATTTTTAGATTTTTAGATTTTTAGATTTTTAGATTTTTAGATTTTTAGATTTTTAGATTTTTAGATTTTTAGATTTTAGATTTTTAGATTTTTAGATTTTTAGATTTTTAGATTTTTAGATTTTTAGATTTTTAGATTTTTAGATTTTTAGATTTTTAGATTTTTAGATTTTTAGATTTTAGATTTTTAGATTTTTAGATTTTTAGATTTTTAGATTTTTAGATTTTTAGATTTTTAGATTTTTAGATTTTTAGATTTTTAGATTTTTAGATTTTTAGATTTTTAGATTTTTAGATTTTTAGATTTTTAGATTTTTAGATTTTTAGATTTTTAGATTTTTAGATTTTTAGATTTTTAGATTTTTAGATTTTTAGATTTTAGATTTTTAGATTTTTAGATTTTTAGATTTTTAGATTTTTAGATTTTTAGATTTTTAGATTTTTAGATTTTTAGATTTTTAGATTTTTAGATTTTTAGATTTTTAGATTTTTAGATTTTTAGATTTTTAGATTTTTAGATTTTTAGATTTTTAGATTTTTAGATTTTTAGATTTTTAGATTTTTAGATTTTTAGATTTTTAGATTTTTAGATTTTAGATTTTTAGATTTTAAGTTTTTTAGATTTTTAGATTTTTAGATTTTTAGATTTTTAGATTTTTAGATTTTTAGATTTTTAGATTTTTAGATTTTTAGATTTTTAGATTTTTAGATTTTTAGATTTTTAGATTTTTGATTTTTAGATTTTTAGATTTTTAGATTTTTAGATTTTTAGATTTTTAGATTTTTAGATTTTTAGATTTTTAGATTTTTAGATTTTTAGATTTTTAGATTTTTAGATTTTTAGATTTTTAGATTTTTAGATTTTTAGATTTTTAGATTTTTAGATTTTTAGATTTTTAGATTTTTAGATTTTTAGATTTTTAGATTTTTAGATTTTTAGATTTTTAGATTTTTAGATTTTTAGATTTTTAGATTTTTAGATTTTTAGATTTTAGATTTTTAGATTTTTAGATTTTTAGATTTTTAGATTTTTAGATTTTTAGATTTTTAGATTTTTAGATTTTTAGATTTTTAGATTTTTAGATTTTTAGATTTTTAGATTTTTAGATTTTTGGATTTTTAGATTTTTAGATTTTTAGATTTTTAGAGATTTAGATTTTTAGATTTTTAGATTTTTAGATTTTTAGATTTTTAGATTTTTAGATTTTTAGATTTTTAGATTTTTAGATTTTTAGATTTTTAGATTTTTAGATTTTTCGATTTTTAGATTTTTAGATTTTTAGATTTTTAGATTTTTAGATTTTTAGATTTTTAGATTTTTAGATTTTTAGATTTTTAGATTTTTAGATTTTTAGATTTTTAGATTTTTAGATTTTTAGATTTTTCGATTTTTAGATTTTTAGATTTTTAGATTTTTAGATTTTTAGATTTTTAGATTTTTAGATTTTCAGATTTTTAGATTTTTAGATGTTTAGATTTTTAGATTTTTAGATTTTCAGATTTTTAGATTTTTAGATTTTTAGATTTTTAGATTTTTAGATTTTTAGATTTTTAGATTTTTAGATTTTTAGATTTTTAGATTTTTAGATTTTTAGATTTTTAGATTTTTAGATTTTTAGATTTTTAGATTTTTAGATTTTTAGATTTTTAGATTTTTAGATTTTTAGATTTTTAGATTTTTAGATTTTTAGATTTTTAGATTTTTAGATTTTTAGATTTTTAGATTTTTAGATTTTTAGATTTTTAGATTTTTAGATTTTTAGATTTTTAGATTTTTAGATTTTTAGATTTTTAGATTTTTAAATTTTTAGATTTTTAGATTTTTAGATTTTTAGATTTTTAGATTTTTAGATTTTTAGATTTTTAGATTTTTAGATTTTTAGATTTTTAGATTTTTAGATTTTTAGATTTTTAGATTTTTAGATTTTTAGATTTTTAGATTTTTAGATTTTTAGATTTTTAGATTTTTAGATTTTTAGATTTTTAGATTTTTAGATTTTTAGATTTTTAGATTTTTAGATTTTTAGATTTTTAGATTTTTAGATTTTTAGATTTTTAGATTTTTAGATTTTTAGATTTTTAGATTTTTAGATTTTTAGATTTTTAGATTTTTAGATTTCCAGATTTTTTTTTGATTCTCAGAACTGGCTTGAACTGCGAAATCTAGGATTTTTTTTAGGACTTTTGTGTTAAAATTGATTGACTTTTTATCAAAGCATGACGTAGGGGAAATATACCCATTCTAATCACTCTAAGCCATTCGACCAATTCTCATCACTTTTTTCCGTTTTCCGCTATTAAATCAACATTTTCAGATGTATCAACAGTGGAGAGTTGCTTGCTCACTTTTATTTGAGCTATTTATCACTTTGAAACAGTCAAAAACATTTTATGACAGCTGTAATTCATGATCAAAGTGCTGATAGGCTGGTAATAGAAATAGGCTGAAAAAGGGTATGATTCCCCTACTTTAATAATGACTCCTTAAAGTATTCTCCTCTAATAAACGTTGGGCAAAAAATAAAAGAAAACACTTTCTATAATATTTCCCCCTTTAACCATCGATTTCCCGATGGACCCATTTTCTCCAACACCATCGGACCACCGAAAAAAAAACCAGGAAATCTCAACGTCACAACACAGTTCGTCCCGCTCGCACCGAAATGAGGCCAGTGTAAAAATTTTACGCGCGAATTATGACGACGTCGGTGGTGCTTTCGCGCGCAGACTGCTGCGATGTCGTCCTGCTCATCTGGTTGCCGCGAAACGGGAGCTAAACTTTAATTAGCATGAAATTAAAAAGTTTCGCGCCTAAATCCACGCCGCACTCACAACAGCCAGCCAGCCAGCGAACGTCATCCGGGGAGACTTTTGTGACGTAGTTGGGTCTTGGTTTTTACGCAGAAAATCGATAGATTTAATGTTTTTCCCGGGGAAAGTTGTAAAAAGAGGAGGGAAATATGAGGGTGATTTAGGGAGGAGATGATAATGTGTATGGAATATGGTTTTCCGCGGTGCGGTAACCTTGAAAGGCGCGAAACTTTGTTTAGGAGGGAAAGTTTTTCAAAGTCGCGAACAAAACTTTCCCACTAATTAGGTGACAAGGAAAGAGTTTTGGGCACCATTCAAGCGCAGACTTTAAGCGAAAGTGAAAATTCAGCTTTGCTGGTAAAATTGTTAATTTTCCTGAATTTTGTCTGCTTTATTCGGATTTCGATTAACCAGTACACCAATCAGCAACACATTTTCATACGTATTTTTGTATTAATGCAAAAAATCAACTTTCAAGATATATTTGATGCTGAAACCTTTATTTTCCTCCACTCCAGGAAAAGCACAAATAAAATCACTTTGTAACATACTTAGCATAAGCGTATGAAAAAGTCATCTAGCAAAAATCATAAAAAGGCGACACTGTTTTTTTACCCCCTCTTCAAGATGAGCCCTGATGACATCTCTAGAAGCAGCACTTTTGCAAATCTGTTCGTTTATTTTTCACCCCCTACCCCTGACCCACCTTAACGATCCGTTTGCCCCATGTGCAAACATTGGCCACTTGTATATTTGCATACCCAAAAAAAAAGGAATCAGAGTCCTCTCGCGCATTTTCATATAAGGGGAAAACGCATTTTCGCGAGTGCGAATCGTGCCGGTCCCCACCGTCATCATCATCAGGCTCCAACATCACCACCATGGTGTCATGAATTTAAAATCAGATTATTTTCCACTCTGCTGGCACACCTCCAGAAGAATAAAAAAAAGACACTGAGCAGGGACATGCAGAGAGCATGTAAAATTTGATGGGTCAGAGATAAATGAATTTGTTTCATTGATTTTATTTACAAATTAATAAACTACATAGTGTTCACTGCATTAATATTGTTAATATAGCAATATAGTATTACAATCACCGAGAATCAAAAATTTTGTCTTACGTAATGAATGAACGCATTTTTTTCCTTAAAATTAGTTCGTAAATCACCTTTAGTGTCTTCCAGTATTTAATTAAAGTTGTCTTTTGTCTTTTGTCTTTTGTCATTTGTCTTTTGTCTTTTGTCTTTTGTCTTTTGTCTTTTGTCTTTTGTCTTTTGTCTTTTGTCTTTTGTCTTTTGTCTTTTGTCTTTTGTCTTTTGTCTTTTGTCTTTTGTCTTTTGTCTTTTGTCTTTTGTCTTTTGTCTTTTGTCTTTTGTCTTTTGTCTTTTGTCTTTTGTCTTTTGTCTTTTGTCTTTTGTCTTTTGTCTTTTGTCTTTTGTCTTTAGTCTTTTGTCTTTTGTCTTTTGTCTTTTGTTTTTTGTCTTTTGTCTTTTGTCTTTTGTCTTTTGTCTTTTGTCTTTTGTCTTTTGTCTTTTGTCTTTTGTCTTTTGTCTTTTGTCTTTTGTCTTTTGTCTTCTTCAATTCTTCAATTCTTCAATTCTTCAATTCTTCAATTCTTCAATTCTTCAATTCTTCAATTCTTCAATTCTTCAATTCTTCAATTCTTCAATTCTTCAATTCTTCAATTCTTCAATTCTTCAATTCTTCAATTCTTCAATTCTTCAATTCTTCAATTCTTCAATTCTTCAATTCTTCAATTCTTCAATTCTTCAATTCTTCAATTCTTCAATTCTTCAATTCTTCAATTCTTCAATTCTTCAATTCTTCAATTCTTCAATTCTTCAATTCTTCAATTCTTCAATTCTTCAATTCTTCAATTCTTCAATTCTTCAATTCTTCAATTCTTCAATTCTTCAATTCTTCAATTCTTCAATTCTTCAATTCTTCAATTCTTCAATTCTTCAATTCTTCAATTCTTCAATCCTTCAATTTTTCAATTCTTCAATTCTTCAATTCTTCAATTCTTCAATTCTTCAATTCTTGAATTCTTCAATTCTTCAATTCTTCAATTCTTCAATTCTTCAATTCTTCAATTCTTCAATTCTTCAATTCTTCAATTCTTCAATTCTTCAATTCTTCAATTCTTCAATTCTTCAATTCTTCAATTCTTCAATTCTTCAATTCTTCAATTCTTCAATTCTTCAATTCTTCAATTCTTCAATTCTTCAATTCTTCAATTCTTCAATTCTTCAATTCTTCAATTCTTCAATTCTTCAATTCTTCAATTCTTCAATTCTTCAATTCTTCAATCCTTCAATTCTTCAATTCTTCAATTCTTCAATTCTTCAATTCTTCAATTCTTGAATTCTTCAATTCTTCAATTCTTCAATTCTTCAATTCTTCAATTCTTCAATTCTTCAATTCTTCAATTCTTCAATTCTTCAATTCTTCAATTCTTCAATTCTTCAATTCTTCAATTCTTCAATTCTTCAATTCTTCAATTCTTCAATTCTTCAATTCTTCAATTCTTCAATTCTTCAATTCTTCAATTCTTCAATTCTTCAATTCTTCAATTCTAGATTAAATTTTCAAAGCAACCTATCCCTCATGGGTTTCCTATGCAGATAGGGCCTTTTGAAAATTTAATCGAGAATTCTTCAATTCTTCAATTCTTCAATTCTTAAATTCTCCAATTCTTCAATTCTTCAATTCTTCAATTCTTCAATTGGAATTGAATTGAAATTGTTTTTTTTTTCGTTTTTTGTTTTTTGTTTTTTGTTTTTTGTTTTTTGTTTTTTGTTTTTTGTTTTTTGTTTTTTGTTTTTTGTTTTTTGTTTTTTGTTTTTTGTTTTTTGTTTTTTGTTTTTTGTTTTTTTGTTTTTTGTTTTTTGTTTTTTGTTTTTTGTTTTTTGTTTTTTGTTTTTTGTTTCACCATTCAAATTATTTAAGATTTGATTTCGAATCCTTCGCAGAACTTTTATTCAGAAATTAAGGTGTTAAAAGGATATTTCCAATTTTTGTGATTAAAGTGATTGAACGTATTTGGGACAGGCGTCTACAAAATTATGTACATGATGTATCTAATTGTCTCTGACAGTAAAAAAATATATGCAAAAGCCGCCCAGCTCAAAAGCCAAAAGGTTAGACCCCCACATCCAACCCGGTTCCCAGTTTAATGTGCGAAAAAGTGGGTACTTGCCCGAGTGTTTCCACAAGTGTGGCGAAGCGCGCCCTCTTTATTTTCACGCGACGAATTGCACGAGCGTTAAGGCGGAAAATGTGCGGTGGTGGTGGGGCAGGTTCTCCACGGGTCGGTGCTGGGATTCCGGGTTTTCGGTTTTGGTTGCGGGAGGGTGGTGCAGAAATCAGCCGAAAACAAAAGAGTGTTAAGTGTGTACATAAAAATGACATTAGCAGTGACTAACAAAGTCGGTGGCGAATCAAAAGTCATTAATTCCGGGCTTTTCTTTTTAAGAGTGTATAGAGGGATTTGTGCGCGGGAGTTACTTTTTTTATGGGCTGATTATGGATTCAAGGGTAGGATGCTCAAGTTTTTTAAGAATTGATCATTTTATTCGGGATTTATCAAATAAACAAAATAAAATTACAAAGTTTTTCAATTGCGATCAAGCCCAATGAATCATCTCAAACTGCTAAGTTTTCAATTCAACAAACATTTCAATAAATCGAAAACACCAAACAGAAACTTCGCCTTTCAGTACCTGTTTGAACTCTCATATCAAATTCTAAGTTCAAAGTTCAATTTCACACATATCGTTCCGGCTGGCCAGTTCGGGAAGAGTCCACATCCCATCCCGCTTTCACGTGAACCTGTCAACCACTTTGAAGCGTCAGACTTTGACTGACGGTTCCAGTATCAAAGTAAATATTAATAAATTGAGAAATACTTGGGCTGGTTCTGGATATTGGCTTCAAAACTCACCCGTTTGCCGACAGTAGAGAGAGGTCAATTAGTTATTGACAAACCAATCTATTTGGGTTCCCTTCGAGCACTTCCTGTCCAAGATGTCCAAGACCGTTTCGACACTAGGTTGGGTTGTGCGGAGGGGTAATCTTAAAATTTTGATGAATTTGATCAAACAAGTAAGATCTTTCCGGGTGCGTCTCAGGTTCTTCCGTCTTTTCAAAAGGTTGCGGTAAGGGAAGTTTTGCCATTGCAAGAAGATGACAGTCTTTGGAAACTTTCGAGCACTACAAATTTGATACCGAATATGTGCAAAGGGGGGGGCTGTTGCGGTGAACGTAAACATCTTGAAACTAATTACTTTAATTTTTCTGATAAAGAGTGCGCTTCCAGACATGCGTGCATGTGGGGGTCGTCTTGAGTGAGGGTTGGTGGGGGCTGAAGAGGGACATAAAAGGGACAAATATTTTAATCTTGTTTTTGAGAAAGTCGAATCGTCTTCTTGGGTTGCAGGAAAATGGGAAATATTTCAAGGGGAAGGGGTAAATTTATAGCTTTTTCAGCATAGACTTAGCTGGACATTGCAGAGAGGGTAGGGAATAAATGTAGAAACATTCTAAGGATCAAAACGAGAATTACTGTATCCAAACTTAGTTTGTAATTTTCTTTTAGAAATAAGAGCAGAATTGAATTTTATAGAAATAATAATTCATAAATGGTACAAACGGCATTACGTGTTTTCATTTATTAAATTATCTAGAACTGCACTGTCCCTGATTGCATAAATGTCTCATGTGAGCAATTCTCTACCAAAATCGGAAATGGATTTTATCTGTATTTTTTTATTTGGGTCAAACCTGGTGGGGGCCTTCCCTATGACCAAAGAAGCTATTTTGTGCCATTGCACAGTGGGAAAAAAGAACCCAAAAAATTACCGCAACATGATTTCGCGCAAACCATCGATTGCTATACACCAAAAGCTTCGTTTTTGCACCAGTGTTCGGGAACTCGGGAGCCTCACTGTAGGTTAGAGTAGGACAGGCAAACGATAACTTGACCAGAACAAACATCTCACGGGTCCAGGGAATGATCTCTCTCAGGGAGAGGCGATCACTTCTCTGGGATAACACAATTGTACTCTAATTACGCAATCTACGACACTTTTGGCTAATTATCAGATCTTTGGGATAGGTCAGGATGAGTACAAACCGAACCATGGTCGGGTAACGAGGCCTCGGGTGCCTCCGCGCGTTCCGCGCACCAGTCGGATACTGGGAAACTTAATAACTACGACTAACTTAGAACTACTGTAAATATAGTGCGATTAAGACGAAATATACGTGTTTAGTGTTACATGTGCGTTTTACTGGCTCTACGGTCAGACTAGAGCCTCGGACGACCTCAAGAAGTGACCAATCAAGTTCCCCAAGGATTTACGACCCGGACAAGGAACAGGACCACAGGAAACGACCCAGCGAACTCCTCGTTAACAATTTCTGTGTTGGGCAGGAAGGCTCGGCCCCAACATAATGGTCCTTCGAGTCGGATCCAGGATGGATCCGGCCCGGGGAGAATGCTGCGTGTATGGATGGAAGGACAAAGGGATTCGGCCATCGCGGATGGAATTGGCGCTAGTTGGAGCTAACACCACCACTAGCAATCGGTTTGTACAAATCCCGCTCTAGTACCTCGTACTTGTGGATTTGCGCCAAGGCAAATGGCGTTCTTTAACTCTACGGACCGCGATGGATGGTTACAAGCACCACACTGGCCGGTGGTCAACTCTACGCCAACGGATGGCTCACTTCTGGTCGATTTGCGGGATTTGGAGATCGAGTTGAATCTGGAACAACACGGATTTGCTGCTTCTGGACAGTTCATCGGGAGCTGTTACGGATCTGGAGGAGGTCGTACTAAACCAACCCAACTCGGACAATACTGAACCTGCGCGGCAGTCAGTTTTCCAGGTAAATATCAGTTCAGTATATGTCGCATGCCGAAGCAAGCAACTACTCGGTTCTAACACCAATTTTCATTTCGCAAAACACCACTACACGGCCGCATCGAGTGATCGTCGTCGATGTGGAATCGGCAAGGAGGTTACGAGATCACGCAGATCATCAAGATCGTCAGATTACTACCACTTGGAAGTTCATAGCATCACCACAACTAGTCGGAAGGTTGCCGTATTGGTTACGCGGCTCGGGATCTACATACAGTCCACTGGTCTGGATATTGTGCACTACTACTCGTGTGCCAACCTACTGCAGTACGTGATCGTTATCGCATGATCGCAAGGAACTGCACATCGTGTGGATAAGGAACGATCATCACTACCACCAAGGCAGCTCGGTCGCACACACTCAACGAGGGAAATCCTTTACTTCCAAAGGTAAATACTACAAATCGAGTGTATGTGTCTGGCCGAAGCATGAATGGCAATGTACTCACACCAACTTTCCCCACCTTTCTACGGAAACAATATTCTACGATGTCCGAACTGCGCTGCTGAGGAATGGCCCTCACGTGACCGCAAACATGGTTCAATGAATGGTCGCTGAATGGTGTCGCAGATCTGGAATTCACACTCACTGACGGACGGTCGATGGCTATGTTCTGCGCAACGGCGACTATTGGGTGTCCTGGGACAACGGACACACTTCGTGCAGCTGAAGGTTTCTCTGCTCGATAGCTGATGAACAAATGATCGGTTTGGAGAGGTTGCAGCATAACATTTCTCGTCAGCTTAACTGGGACCGACTGTGAGAGTACAATTAGTCGCGTGGGAGTACAATTATAATTTCTCGCCAAGTCTTGCAACCCAAGCTACCAGGAGTGCAGTCGGCGAGGATAACCATCAAGTCCGACTCAACACCTCGAGGAACCACACAACCAAAGAACAACAGTTGCTTCGGATTGTTTACTTCTGGTCGGTCGCACCACGTGACTGATCGGAACGGGATCGGTTCGGGACGTCTCGCAGCACGAAGAGGAGGCACATGCAAATGTTTTGTAAGGTAAAGATGACTATTGTATATGTCCGCCGAAGCCGGACATCGGATCTACACACACTCAGATTCGTTTCTATCCTCTTCTACATGTTGCTGCTCGTCGACCGATTGAGAAATGCGGAAAAGGCTCGCTGGACAGCGAGCACGTGAAACATGTGATGCTGGTTCTGGAAGGCGTATGGTGACGTCACACACCTCATTCATCTCGGTTGGAACACCATTCAACAACTACCACGGCAGGGTCGTGGATGCGAATGTTGCCAGGGGCGACGTTTTGGAGTGATGCAGAATCCACACTACCAAGGTTTGTCGTAGCCAAGGACGGTTATGGCAGGGCGCTACTCTGGGCAGGGTCCGGAGTTCGGAGCGCAGCCGTGGCTCAGGGAGGCTGAACCATGTCCACCAAGCGTGACGTCACTGGGACGTCATCAACCACGATCGGCGAACGGTCGCCACGTGGCATTGGATACAAGCGTGGCCACAAGGAATGCCACCACCCACTGACCGGTCCAAGGCCAGGGTTCAGGATCCCACCTGGACTAGCGGAGCACTGGGCTCCCACCACAAGCGGCCAAGGAAGTGCTGCACATTCCCGAAACTAGGGTTCAGGATCCCACCTGAACAAGTGGAGCACCCAGCTCCCATCCAAAGCAGCCGAGGACGCGCTGCACATTCCAACCAAGGGTTCAGGGTCCAACCTGGACAAGCGGAGCACTGGGCTCCCATCCCAAAGCAGTCAGGAGCACTGCAACCTCTGGAGTGGCTACTCTAGAGGCGAGTTGACGTCACTGGGACGTCATCCAAAGGTTTCGGGAAACGGTCATCCCACCTAAGCGAGTGCTGCGTCACTGGGACGCGCACACCTGGAGAAAAAGTCCAATGGAAGGATTTTGGACTCAGCCAACCAACCGGCGATCTGGTCACCAAGGACGATGCCAGATCATGAGACCACTGTAAGGGCAGCTGGTGAAGCATTCCCACGGGCGGAATCATAGGTCAAAGCGAACACCACGGAGCAAGGGTTCCGTTTCCTACGGATTCAAAATATCGGGCCAGCGGAGCAACGGGCTCCCATCCCACGTGCAGTCCAGGACGAACTGCACACTTCGAAAAAAAACGTTGTGTGTACGACCACGGAACAAGGTATTGGTTACAACAGGGCAAGCGAAGAGTGGACTTCCGTCCTCCAAGCAGTCAACGGAACACTGCGTATACACACACACACGACACTTCCGGTGTCCGGTTCCGATATCAACCCAAGCAGTCGAGGATGCACTGCATTTACCAGGGATTCAGCCTCGTCAAGGGGAAGGCTCGCAAGGACGCGAGGATCTACAACGGTATTGGTTTCGGCGATCACTTCGCTTGGAGAATCCACAAACTACCACATCCACAAGCGACATCGTCGAGGGCTCGGCAATCGGTCGTCGACTGCTGAGACACAGCAAAAAGGGGAGCACGCCTACGGAGTATGGGCTCCAGTTACATCGGGATGGATTCGTTCGGCTGGCAGAGGAGGGGCTCTCTCAGCACACCAGCAGCTGGCGAGCTGCTTTCGAAGGAACCTGGTTCTGGTGACAGTGAAGGGGTCACTGCAAGATTACAAGGACATCTGGATGCGATGGTGGCGTCAACCGACGTCGTACAACAACGGTGAATCAAGACACGCGGCGGGACTGCAACACCTGCATCGGCGGTCAAGGTCAACAGGCACATCCGGTCGAGGACTCGATGGTGCACTACCAACAGGAGCGTACACGGCGTGCGCTGGCAAGGAACATCGGCAGGATGAAGCTGATTTACAACGGTTTGGACAAACAGGGACGGATCTCACCTGCACGGCGTCTCTGGTGGGGCGCTGTGAAGCAGTCACACGAATGGAAGCGTTCAATTGGAAGAAACAAAACTTTATGAATGAACTGCTAGGAGATCAACAAATATCAAGGGTCACTCCACGTTACCAAACGGTGGGTGAGCAATTAAGTCTGGATCAATCCAACTTGGACCAGGTTTAGGTACACCAATTTTAGACACATTTTTCAACATTTGTATCAGTTTTGACAATGATTGTTTACACTTTTTGGATTTTAACTTTCGTAATAGGAGTTCAGAAATTTCAGGGGAAATTTCAGGGTGGGTGAGAATGTTCGGGAACTCGGGAGCCTCACTGTAGGTTAGAGTAGGACAGGCAAACGATAACTTGACCAAAACAAACATCTCACGGGTCCAGGGAATGATCTCTCTCAGGGAGAGGCGATCACTTCTCTGGGATAACACAATTGTACTCTAATTACGCAATCTACGACACTTTTGGCTAATTATCAGATCTTTGGGATAGGTCAGGATGAGTACAAACCGAACCATGGTCGGGTAACGAGGCCTCGGGTGCCTCCGCGCGTTCCGCGCACCAGTCGGATACTGGGAAACTTAATAACTACGACTAACTTAGAACTACTGTAAATATAGTGCGATTAAGACGAAATATACGTGTTTAGTGTTACATGTGCGTTTTACTGGCTCTACGGTCAGACTAGAGCCTCGGACGACCTCAAGAAGTGACCAATCAAGTTCCCCAAGGATTTACGACCCGGACAAGGAACAGGACCACAGGAAACGACCCAGCGAACTCCTCGTTAACAATTTCTGTGTTGGGCAGGAAGGCTCGGCTCCAACAACCAGGAACAATAATCCGATGAAAAATCGCACTGCACGGACCGTTGGCCGGAGTACAGGCCACCGGAAGATCCGGATTTTTGGAAAAAGTTTCAGATTTATCAAATTGTGAACTGAAAAGTTTTCTTCTACCATGAATAGTCATTCAAAACAATCCTAGAATAATATTAAATACCATAGGACCCATCGGAACCGGTTCCACCGATCTCCGGTGGCCACATCCGGAACCGCATTAGGAAACAGCGTAAACTAGTCATGCGACGTATCAAACTTCTTGATTTTGGATGGAGAGTATCGTTAAAATGTATTTTTGCCTCCAGTGACCGGTTCCCAGGTTCTCCGGTGGCCACATACGAATATCATATTTGGCAAATTCCTGAAACCACTCTTGCGACATATCAAACTTCATGTTTTTAAAAGAGGAATGTATAACTCATGTCCCCATCCAAAATCAAGAAGTTTGATACGTCGCATGACTATTTTACGCTGTTTCCTAATGCGGTTCCGGATGTGGCCACCGGAGATCGGTGGAACCGGTTCCGATGGGTCCTATGCAGCGCCGTACCTAGGGGTTGGCGCAGTTGGCGACCGCCAAGGGCGCCAGCTCTTGGGGGGCGCCGAAATCGGTGATTGTACTTATTTTTAATGTCAGTTATAACATCCTCATTAGGTATTTAAAAGAGAAAGGGCGCCAAAATATAAAGTATAACTACAAATTACTAGATAATTTGGTTTAACATATAATAAAAAAATGATTTAGGGGCGTCAAAATCAATTGTATGAATATTTCTACCGAAGTGTTCTTGAAAATTTACATTTAATGATAAATTTATTTTGTCATCAAAGAAGGGGCAGGGCGCTGAAGTGGCAGAAAGATCAAGGAGTTATAAAATAGCTTTTCAATATTAATACAGCGTTAAAGTTTGGACCGTTATACAATGAAGTTTAAGCCATACCTTCAAGACGGGGCATAAGATTTAAAGAAGTTTTTTTTTCAAACCCTTTGTTATCTTATAATATTTGGAAAGTACAAAATAAGGTCTAGGGTTCGTTTTAAAGGTCATTTTATCAAAATGCTATTTTTCCTAGATAATGAGTTTCCTTACCAATGACTTGCACCTATTATAAAGTATGATTTAACTTTTGGTTATTTTTGTTGAGAGCTTTTAAAAAATCTTGTTCAGGTGGGGCAAGTGTACCATATGGATTTTTAGTCTGGAAAAAAATACGAATTGCGGCATCAACAGATTTGATTGGGAAATAAATACATAAAAGTACTAAAAAACTGTTCAACAATTGTTTAAAAAAATTGTCCAAACATAATATAGTAAGTGATAACAATTCAATTGTTAGCAAATTAACATGTTGTTTCATGCATTGTTCCTCTTGCCCCAACGGGTTGTTCGTCTTGCCCCACTAGTTGAGTAGAACGCACGGAAAATTAAAAAAAAAATCAATTTTTTACATTAAAAAACAGGATTTTTTAAAAACTTTTTCTATTAAAGTCTTAGTCAAGACCTGGAATAAGATGATTATAAAAGAATCGGAGGGATTTTTTAACGTTTTTAATGGGTTTTAACGAGCATTTCCTTAGCTTGTGACACTTGCCCCACTTTCCCCTATAGGATAGAACCTTAAAAAAACTCTAGATTTTATCATTGAAACACATAATTTTTGTTTTAAAATTTAGACATCCTCGGGATTGAAAAATGGCATTTGAAATATTTTCAGCACAATTTCCCTTTTATAAGCAACTTCGTGCATTGAAATTTAAAATAGGAAAACTGCTGTAAATTTTCACCAATAAAATCAACATTATTTTTTCAAGAAAAAAAAAATGTTTTACAGAACACACAAGCTTCTCTGAATCTCATTTTCTATTTTTAGCTCAACCGATGTTGACAAATTTCTACAAATTAGTAGCTGAGGTATCGACATTAGAAAATGGTGGGTTGTTTGTTAGAAAACTTCAATTTTCGTGTTTCTTTTTCTTTAAGCCTCTGTATCTCAGTAACCAAAGGTCCAATCTTCAAATTCTCTTGGACAACTTTATAGGTTTTTGTCCCCTCAATAGTATCTACAACTTTGCCGAGGACACTAAATCAATCAAAAAAAGTCCTTGAAAAGTTACAGGTTTTCGAATATTTACGTACCATTTTTGTATGAACAGCTGCCAAAAATGTATGGAGGCTTTTATGGGTAAACCAATAACACAAAACTACTTCTTTGGTCATAGGAAAGGCCCCACAAAGTTTGAGCCAAATCACAAAATATAAGTAAAATCCATTTCCCGATTTGGTGGAGAATTTCTCAACTCGATGCCTCTGCGCACTCTTGTTCTAAGCTTGCTGGTTTTCCTATCTACTGTTAACTGTTAACATCCATGTTAGATTATATACTGAGATTTTTTTATTGTTATTCTTAACAATAAATCCAAAAATTGATTCCTCAACTAGGCTTTGAACAATATTTATAGGTTTTTTTGCTAGTTGATTGTTTACCAAATGAAATAAAACTTTCGAGCAAAAAAAAAAATCCCTCGTCAAAACTCAACTCCAAACCCATTCATCGTCCGCGAAATTAATTGGCACCATGTTTGCGCGTTCCTGCGTGGCCCACCAAAAAGTCCGCTAATTGTAAATTTAAAAATTCATACGTTAACCACGTCTAGGAGAGAAAAAAAACCTTCCAAAGCCAAACGCCAATTGCAGTAACGGCAAACGAAGTTGTTGCAAATCCATTGTTTTCTTGATCCGCGTTGTTCCGTTTGCCGACTCGGCGTTAATTAAATTTCCCCGTACAAAACCTTCAGGGAATGACTATTTTTTGCGCCGTTGCGAATTTCCTGCTCGAATCCCCAATTGAAGCATCCGTCATCGTTTACGCTGGGCATGCCAAAGCGTTCGGATCTTTTGTTCTGCAGAACCGAAAAATGTGCTTTCGGTTTGGTTTTTTTTTTGCAACGCTGGCCGATTTTTGACAGGCTTCCCGTTACATTGTTTGTTTTTGCCTCTTGAACGATGTTCTTTTATTATGTGGACTTCAGATCCAGATACTGAAATTTTGATTTTTGTGAGATGTAAAGGGTAACTGGTTAAAGTTTTGGATTCATTTTCATTGGTTTTGCAATTAAGGATAACACGTTCAGAGTTATTTTTTTCCGTGCTTTATTTATTGTTGATTTCAAGCAACCTTTGTTCAAGAAAAAAAAACGTTACTGCTCTGGTTTTATGTTAGTTTGTTCAATTTTTGATTTTTATGTTTTATTTATTTTGTTTAGTTATGATTTGTTTTCGATAGTATTTGGATTATTCTTTACCTTTACCTTATTAATAAATTACATTATTATTGTTACCTTTTGCATTTACAGTTTTTTCATGTTTTTCTTAACTTTTTCATGTTTTGCTTGTTTTCCACATTTTCTAAAACAGAGTGAGATCAATCTGTCGTTATCGTTATCGTTATTTCAATAATTCTATCGGCGATAATCTTATCGCCGATAACGAACGATATTTTTTTCTTCTAAAATCGATTAATTCAGCTATATCCTGTTAAATTTGCAAAGCTTTCACTAAGATTAAATTTTTCAAAAATGTAAAAAGTTTGAAATAAAAAATCAAAATTGATCACAAAATCCCGTATTTTTCAGAAAGTACTCAAATTTTCATGATTTGCAATAACGGTATTAAAGGAAGCGAAAGTTTGTACGCATTTTCACTTCATTAGAGTTTTTTTGAAACTAGTTAAATTTTCACAAAATACGGTTTTTTTTAAATACTCAAATTTTTCAAATTTGCAATTTGGGTATCAAACGAATTGAAATTTTGTAAGCATTTTATCTTTATTAGATTTTTAGTTTTTTTATTTTTTTTTTCTAAAATACAAAATTTTTACAATATTTGTAATATGGGTCAAATCAAAAAATTTCATTTATTTTCACTATATTAGAGTTTTTTTAATACTAAATTATTCACAAAATACCGTTTTTTCGAAAGTACTGAATTTTTCATAATTTGCATTAATTATTTGCGTAGTGAAATTTTGTATGTATTTCACTTTATTAGAGTTTTTGTTGTAAAAGCTAAAATTTTCACAAAATACCATATTTTTCGACAAACTCAATTTTTTATAATTTGTAATTTGGGTATTAAACGAAGTCAAATTTGTTATGCATTTTCGCTTGATTAGGGTTTTTTTTTTTAAATACTTAGATTTTCGCAAAATACCCTATTTCTTCGAAAATACATAAATTTTAAAAAATTGCAATATGGGCGCGAAAATTGTTATGCAATTTCACTTTATTGAAGTTTTTCTGTATACTTAAATTTTCGCAACCAAATGCTGTTTAATTCGCAATGTTTTTACTAAGAATATAATTTTCAATAATGTAGAAAGTTTAAAAAAATAAATACTCATAATTGTTCACAAACTACCGTATTTTACAAAAGTACTCAAATTTTCATAATTTGCAATATGGGTACCGAACGCAACAAAATTGTGAATGCTTTTTCACTTGATTTGTTTTTTTTAAACTAAAATTTTCACAAAATACCGTATTTTTCGAATATACTGAAATTTTAAAAATTAGCAATATGGGTAGCAAACGCAGCGAAATTTTGTATACTTTTTTACTTTATTAGAGCTTGTGAAAGTTAAAATTTTCACAAAATACCATTTTTTCCGAAAGTACTTAAATTTCCACTTCAAAGCCAAATTTGTTATGCATTTTCACTTAATTTAAGTTTTTATTTAATACTAAAATTATCAAAAAATACCCTTTTTCTAAAATACTGAAATTTTCTAAATTTGCAATATGGTTTTCAAACGAAGCGAAATTTGTTATGCAATTTCACTTTATTGAAAAAAAATTAAATTCTAAAATTTTCACAAAATACCGTATTTCTTAGAAAATACTCTATTTCTCATAATTTGCAATATGGGTATCAGCGCAGCAAAATTTTGTATGCAGAGTTTTTTTTTGGAAAAACTGAAAATTTTACAAAATACCGTATTTTTATTCAAAAACACTCAAAATTTCAAATTTACAAAAATGTAAAGTATGTAAATACCCATCCAACGTACATAAAAGCTACCGATGATTTTTTAAACAATGTGTTTATTGCGAAAATCGACATAAAATGCATTTTTGTGGACCACCCTAACATGGCACAGGTCACCCTAATGGTATTTTTTTGTTTAAAGTTCAAGTCTCATTATTTCGGAGAGAGATACAGAATTCAAACATTAGCTAGGGGAAAAATAATAAAAGATGCATTCAAGTTTTGCCTTAAATTCATTTTTATTTAAAATTATAATAACAGACTGCAAAAACAAGTGATGAAAATATACTCTTTTGTTAAAATGATAATTATGTTACCCTTATCTAGATAAACTATATTTGCAAAGGATATCAGAATAATATTGTTAAAAAAACTAAAATCTGCTATTCAACAGTGTAAACCTTCAAGCTGATTTTTCCCTATTCTTTAAAATTAACACTTAACAGCTGCACAACACACGAACACACCATAAGTGACGGCCGTAAATTTCCATTTGCGCTGCCTTAAAAGGAGCAGCCACCTTTCGGAGCAGTCCTGCGGGCTCATAATTTTCCGTGGGTTCATAAATTAACGCAAAAAAAAATCCCAAGTAAGCAGCAGCAGCTCACTCCTGCAGAACACACACCCACACATTCTCCTGGGCCGTGATGTGCAACATATTGCTTCGTCGTCTTCTCGTTTGGGGGCCTGATTTTTTAATGCTTCTTGTTGCTACTTTATGATTTCCGAGCTGTTTTAAGGGTGGAGAGGGAAAGGGAGGGGTTTCGAAAGTGGTGATATTTTTTCCACCTCCCCTCACATCCGGTAATTTAATGATCTATGTGGTGCAACAGATTGCCCCGACTGATATCGGATTGGAGGGGAATTAATTTTGGTTTTTTTTTTTAAGGAGAATATTTATTTTGGTACGTTTTATTGCGTGAAAGCATGTTGAGATGCCGCAATTTTTTTTCCAAATTTGAATGTAGTTGTTCTGAAATAAAAGTAATCATTTACAGGTTTTGGTAAAAGAATTGATTTTATGAAACATACTTACCTAGATATTTAAGAAAAGCATTAATTTGAAACAAAAATGGAAGAAAACGAATTCCCTGAAGTAAAATTTGACAAATAATAAAAAAAGAAATGAGCAAAAGAAATTTCAAGAATCAAACAAGATGTCAAAATAATTGAATTGACATGTTGACCGCCGCTGAAGTTGTTAGACGCTACAGGCTATCTGATATAATTAAGTCCGAAAATCATAAGACAACATTTGAAACTTGGAATGATCTCAAATTGTATGATCGTAAAGAAGGGTCGTCCCTTGTACAATTGCGTAGAAAGTAGAAGTTTGTCAATAAGGAGACTGCACGAGCAGCCAAGTTGGTCAGTTACGAGAACTCAATGTTGTGCAGTTGTTGAATATCACATCTAGGTAAAACGACCTTTACGATTTCTCAATATTTAGGCATATTAAAACTTTTCAGACTTGAGATTTATGTTTTCTAGGACATTTTGTTTAAATATGCAATTCCGTCGAAAAAATACAGATTGAGATCAGAATTTACTCACACTCTTTGACTACACGTATCGAATCACTAATTAAGTAAATATTAGGAAAAAATTAGAGAACAGGACTCGAAAACGTATGTGCAAGGTGCGTCAAGATCAGTAGACAGTGTGACAATCACGGCCACATGCTAAGATCACATTGAGAAGAGGAGAAAGAGAGAGGTCCTTATTTGAGTCTCGTTTTTATTACTCTCGTCCTCTTTCGTCTTGTCTTAGCAATAAACAGTGCGTGGGTTCGAAGCAGGTAAAGAACCAACGCGCTTAGAATAGTTTTAGTAAAATAAAGGCAGTTAGTTCTGAGCATCCAGAGAGTTCACATCATTTAATAACACCACCCTTGTTGTGGCCTGAAAGACGATTATAAACGGATCGTCTGAAAGACAAAAACAGATTGTCTGAGAGACGATTTTAAACGGATTGTCTGGGAGACGATCATAAAAGGGTCGTCCTACTAGATGTACGCATACGTCATTATTCAGGTAAAAGGATATTATGTCGGTGGGACGTAACCGTCGCTGACATAATAGAATTACCTGTTAACGACAGATCGGCGGTAGTTCATTTTAGTTAAGATTAGGAAACTAATAAAGGAGTGCTGTCCTGAGGAACGGGGCAGTTGCTGTGAATCTAACCAAGAGTCAGTTTAGTGAATCTAGAAAATATATCACATCCGTATGGCTGGCCCTAAATTCCTACACAAACATAATAGAAATTACACTGAGTATGAATAGTAGTTCTTAACTAAACAGGTGCAAAATAGCTTAATTGAAAAATGCGGTCAATAAACCAGCAGGTTCAAGTCTACATAATAAAAAATCATGGTAATATTACATCTGGGAAGGGGTACATCTTTTATGTCAGAAACATGTGTAATTTTACCGCTTTTCTGGTGTAATGTCTGTTTTTTAGTCTACATGATGTAGAGGTAGAGGTAATTTTCAATCTTCCAAAATTACACCTTCCAAATTTACACATTTTTTACTGTGTAGGCAATGAACCTAGAAAAAAAGAAAACTTACTATATAAGACTTCATAACATGTAAAAAGGGTTTTTTTGTAAAGGCCCAACTCTAATTATAACGACGTACCTTTTCTCCCACATAACGAAAACAAAAATGATACAGATAAACCTCTTTTTATGCTGTGGCGTTACGCTTTTTATTTCGTCAATCGTCCCTAAACCCATATAATATTTTTGCAAGCTTCGAAAAGCGTTTTGAGATCTGAACAAAACCTACAAATTGCTTTTGAACGCTTGCGAAAATGTTGCGTCGTTCCAGAGAAATCGACAAATTAGAAAAACATAACGCACCGCGTAGAAAGAGGTTTCTCTGTATTAAACAAAAGAGGCCTAGGGAACTAATATTTATGGCCATAGGAGATAGGAATCAAGAAAAAATAACTAGAGGGACATCATGGTTTTACTGTGCTTAAAAACATCCAAAAGGCTCTAGAGATTAGTTAGTTTCAAATTAACACTTGAAGTGATAACTTCATTGAACATCAGACAAACACAATAGAAATTGCACTGAGCAACAAATTCTAATCAGCACAGACACAAAGGTGTTCTCTAAACAAATCCTGTCGATAATATTGAAAACAATATACCACCAGTAAAAATAACACGTTGCTTCACGAAACGCTTTTTGAACACTGATGAAACATTTAACTTTGACATGTGAAATATGCTTGATAGGTAAACAAACGTTGAAAGATTTGTAGTGACAGGTAGGTAGATCAAATGCCAATAACCAATACCGTAAACCGGTGTGACTTTGGATTGAACAAAATTATTATGTTAGTTTATAAAATCTAAGTTGATAGAAAAAAGCCCGGATAGCCAAATCCGGTCGAATATATCTACCGCGATGATTTTGAAAAAGCGTCAATGTTAATACTAATTTGACTTTTTTTTTTGACAAAAGGGGCGTTCAAATTTCAAAAGTTTCAGAAGTTCTGAAAAGCTACAGCTAAATGATTAATTTCAACTTTAAAATAGAAACTTTTCCATTGAAGATATCTCGAGTTTAATTAAAATTGCTGGAAATATTTTTACCATTTCATGTGCTTATTACCTCTTTCAAATGAAACCTGGTGCGTTGAAATTGCCTTATGCTTTCGGAATAACTTAGTTTTTAAATTGCATCTTAGAATTTATAGTACCAAAAAAGCTTTCTGATCATCACTTTTTCTTTTAACTCAATTCCGTAAAATCTCTGTTCTGCTTAGTTTTTCGGTACCGTAAACTGGGGTGACTTGGATAGCCCGGGGGTGACATTGATATTAATTTGATTGGCCACTAATTTTGATACATCTAATGTAACAGTCACATTTTTCCATATATATTCGATAACAAGCTATCTCTTAATGCTTACATACTCGAAATTCTCAAAAATGTTTAGATATTAATTTGAAGGGCATTTGAAAATATTTTTGGTTACATCCTACTCTGTATATTGATCTGAAAAAAATATAAGCTAAACCCGATCATACGAAGTGTAATGAAACATTCTATCCACTTAATTTCTACCATAAATTTCATTTCAATTGATTTGCATAAGAAACTTAAAACATATCGGCTTGAGATTAAATTTTCACTTATTATATACCGTCATCAGGGGTGACTCTAGGTCTGAGAGGTGAGATTGGGTCATACAAATTATTAGCATTTTTGTATGACTCAATGTCACCCATGAAGTTTTTATTAATGTTGGTAGTCCCTTTTTAAAAAATAATCTAAATCTGTGTTAAATGGTATGCTATTCTTGCCTAGAGAACATTTCAACTGACTGTTTTGAAATTCAACCATCTTTAATTAAAAATTTCGTTTTTTCCATGCCTCTCAAAACAAAAATTATCTTTTAAAAAGCACATCTGAGTCCCACTCAACCCGCTCCGGCGAAAGAAAAATCTGCAAGTCAATCTTCAAAATGAGAAAACAATCAACTTTTCCCGCGTTTTTCCTTCCCGCGCGAATGGTTTATGGTGGAAAAAGGGTTATTTTCCACCTCTCTTCCCCCAACCTCACAGAGAAAACCCAATCCATCAATTTCACATCCATCACAAGCGCGCGCCCGCGTGGCCACACTGCTGGAAAAACAACCGATTCCACAGCGAATCGATTTCCGGACCATTTTCCAGCATCACTCTCTCTGGGTGGAAATCAGCGGTGTTGTGAGGGAGGGGAGGAAAAAAAACTCGGGTTCGTGGTGTAAAAATGATTTATTACCTTCAATTTTGGACGATTGCAGCATTCGATGTTTTTTTTCCGAGGGACTCAGTTTGGCTTCTACTACAAAAAGAAGGGAAAACCTGTGGAAAACGATGGTTTGTACTAGTAGCTTTGCTTGAGCAGTAAATAATTGCGTTTGAATTGGGGATGGTGCATTTCCGTGGGATTTTGGGAGCGAAAGGAACTTCCTGAACATTTCCGCTATGCCAACAATGGAGAATCAATAGTTGAAGTATGATTTATGGCTAAAATTTTAAATGAAAATAAAAAAAATTGACAAACCCGAAACATAGTTAAGTACCTACATTGAACTAGAAAATTAAAATTCTATATCAAAATCAAAAGTTTTACTGTTAAATCTGCAAAATAAATCTTATGACCAGAAATTCTAGTTTTTCTCCATGAAAAGTGCGTGCTGTCTTTTGCACATCTCAAAATCAGTCAAGCAAAAGTTGAGCAAGATCTTTTCCTCCAAGAAATCTCGGATTTATTCGCACAGCTATGATGAGCCTGAAATCTCCCCCCGAAAAGGGTTCACAGATAAATATAAAAGCGTCTTTGCTGAAAATCTCCTCAATAAAGTGCCTCCAAGAAACGCACCACCATCCAGTACAAATCAACATTTGGAAGAACAAAGAGATTTTACTGCTTATCCTGAAAACTATCCAAATTTCCCCCTTTCCCTTCGCGGACGCAAACACCGAGGGATTCCAGCTGGATTAGGGAAGGAAAGGGTTTGTTGGTCCACCCGCAAGGGCACTAAAAATCGCTCATGCTTGAAAATAGATAATTAAATTACCCTTAATTTAAATTATTTCAACAACGATTTCTTCTCTTGTCCCTGCTTCGAGGCTTGCGGAAAGATCTTGGGGAGTGACGAGTGGAAAACTATTTCTTACGCAATTTCTGCAAATGATGAGGGTTCATCATTTGAAATGCCCTGGAATTGGACAAACTATTTCGAAGATCTGGTCGGACAGTTGAGTCTTAAACACAACTTTGAATATTTTCAAGAAACAAGAAAAAATAATCCTAATTTAAAAAGAAATGAAAAAGATGCAATCAACAAATTAACAATTAACAAATTAACATCGGACCCGAATGACTCTTGAGTTAAGTGGTCCTTAATCGCAAATAAATAAAATAAAATAAATAACAAATTAACAAATTAACAAATTAACAAATTAACAAATTAACAAATTAACAAATTAACAAATTAACAAATTAACAAATTAACAAATTAACAAATTAACAAATTAACAAATTAACAAATTAACAAATTAACAAATTAACAAATTAACAAATTAACAAATTAACAAATTAACAAATTAACAAATTAACAAATTAACAAATTAACAAATTAACAAATTAACAAATTAACAAATTAACAAATTAACAAATTAACAAATTAACAAATTAACAAATTAACAAATTAACAAATTAACAAATTAACAAATAAACAAATTAACAAATTAACAAATTAACAAATTAACAAATTAACAAATTAACAAATTAACAAATTAACAAATTAACAAATTAACAAATTAACAAATTAACAAATTAACAAATTAACAAATTAACAAATTAACAAATTAACAAATTAACAAATTAACAAATTAACAAATTAACAAATTAACAAATTAACAAATTAACAAATTAACAAATTAACAAATTAACAAATTAACAAATTAACAAATTAACAAATTAACAAATTAACAAATTAACAAATTAACAAATTAACAAATTAACAAATTAACAAATTAACAAATTAACAAATTAACAAATTAACAAATTAACAAATTAACAAATTAACAAATTAACAAATTAACAAATTAACAAATTAACAAATTAACAAATTAACAAATTAACAAATTAACAAATTAACAAATTAACAAATTAACAAATTAACAAATTAACAAATTAACAAATTAACAAATTAACAAATTAACAAATTAACAAATTAACAAATTAACAAATTAACAAATTAACAAATTAACAAATTAACAAATTAACAAATTAACAAATTAACAAATTAACAAATTAACAAATTAACAAATTAACAAATTAACAAATTAACAAATTAACAAATTAACAAATTAACAAATTAACAAATTAACAAATTAACAAATTAACAAATTAACAAATTAACAAATTAACAAATTAACAAATTAACAAATTAACAAATTAACAAATTAACAAATTAACAAATTAACAAATTAACAAATTAACAAATTAACAAATTAACAAATTAACAAATTAACAAATTAACAAATTAACAAATTAACAAATTAACAAATTAACAAATTAACAAATTAACAAATTAACAAATTAACAAATTAACAAATTAACAAATTAACAAATTAACAAATTAACAAATTAACAAATTAACAAATTAACAAATTAACAAATTAACAAATTAACAAATTAACAAATTAACAAATTAACAAATTAACAAATTAACAAATTAACAAATTAACAAATTAAGAAATTAAGAAATTAACAAATTAACAAATTAACAAATTAACAAATTAACAAATTAACAAATTAACAAATTAACAAATTAACAAATTAACAAATTAACAAATTAACAAATTAACAAATTAACAAATTAACAAATTAACAAATTAACAAATTAACAAATTAACAAATTAACAAATTAACAAATTAACAAATTAACAAATTAACAAATTAACAAATTAACAAATTAACAAATTAACAAATTAACAAATTAACAAATTAACAAATTAACAAATTAACAAATAAACAAATTAACAAATTAACAAATTAACAAATTAACAAATTAACAAATTAACAAATTAACAAATTAACAAATTAACAAATTAACAAATTAACAAATTAACAAATTAACAAATTAACAAATTAACAAATTAACAAATTAACAAATTAACAAATTAACAAATTAACAAATTAACAAATTAACAAATTAACAAATTAACAAATTAACAAATTAACAAATTAACAAATTAACAAATTAACAAATTAACAAATTAACAAATTAACAAATTAACAAATTAACAAATTAACAAATTAACAAATTAACAAATTAACAAATTAACAAATTAACAAATTAACAAATTAACAAAGAATGAAGAATGAAGGATGAAGAATGAAGTATGAAGAATGGAGAATGAAGAATGAAGAATGAAGAATGAAGAATGAAGAATGAAGAATGAAGAATGAAGAATGAAGAATGAAGAATGAAGAATGAAGAATGAAGAATGAAGAATGAAGAATGAAGAATGAAGAATGAAGAATGAAGAATGAAGAATGAAGAATGAAGAATGAAGAATGAAGAATGAAGAATGAAGAATGAAGAATGAAGAATGAAGAATGAAGAATGAAGAATGAAGAATGAAGAATGAAGAATGAAGAATGAAGAATGAAGAATGAAGAATGAAGAATGAAGAATGAAGAATGAAGAATGAAGAATGAAGAATGAAGAATGAAGAATGAAGAATGAAGAATGAAGAATGAAGAATGAAGAATGAAGAATGAAGAATGAAGAATGAAGAATGAAGAATGAAGAATGAAGAATGAAGAATGAAGAATGAAGAATGAAGAATGAAGAATGAAGAATGAAGAATGAAGAATGAAGAATGAAGAATGAAGAATGAAGAATGAAGAATGAAGAATGAAGAATGAAGAATGAAGAATGAAGAATGAAGAATGAAGAATGAAGAATGAAGAATGAAGAATGAAGAATGAAGAATGAAGAATGAAGAATGAAGAATGAAGAATGAAGAATGAAGAATGAAGAATGAAGAATGAAGAATGAAGAATGAAGAATGAAGAATGAAGAATGAAGAATGAAGAATGAAGAATGAAGAATGAAGAATGAAGAATGAAGAATGAAGAATGAAGAATGAAGAATGAAGAATGAAGAATGAAGAATGAAGAATGAAGAATGAAGAATGAAGAATGAAGAATGAAGAATGAAGAATGAAGAATGAAGAATGAAGAATGAAGAATGAAGAATGAAGAATGAAGAATGAAGAATGAAGAATGAAGAATGAAGAATGAAGAATGAAGAATGAAGAATGAAGAATGAAGAATGAAGAATGAAGAATGAAGAATGAAGAATGAAGAATGAAGAATGAAGAATGAAGAATGAAGAATGAAGAATGAAGAATGAAGAATGAAGAATGAAGAATGAAGAATGAAGAATGAAGAATGAAGAATGAAGAATGAAGAATGAAGAATGAAGAATGAAGAATGAAGAATGAAGAATGAAGAATGAAGAATGAAGAATGAAGAATGAAGAATGAAGAATGAAGAATGGAGAATGAAGAATGAAGAATGAAGAATGAAGAATGAAGAATGAAGAATGAAGAATGAAGAATGAAGAATGAAGAATGAAGAATGAAGAATGAAGAATGAAGAATGAAGAATGAAGAATGAAGAATGAAGAATGAAGAATGAAGAATGAAGAATGAAGAATGAAGAATGAAGAATGAAGAATGAAGAATGAAGAATGAAGAATGAAGAATGAAGAATGAAGAATGAAGAATGAAGAATGAAGAATGAAGAATGAAGAATGAAGAATGAAGAATGAAGAATGAAGAATGAAGAATGAAGAATGAAGAATGAAGAATGAAGAATGAAGAATGAAGAATGAAGAATGAAGAATGAAGAATGAAGAATGAAGAATGAAGAATGAAGAATGAAGAATGAAGAATGAAGAATGAAGAATGAAGAATGAAGAATGAAGAATGAAGAATGAAGAATGAAGAATGAAGAATGAAGAATGAAAAATGATGTTGGTAAATGTTACAAAATCAAAGTTTTGTTAATTTTTAGCAAAACAAAGCTTCTTGAAAAAACGAGTTCTCAACGAAAAATGTTACCAGTCCAATTCCTGTCACGAACCAAGTTCGAAACGAAAATTCCCTACAAAACTAACTCCTGCGCGAGAGTGAAATTATTAATATTGACATCGATGATATGATTATTTTTATATCGCGTCGCTAAGGCAAATACGACAAAAGAGTGCTGGTGGATTTCTCGCAGATGACGACGGTCGCGGGCATAACTTCAGGGGAAAATATTTTCCTTCGGCTTGCCGCGGGAGGTGCAGCGAGTTGGGCGAATATCTTTAGCCAATTTACGACCACGACGGCAGTCGTTGTCGGGGGTAAATATTTGCTGGAAATGGAAGTAAGTATAGGAAAGAAAAGTGCTCGCTGACTTTCACTAGCGCGCGAAAAGATGATTTCGATGTTGGAGGCAGCTCTTGCGAAGCATTGAACGCCATCGGGATTAGGTCTATCGGGTGACGATAATGCCACCGAAGGGAGGAAGCCATGTGTGACGGAACGTTAAGGAGGAGGAAAAAACAGGTTTATGGAATTTATGAGCAAACATAATCGAAGATATTCGGTAGGAAAATATTTTCCATTTCAATTAGGGTAAGTAATCGGGAAGTGCGGCACTAGATTAGGGCGTGCCGGGGAGGGAGGGGGAGATGAGTGCTGCTGAATCAATATTCCAAGAAAGAGCTCGACACTACTTTGCATTTTCTTGGTAGATTCAAAGCCCGTTTGCCACACATAATGGAAGCAAATCACGTGTCTTGTTCTACAACAAGGTCTTGTAAATCCGAACTTTGTCCGAGAACCCTTTTCTCACCTTGCACACTTGCCCAAGCCAAAGAGCCCAAGGATCAATTCATCATCTTATATTTATGCAGTCAGGCAAAACCATTACCACATTTCGAGGAAGCAGGTGGAGTGAGAGTCCAACGTCCGGTCTTGATCCGATTTCCAGAATGTGGCCCGGGCTCGATGGAGTCGAAGCTTCAACCGCATGAAATTGGATGGTCGACCAGTTCGAGCGGTGGGAATGGGTTTGGCAAATTTTTGCCTGTTATTATGCTTGTAATTGGTTGAAAACTGCCCGCCGACGAACGTCGGAAGGAATCTGTCAGAAGACAGGAATTTTGTGGTTTGGAGTTGGATTATCGACACAAATCGAAGAAACTAGTTTGGGGTTCATTCCGACATCAAACAGTACGTGGAATGATCTTAAACTGGTTCGTTTTTGAGACAGATGGACAGATTTTGACAGATTCACTTCATTCACTTTTTCACTATTCACTTGTACTTACCAGTTTTATAAACTCTTTTCTGCACTTACCTTTTCATCCGGATCCATCTTCACTTCACACACTCACTCTAGCTATTTCAGTACCTCAAGTATGAAGTCTGTAATAGAGAGCTCGTTTATTTTCAAGAACTTACCTCCTTAACTTTGATTTTCGAACAAACAATTTCAATACCTTGATTCTGAAGTCCGTAATCGAGATCTCGTTCAACCCTTCCAGCTTCCGAATCTCACACACAAATATCAGTGGTTTTGGTCACCGCACCGTGACGAGATAAAGTGACGATGGGCGTTGAATAATTTATCGAAACTGGCACCGGTGACCATCCCCCTCCCCCTCTTAATGGTGATGGTTATTGACTTGCTGGTCTTGTCAGATCAGTCGGTGGTCAGTCATCCAGTTGGACTCTGTGCCGAGTGCTTGTTAGAATTTTAATGGACACTTGCGGTTTCCATTTCGAAGTTGTGACACCGGACATTGGCAGATTTGCACACAGCCGTGATTCGCACACTTGTTGATTCAATTTGTTTGACATTTGGAAATCGTCATGACTTCCTCACCCCCTGCTTGGAAATTTTCCCTCGTGGAAAACTCATCATCCACGTGCCACACATTCCGGGAAGGGGTCGGTGGGGTGAAAATGTTTCACATAATTCATTCACATGGCAGCAATTTACGGCATTATTTACGATACACTATTATCGCCATTTCCCCTCCTCCCTTTCACAAGAAGTTCAATGGGTTCGGCAATTATCGAGATAATGGCCCCAGCCTCGCCGTCATCGGCGGTGGAAAACAATACCAAATGGGTGCATTTTCGCGAAGAATGGCGCGCTTCGCGTGTCCTTTATCACTTTGTTTGGCGGGAAATCGCTTTTCGCCGTTATGAGCTGTTTATTGGGTGGTAGCGTGGAAAAGGATCGTTTTTTCGGGTTTTCGGGTTAATGATTGAGGTTGAATTAACCGATACATAAATTTGAAGGTGTAGTCTACATTAAGGCGATTAATTTTTACCGTGAAAACTTTTCAAAGAAATCTGAATATTTCATGAACCCATCAGTCTTAACGTCAAATTGCGCCTCAATTATTCAATCCATCAAATGCATCCAAAAATCCGTCCACTTTTCCCCACTTCCATGTCCACCGCAGCCCCAGTCCCATCTGGTAACCGTCAAGTAACCACCCTCGAAACGCGAGGAAAATAAAATTGATCTTTCTAATTGCTCGGCCGTGGTCTCAATAATTAATCACCTAATCCGCTTCGGAGCTGCAGTGTACTGCTCACTTTTCCACTCGTACGGGTTTATCGGGGAGGAAAATTAATGAAATATCAAAATTGATGGTGAATAATTAAACTGATCGCCGCGAAAATTAACTCACCCGTGAAGGTGCGCAGAGTAGTGGTGCTTAAGGGGTGGTGGGATTATTCGAACTTCTTATGATGATTTACAAACAATTCAAACTAATATTTTCAACCCCTTCTTTTGAAATCAACGCCATCTATTGGCATTAAACCTCCACTAACCCCCAAATTTATGCAACCACCACAGCAAAATTTCACCCCAACTTACCCTTAGTTCCCTTACAGCCCCCTCGCAAAAGATGGATTAGTCTGCCTAAAATTAACGCTTCGATGCCTTCCTCTTCATCGCGGGTGCTCCGTTCAGGAAACTGCACAAAATTAAGGAAAAAAGAGCAATTTCTGTAAACCAAAGTCAGGCAATTTGATGTAAGTTGAGCAACGAAAAAAAAAACATCGTCAGTTTATTAATGGAGAGAAAACGTCTGCTGCAGAATCGGTCAAGATGGTGTGCGTAATGCAAGCCCAAAAATTTGTAATTAATTACTGTGTTGTCCGATTGGAAAAGGGGTGATTTTTTGGTTGCTGTGAAAAAAGGATACTGGAAATGACTGTCTGAACTGAATTGTGAAATATAGACAATGAACTTACGATTTGAATATGTAAATTTTTGCTTTTCTATTATTTCAAATAAAAGATCCAAAGGCTTTTTAAAGCTTGTGAAAACCTTACGTTGTGCTTGTGTTTGTGTTTATAGGACCTTTTCAATAAAAACTCTGTATATGTTTTCGTGAAAACACTGAAATCGATATTATTCATAAAAGCAAACTTGATATTTCATAAACTTTCAAACGTTTAACAAAAATAATTTTAATTCCCAAATTCTAAATTCCCGGGCAGACGGTAATAACAAAATTCATGCCATTTCAATAACAAATTCTGTTAAAATAACAGAAAGCGTTATGGAATCTTCCTGAAAAGTCAATTTTTGCATAAAGGTTTAATAACAGTTTATGTTATCATAACAAAATTTGTTATTGGTCTGACATTGGTTGAAAGCCAAAACAACTTTGGAATAACATTTTTTGTTGTGGAAGAATAACTCCAACTGTTATTAGGATGATCGGATTAGTTGTTAAAATAACAAAAAATAATAACAAAGATTTGTTCGAAGAATAACTAAAAATGTTATAAGTCTGTTATTACAATAACAATTCAATAACAAAAAAATCATAACAACGAATAACAAATTTTGTTATAAATAACATAAAATGTTATTGGCCTAGTATTTTCAAATATCAAAAAATGTTATTCCCATGTTATTTCCGTCTGCTCGGGTTTATCTAAATAATTCCTTGAATATTTCTGTTAAACCATGTTTTCATATCGTTAAATTGTACGGATTTAATAAATCATAACTTGCACGATTTGCTAGATTTTCGAACTTTAAGACTCGTTTGAAAGATCTCTCGATTATATATCCAACCATAAGCCGGATAATTAATCCGGACATTGTTTACATATCGATAAGTGAGATAATGCTTCTATAAAAGTACTTAAACCTCACTTAAGTGGTTATAACATGACACTGGGTTGCCAGAATTGGGTACTAAATCCCTATGTCAATTTTTATGTACAACAGTTAAAATACGATTAAAAACCATTTCTGATCACTTTTTTTCATTTTAATTAAAAAAAAATTACAAGACAACATTTTATCGATGGATCAACTATGGTCCCCTTGGAACGAGCTGTCAAGTAGGACCTTTCTGTCAAGAAGGGCCGTGAAGTTAATTTTTCAAAATTGAATTAAAAATCCATTTTAAATCCTTTGCGGTTGTTCAAAGGGTCATTGTACTCCGAAAAATAAGCTTTATCGTTGTGACCAATGATATCACAAATTTAAGCTTCATTTTAGGACCCAATTGCAATGTTTTGGACTAGTTGAAGAGGTTTTTTGATTACCTATTAGATGGGTCGGACGATGGCACATAGTTCACATACATTTGAGTGAGATCCGGATTCAAAAAAGTTTATAAATATCACTTAAGTGGTCAAAATTTGAGACAGGGTTTCCAGATCTTCAAATTTTGAACTCTTTGGAAAAGTCTCTTGATTATTTTTCCAACGATATGTAACATGCCGGTATTTGAGTCAATATCTGGCTACTAATCTAACATCCGGATATATGAGAAAACACATTTTGAAGTATAAATTTTGAACTACATATCGAGTCTTCAAACTATATAAAACTCGACGTATGGGACCCAAACCGAGTCGAATGCAACTGGTTTGAGTTTAATCGGTTCAGCCAGTGCTGAGTAACATGAGCTAGTTTGTTAGTCACGTACACACACATACACATACACTTGTTCAGTTTTCGATTCTGAGTCGATATGTATTTGGATGTAACAAAAATGACTTTTTGGCGGGCATTCAAAGGTTTGTTCTGGTGGTACTAAGCCCAAATCCAAAATATGAGCTTGATTGGACGCAACAGGAGCTGGCGCTCCTCCCTTCAGTTTTAAATGCGATTTAACCCGTAAAAAAATATTTTTTCAAAAATGTATATTTTTGAGGCATTTTGGCCTCTGAAACGTTTATTTTCAACATCATTGGCGTGTAGGCCAGATCCTTGCGCATCTTTTGGTATATATAACATAGAAATTTGGAGCACCCTGGAGCTCGGTACAGACCTTCAAAGTTTGACATTTTTTCGAAAACGTCCAATCAAGCTCATATTTTGGATTTGGGCTTAGTATGCCCACCGGAACAAACCCTTGAATGCCCGCCAAAAAGTAATTTTTGTTACACTCTAATATGTATACATGAAGGTGTGTTAACGAAGTTCTTAAAAAAAAGTTCTTTTTCAGACCAGGATTATAGCCTTACAATTTTGGAGAAAAAAATTAAATCATTTTTTTGATAAGTCTTTTGGACTTAATCGATCAAAATAGAGAAAAGTTCGCAGAATATTTTCAGAAAATAAAATATCAGCTATTATTTTGTTTAATAAGAGTAGAAATCAATGCAATTTGGATAAATTAAAAGCAAATTCCAAATTTATAAATTAATGTATGAGTACCCTACCCATTCAATTATTCGAACGTTTAGATCAGAAATCTTTTCATAGAGAACGAAAAGACCTATTGTCCCAAACAATTCTTACTTGGTTTGGGATAAGGTTTTTCCATACAAGGTCAAACGGTCAAACCCGTTTGACCTTGTATGGAAAAACCTCATCTTAACATTTTAGTTTGAAAACTTACTACTGGTCAAATATGTAATCTAATCGAATCTCTCAAAGCATATTCATAAGAAATTTCATGGATTTGTATATGAACCAAACGATTTCCAGCGACTTTCCCGAAGAAACACATACACACCCACACACACTCATGCACTATTGTAAAAACCCTAACTCAGCCCGGGAGCATGTTGACAGCTCCCATACATACTGAGCGTACCCCGTTTTGTGGGCCCTGTGGGACTAAGATGGCGGCCTTCGATATTATCTAGCCAAACATTTGAAAATTGAGAATAGTTTAAATAAATATTGTTTTTGCCTTGTTTTGGTTTAAAACGACAAAATAGGCATTCTGGAATCATTTTCTTTAAAAACTTGTTTAGAGATACGCCACGTTCAAATATTAGTCTAGAACAGTTAAATGAGCGTGCCGCAAAAGCCGTCGGTGAATGCGCGCAACTCACGAAAACCTTCATCTTAGGGTCCTTTTGCCCTAACTACACCTAGTCAAGACTCGAACCAAACCACTTCCCTACTTGGGACGTAAATCTCAAGTATGGCGTGCGTTATAGTTCGCATATTTAGATATCAAAAGCACGTAAATTGCTGTTTCACGGCAGTATTACAAGGAACTACCGAGCAGTTCTTACTGAACACATCGTAGCATCCGCACTCCAGGTTTCTTTTGTCACACCTCCTTCAACTGAAGTGAATGTTACATCGGTTGTTCGAAGCTCTTTTTGGAACCCTGATTTTGAAAGTACAGCGTGCGTGTCGTTGAGCGTTACCATTGTCGACTGATTCGCAAGATTGGATATAGCTTCTAGAGCAAAACACCGCAGTTGCGATCTATTGATTTGTGTGTCATATTGCGTAAGTAGCATCCCCTGTGAAATACCGGGCTTGCATTACCGGACCTTTGTTAAAGTGCGCGTTCACCAACACCGTCAATCGTCGCACGGATCTTCGCTGCCAACCGTACCGTTTGATTTTCGTGAGGCCAGGCTGCTTGTGCTTCAACGTCGGATATAATTCTTGCGAGGCGATTTCACGGTTTTTGTTAAGTTCGTCTCCATGTTCCATGTGTTTGAAGTCAGTAGGTTCAGATTTAGACTACAGTTCAGTTGACAGTGGGGATGTGATCCTTTGTCTTTTTTTTCCGTACCGGTCTCCACCGTAGCTGATGGGCAATAGAACGGCTCTAGCCGAACGGTCTTTGGTGTTCTCGATGTTTGCTCGTCCGTGGTTGAGTTAAAGATGTAGTTGATTGGTGGGATCACTGCGATGTTCTTCTTCTACAGATCAGAAACCCGTCTACAGCGATCGGTCGGAGTTTGGAACTCTTATACTTTTCAACAGTAACAGGTGATATCGAGTTTAGACTCTCAGTTATAATTAAGAATTTTCCCCATTTCTTTCACAACTTACATGTTTTGGTTTGAATGCTTAAAAAAATTAGCCTTCGAAAAGCTTAACAATGTCAATGTTTTCATCAAGTATTTAACAGATAAGTATCTATATTTAAGCGGTAATGCGCAAGCTAATGCTCGTTACGACCGTTTCACCGACTTCAATCAAACCATCCACATTAACGACCCCCGGGTCTTTTGTGGTCTCTATTGCAAGTTTCTGCTCGAACCTAGGAGTCCGAAGGCTTGAATGGGGAGAGCACCCAAACCTCTTTCTACTCCAAGGAACCTTCCACCCCAGTGTTTGAACTGACGACCTTTGGATTGCGAGTCCAACCGCCGCCAGCGATTCCACCGGAGTAGGCTTGGTTTGGTGTGTTGTTTGTACTTATGGCATGGAGACGACTCCTACACCTGGAATGACTTAACGGCCTAACAACCAAGGCCGGGACCGACATTTTACTTCCTCATCCGATGGAAGGTAGCACCGACTTTTGCCACCCGAATAACGGAAAAAATGCATTCGAATCACAAAATCACTTTTTTTTCGTAAAGTCGCGATAACTCGTGATGTTTACAAGCAAACCCCTTATGTTTCTACATCATTTTTTTTTGTAATTGTCTGCTCTACAACTTTGTAGAACATTGTTGCACTCTAAAAAATAACCCTGCAAAGTTAGAAAAAACACGAAATTTTAAAATGAAAAATGTTGTTCTAAATGAAAAAATTAACCTTCAGGGTCAATGTAGATTCGAAAAGTACATTAAATTTACCTTAAATTGACATGTTCCAAAAATTTTTACGGTCGAGTAACGGAAAATGGCAGTGTTTTTAAAACTTTTTTAGTGTTTTTTTTTCGATGAAAAATACGTTTTTTTCGGAATTCTGAGTATGCCACCAAATCGGGCGTTTAATTTTACATAAAAGTCTCTTTGACACCAAATTTATATCTCATCACCGTTTCAGGCTGCAAATTATTGAAAAACACCTCTTTTTTCGCATGTTAAAAAATGAAAGGGGTCGTACCGCCCCTCCGTCACGAGATATCAAAAAACGGACCTCAGATTCGTGATCAGGGGCAAAAGTTACCCCTTAGGACAAAGTTTCATTGCAAATCGAAGAGGGGTCGAGGCAACTGCTGTGTGAGTTGGCGGAGAATTGCCCCAAAATGAGATGCTTTGTGCTGTCCTGTGATGCTGATAAGCATGCTTTGTCGTCCACAGGATTTTAAACGCACAGTTAACATTTAAGCAAAGACACCCACCGGATCTTGAGTTTGGAACCAACAATAAGCGAAGACACACAATAAAAAGCAATAAGCCTTTGTATGCATTCAGGCGCTATCAAAAAGCTTTTGGAATTGATTTGAAGGCATAAATTATTGAGATTGTCTAAATATATTTTTTTATCTTTCTTTTCATTTCATACCGGAACCGATGG
The DNA here is from genome assembly GCF_016801865.2 of Culex pipiens pallens. Lineage (NCBI taxonomy): Eukaryota > Metazoa > Arthropoda > Insecta > Diptera > Culicidae > Culex > Culex pipiens. The sequence continues at coordinate 55,415,774 of NC_068937.1, read as the reverse complement.
TGCAGTGGTAAGCGTAATTGCCTTTCACCCCAGTTGGACTGGGTTCGATCCTAGACGGTCCCGGTGGCATTTTTCGAGACGAGATCTGTCTGATCACGCCTTCCTTTGGACGGGGAAGTAAATGTTGGCCCCGATCTAACCTAGAGGTTAGGTCGTTAGCTCAGTCCAGGTGTAGAAGTCGTCTCCCTGGGCTCTCGGTGGAGTCGCTTGTAGGCAGTTGGAATCACAATCCAAAGGTCGTCAGTTCGAATCCCGGGGTGGATGGAAGCTAAGGTGTAAAAAGAGGTTTGCAATTGCCTCAACAATCAAGCTTTCGGATACCTAGTTTCGAGTAGGAATCTCGCAATCGAGAATTTGGACTTATTTGATTTTTTTTAAACAATTTGTTTTCAGAATTCTACGGTTCTTTGCTTAGAAGTCATTAAACGAAAACTTTCTCATAATGACAGATTTCCAAGCAAGACAAAAAAACTCAAAAAAAGTCAATCCCCATCTAAATCCGCCTTCCAGTAGGAGAGTCACTTAACTCCGAACTAGAACAGAAGAGCCAACCATATGTTAATCCTAGATTTACTCCACCAGGACGACGTTGCATGATGATTCTACACAGCATCCAGCCGGCGCAGCAGACGGCAGCAGAGAGAGCTTAGCATACATTAGCACCACTCGTCCCACGTGGTGCACAACCCCCCCATCGAGTGAGGAATTTCCATAAAACACGTGAGCGACGACAACACACGTGGAGCTGCTTTCCCCCCATAAATTCGTCAAAATTAAGCATTTCGCATAATTATATGCTAATATCTGCTCTCGTTTGGTGGAGTCCCACCGTCAGCCGTCAGCAGTCGAAATTAACAAATTCTCTCGTATTTGAACTCCGGCCCACCCCTGCGGGTCCTCCCCGTGTCAAGACTTGAAAGGAGTGTACGTCGCCACGTGGAATGCTGCTGCTGCTCACTCGGAAGAGCGGTTTTAAGCGCGCCATGAAATTACTTCACTAACACCTCCTCGCGGATCATGGGGAGTGAGACGCTTTTTTTCCACCGGAAAAGATTTTTTCTCTCGAGGGGAGCTGAAATAAAAACGAAGGAAAAGTCAAATCCTTTAAAAAAGGGGAGGTGGAAGGGGAACAAGTAGCGAACAAGCATCGAAGATTTTCACTTTCTTGTGTTTGTTCTTGAAGAGGAAATAAACAGCCTGAAAGTAGGGGAAATATACCCATTTTAATCACTCTAAGCCGATCGACCAATTCTCATCACTTTTGCCGTTTTCCGCTATTAAATCAAAATTTTCAGATGTATCAACAATGGAGAGTTGCTTGCTCACTTTTATTTGAGCTATATATTACTTTGGAACAGTCAAAAACACTTTATTTAAGCTGTAATTCATGATCAAAGTGCTGATAGGCCGATAATAGAAATAGGCTGAAAAAGGGTATAGTTCCCCTATTAAGAGGCTATAAGCAAGACATAAAACTTCTTAAAAAATTACAATAAACATATTAAAATAAGAAAAAGAAATAAAATCGACATGACCATGCCAATTTATTAATTTTTTAATTTGTTAATTTGTTAATTTGTTAATTTGTTAATTTGTTAATTTGTTAATTTGTTAATTTGTTAATTTGTTAATTTGTTAATTTGTTAATTTGTTAATTTGTTAATTTGTTAATTTGTTAATTTGTTAATTTGTTAATTTGTTAATTTGTTAATTTGTTAATTTGTTAATTTGTTAATTTGTTAATTTGTTAATTTGTTAATTTGTTAATTTGTAAATTTTTAAATTTGTTAATTTGTTAATTTGTTAATTTGTTAATTTGTTAATTTGTTAATTTGTTAATCTGTTAATTTGTTAATTTGTTAATTTGTTAATTTGTTAATTTGTTAATTTGTTAATTTGTTAATTTGTTAATTTGTTAATTTGTTAATTTGTTAATTTGTTAATTTGTTAATTTGTTAATTTGTTAATTTGTTAATTTGTTAATTTGTTAATTTGTTAATTTGTTAATTTGTTAATTTGTTAATTTGTTAATTTGTTAATTTGTTAATTTGTTAATTTGTTAATTTGTTAATTTGTTAATTTGTTAATTTGTTAATTTGTTAATTTGTTAATTTGTTAATTTGTTAATTTGTTAATTTGTTAATTTGTTAATTTGTTAATTTGTTAATTTGTTAATTTGTTAATTTGTTAATTTGTTAATTTGTTAATTTGTTAATTTGTTAATTTGTTAATTTGTTAATTTGTTAATTTGTTAATTTGTTAATTTGTTAATTTGTTAATTTGTTAATTTGTTAATTTGTTAATTTGTTAATTTGTTAATTTGTTAATTTGTTAATTTGTTAATTTGTTAATTTGTTAATTTGTTAATTTGTTAATTTGTTAATTTGTTAATTTGTTAATTTGTTAATTTGTTAATTTGTTAATTTGTTAATTTGTTAATTTGTTAATTTGTTAATTTGTTAATTTGTTAATTTGTTAATTTGTTAATTTGTTAATTTGTTAATTTGTTAATTTGTTAATTTGTTAATTTGTTAATTTGTTAATTTGTTAATTTGTTAATTTGTTAATTTGTTAATTTGTTAATTTGTTAATTTGTTAATTTGTTAATTTGTTAATTTGTTAATTTGTTAATTTGTTAATTTGTTAATTTGTTAATTTGTTAATTTGTTAATTTGTTAATTTGTTAATTTGTTAATTTGTTAATTTGTTAATTTGTTAATTTGTTAATTTGTTAATTTGTTAATTTGTTAATTTGTTAATTTGTTAATTTGTTAATTTGTTAATTTGTTAATTTGTTAATTTGTTAATTTGTTAATTTGTTAATTTGTTAATTTGTTAATTTGTTAATTTGTTAATTTGTTAATTTGTTAAATTTGTTAATTTGTTAATTTGTTAATTTGTTAATTTGTTAATTTGTTAATTTGTTAATTTGTTAGTTTGTTAATTTGTTAATTTGTTAATTTGTTAATTTGTTAATTTGTTTATTTGTTAATTTGTTAATTTGTTAATTTGTTAATTTTTTAATCTGTTAATTTGTTAATTTGTTAATTTTTAATTTGTTAATTTGAAAATTTGTTAATTTGCTAATTTGTTAATTTGTTAATTTGTTAATTTGTTAATTTGTTAATTTGTTAATTTGTTAATTTGTTAATTTGTTAATTTGTTAATTTGTTAATTTGTTAATTTGTTAATTTGTTAATTTGTTAATTTGTTAATTTGTTAATTTGTTAATTTGTTAATTTGTTAATTTGTTAATTTGTTAATTTGTTAATTTGTTAATTTGTTAATTTGTTAATTTGTTAATTTGTTAATTTGTTAATTTGTTAATTTGTTAATTTGTTAATTTGTTAATTTGTTAATTTGTTAATTTGTTAATTTGTTAATTTGTTAATTTGTTAATTTGTTAATTTGTTAATTTGTTAATTTGTTAATTTGTTAATTTGTTAATTTGTTAATTTGTTAATTTGTTAATTTGTTAATTTGTTAATTTGTTAATTTGTTAATTTGTTAATTTGTTAATTTGTTAATTTGTTAATTTGTTAATTTGTTAATTTGTTAATTTGTTAATTTGTTAATTTGTTAATTTGTTAATTTGTTAATTTGTTAATTTGTTAATTTGTTAATTTGTTAATTTGTTAATTTGTTAATTTGTTAATTTGTTAATTTGTTAATTTGTTAATTTGTTAATTTGTTAATTTGTTAATTTGTTAATTTGTTAATTTGTTAATTTGTTAATTTGTTAATTTGTTAATTTGTTAATTTGTTAATTTGTTAATTTGTTAATTTGTTAATTTGTTAATTTGTTAATTTGTTAATTTGTTAATTTGTTAATTTGTTAATTTGTTAATTTGTTAATTTGTTAATTTGTTTATTTGTTAATTTGTTAATTTGTTAATTTGTTAATTTGTTAATTTGTTTATTTGTTAATTTGTTTATTTGTTAATTTGTTTATTTGTTTATTTTTTTAATTTGATTTGTTAGTTAGTTGATTCGTTTCAAGATGTTCCGGAAACCCAAAAATATAGACTAATGTACTTAGTGGGAACCACCTGTTCCCAAATTACCAGGTTTGAAGAAAAAAAACCCAAGTTTTATGACGAAAACACATGTCTCATAATTATAGACCCAAGAAGAAAAAACTTCCAAGCGATAAAACGCTCCTGCCTACATTAAAGCGCCCCATTATTAATGGTTTCAATTTTGGAATCCAACCCACCCCAACTCGCTTCTCTTCTTCGCTTATCATGCCACCAAAAGACAGAGTTTAATTGAACAGCACTTAATTCAAGCATTTCGATGGTCCTTGCTGACGACATCACCTACCACTCTATCTATCCATTAGAGAGGACACCCCTTTCGATTTCAGTGGCAAATGGCAGGTCGATGGGTCAATCGCTTGGGCAAACAACAAACGACGATGACGACGACGACGTTGCACTTTGGCCATTCATTCATATTCTATTACCTTGGGTGGCATGAAACGACCTGAGGAGAGGGAGGTGAAAGGGTTTTTTTTTTGTGTTGGACGTGGAGGAGAAAAACTGGTGACCAATAATTGTTAATTATAGGGCGGCTAAAAGGGCGCAACCATTATCCAGGTGGGGGTCATCGATTGAGAACGAAAAACAGGTTGTTGCAGCAATTTAGGCGCTTTCGAAGCGGGTTTGAGTTTTTGTTTCATCTACTTGTAACTAAGAAGAAATCTGCTACACAGAAAAAAAATAATGTAAATTTGGAAGCTGTAATTTTGGAAGGTTGAATATTACCTCTTTTATGATGTTATTTTACCTCAATTTAGACTGAAAAAGTGACATTACACCAGAAAAGTGGTAAAATTACACATATCCAGTGGTAAAATTACACCTTTTTTCTGACATAAAAGATGTACCCCTTCCCAGATGTAATATTACCATGATTTTTTTTTCTGTGTACTTAATGTTTAGTTTATTTAATCATAACAGTATATTTTTACCATTGTCTTGTTTTATACTGTACTGAATCTTCTAAATTTTCACAACTAATTCGAATCAAGAAAATAAATTGCTGTTTCAAATATCCCTTCATTTAAAGTCGAAATTACCAACAGACATACTAAACCACATCCCATTATCTCGAAAGGCAAAGGATTTCACACTTGCGGTTCAAAAGGTACATTATTTGGAATTACGTTTCCCATTCTCGTGCTCCTGGCTGTGGCGAAATCGAAAGCAGCCGGAAAAATCCCAGCCCAGACAGGATTCGCTCCCAAGAGATCTGCAGGTGAAGTGTGAATGTGATTGGAAAATTTTCTGCTTGTTTTTCTTTCTCTCTCATACTCTCTCTAGAAGTTACATTTTAAAACTGCTCACTTTCCGCCAATCTCCCCTACTGTCTAGGAAACCTCTAAGTGGCACAACCATACGAATGGGTGCCGTAAACTATTAAGCCAAGCTGAAAAATAACAGCCAAAGTACGCATCATCAGACAATTTTCCCAACCATTCAAGATACGCGCCAAGATTTTCCTCCCTCCAGATTAGACACGTGTGTGTAGTTTTGGGACGCTTCGTTGCCATTTCGCAGCCGTTTTTCGTCGGTTGGAGGAACATTACATCGGCTGAAATCCACATCCACGTGGGGAATATTCAAACTAATCTTGGAAGATGTGCGATGTAGGCGATTTCCACGCCAAGGTTGAAGTTAAAAACACAAAAAATGCAAAAATACAAAAATACAAAAATACAAAAATAAAAAAAAATAAAAAAATACAAAAATACAAAAATACAAAAATACAAAAATACAAAAATACAAAAATACAAAAATACAAAAATACAAAAATACAAAAATACAAAAATACAAAAATACAAAAATACAAAAATACAAAAATACAAAAATACAAAAATACAAAAATACAAAAATACAAAAATACAAAAATACAAAAATACAAAAATACAAAAATACAAAAATACAAAAATACAAAAATACAAAAATACAAAAATACAAAAATACAAAAATACAAAAATACAAAAATACAAAAATACAAAAATACAAAAATACAAAAATACAAAAATACAAAAATACAAAATACAAAAATACAAAAATACAAAAATACAAAAATACAAAAATACAAAAATACAAAAATACAAAAATACAAAAATACAAAAATACAAAAATACAAAAATACAAAAATACAAAAATACAAAAATACAAAAATACAAAAATACAAAAATACAAAAATACAAAAATACAAAAATACAAAAATACAAAAATACAAAAATACAAAAATACAAAAATACAAAAATACAAAAATACAAAAATACAAAAATACAAAATACAAAAATACAAAAATACAAAAATACAAAAATACAAAAATACAAAAATACAAAAATACAAAAATACAAAAATACAAAAATACAAAAATACAAAAATACAAAAATACAAAAATACAAAAATACAAAAATACAAAAATACAAAAATACAAAAATACAAAAATACAAAAATACAAAAATACAAAAATACAAAATACAAAAATACAAAAATACAAAAATACAAAAATACAAAAATACAAAATACAAAATACAAAAATACAAAAATACAAAAATACAAAAATACAAAAATACAAAAATACAAAAATACAAAAATACAAAAATACAAAAATACAAAAATACAAAAATACAAAAATACAAAAATACAAAAATACAAAAATACAAAAATACAAAAATACAAAATACAAAAATACAAAAATACAAAAATACAAAAATACAAAAATACAAAAATACAAAAATACAAAAATACAAAAATACAAAAATACAAAAATACAAAAATACAAAATACAAAAATACAAAAATACAAAAATACAAAAATACAAAAATACAAAAATACAAAAATACAAAAATACAAAAATACAAAAATACAAAAATACAAAAATACAAAAATACAAAAATACAAAAATACAAAAATACAAAAATACAAAAATACAAAAATACAAAAATACAAAAATACAAAAATACAAAAATACAAAAATACAAAAATACAAAAATACAAAAATACAAAAATACAAAATACAAAAATACAAAAATACAAAAATACAAAAATACAAAAATACAAAAATACAAAAATACAAAAATACAAAAATACAAAAATACAAAAATACAAAAATACAAAAATACAAAAATACAAAAATACAAAAATACAAAAATACAAAAATACAAAATACAAAAATACAAAAATACAAAAATGCAAAAATACAAAAATACAAAAATACAAAAATACAAAAATACAAAAATACAAAAATACAAAAATACAAAATACAAAAATACAAAAATACAAAAATACAAAAATACAAAAATACAAAAATACAAAAATACAAAAATACAAAAATACAAAAATACAAAAATACAAAAATACAAAAATACAAAAATACAAAAATACAAAAATACAAAAATACAAAATACAAAAATACAAAAATACAAAAATACAAAAATACAAAAATACAAAAATACAAAAATACAAAAATACAAAAATACAAAAATACAAAAATACAAAAATACAAAAATACAAAAATACAAAAATACAAAAATACAAAAATACAAAAATACAAAAATACAAAAATACAAAAATACAAAAATACAAAAATACAAAAATACAAAAATACAAAAATACAAGACTTCAACTCTGAGGTCCCTGGAACATAACCTAAAAGGATAAAGAACGTCTCATACGAGAGCTCACGTCATTCCAAAATATATGCGTCTACCAGCCTCGTCCCACTAGATCCCGGATGGGTCCTGCAAACATCCACCTCCATGGCTGGAATCCACCGATTCAGCCTCCTCTACACGCCGAGCGTAAATTCCTGGCCTGATAATTAGGTTTCTTGACATTGAAGACAAGCTGCTTTCGCCGAAGCCGTAATTGCTTGGTCCCAACTACTCCCGAGAAAACTTTAAACCCTTCAAGATCGTCGTACGTGCCCCATCTTCAGCGTGTCTTAAAGAGAGGTGTGGCGCTTGTTCTTGGCTGGGGTGTCGGGGATAGAAAGTGGCGCTAAATGAATGAAATTATTGTACGCCAGAAGTATAATTGTCGCTGGCGACAAGTTGCAAGGGCAAGCAACCAGAGGATGAAGAAGCTGGCACACGTTTAGTCCTTGTCAACGGTCGGCGGCGCGCCAATAACTGGTGTGACACTTGAACTTGAAGTGTTTTGTACCGCGGGTGAAACGTGGCTTTGAATGTGGTGGGGTTGAAGATGAGGGAAGGTGCTGGTAATTGCATTTGTTGACACAATCGAAATAGACCTAGACAAGCAAAATAATGAGATTTGAGAATATTGTTTGAAATATAACACAATCGTTATTAAACTTTTACTAGGGAAGAGTTAAAATAAATAAAAATTGTCAAACTTTCACAAACGCGTTGAACGATTTTATTTTTAATATCATGTAAATCCTTAAAGCTTCACATTTCTTTACCCCCAATTGGCTTCTTCCCCCTCGCACGCCTAAAGCGGTGCGTGTCTTGACTGAGTTTTTTTGTACTCCAAACATTTTGAACAAGGGTATGTGTCTCGGATAGCTTTTTTTCCTTCTGCAGTTTGAGGTTTGCGGATTTGCAACATGAGAAAAGGGCGGATAAACATTTTGCTTGAACTATTTGGCAATTTCCCAGACAACAGGTAAATATTGAACAAAACCTGCAGGGTTAAACCAGCTATTGTTTATCACCTCGAGTTTTGTGAAAATGTTAAAGTTAGCCTGAGAATAAGCAAAATAGTTCAAACTGTCAAATTGCTTATCCACCTTCGTGTTGCTCCAGAAGCTGTAAACAGCTCACTCACATACTGCAAACCTCAAACTGCATCAGAAAAAAAAGCTACCCGAGACACAAACCCTTGCTTAAAATATTTCGAGCACACTAAAAACTCAGTCGAAACACGAACCCCTTAAGGTGTGCGAGGGGGAAGAAGCCAATTGGGGGTAAAGAAATGTGAAGCTTTAAGGATTTACATGATATTAAAGCGCTTATGCGCTCTTTTCAAATGTTGATCCAGACTTGCAGGGTTGTTGAAAAATCTGTGAAACGGCAATATTTGCAGGTTTCGCCCCTTTTCAAGTGTATCGCTTATTTCAGAGATTTTGTAATAATCATGAAAGTTGTAAAAAGCTCTCCAACATAGTGGACACCTCAAACTACAGCAGAAAAAAACAGCCCTCTGTCACGACGGCCATGTTTATGAAACCTAAATGTTCGACGCGAACATGAAGACAACAAAGAAGATGAAGAATGCATTTGCTGTCAAAATTTGAAAATAAACAAGCCGCGTGGTAAAAAAAAGGCATAATTTCATAATGTTGAAATGATTTCCATGAAAAAATAATGACACGGGACGGATTTCCAAACACATGTTCCTGAAGGACCCTATCCGCCAGATACTATGGATAAATGCCCCGCGAAGTGGCGATGAAGACGTTTTGCAAGTTCAAAATTCAGATTTGTTCGGACCACTTCGCGATGAACTTCTTGTCGGATTCTACACAATTCCTTCGATTCCCTGTGCGAGTCGACCGCGGGAGTGAGCCAGTCCTCGGAGGTTATCGAAGGATGCTCGGAAAGACCAGCTCCGCCACAATCACCGGAATCACGGATGTTTCTGCATTTGGTCGGTTACTCCCTGCCGGAGATTGCAGCGAGTTGTTCGGAAGGATCAACAGCGAGACTTGGCCAGTCCTCGGTCTAGTACTACCCGGCAAATCTTCCCGGTCAATCGGAAGCAACAGTTCTCACCTTTTTTCGTAACAGATTTGCACACACAAAAAGTGATGTTTCTTGAAAATTTGGTGTAAACAAACAGGCAACACCAATACTGCTACACTCACAGAGCCCACGCAGTAGTATTAGTGAAGAGCCCACGATAAACAACGTGGGCTCTTCACTAATACTACTACGTGGGCTCTTCGAGGTTTTGGTGACCCAGACGGCAGAACATCTTGCGTCTGGCGGCGGCGGACGTTTGTCGGGGGTAATTCAAGACACTATTTATTTATGTTGGGTTCGTGTCCTTGGTTGGTTTGGGACCTGGGTGTGTTTTTGCCGTTTTTGCGGTTTTCTCTTCGGCGAAAATTCGCCTTACACACACTCATGCGTTTTGGCATCTGTCAAAATCGGCCATTGTCAAAATTATTGCTGCTTGAGAAAAACCGCGTGCACGTCGTGCTCGTTCCGCGTCCGCATCCGCCCGGGAATTATCTTTTTTTTGTGTTGCTTATTCCGAGTGCCGCTACCGTTACCGTGTCCGTGTTCCGTGTTCGGAGTGTCCGTTTATGTGTTTCTAGTGAAGTGGTGAAGTGTCTAGGAGTGAACCCCGCGATTATTTTGGTGGTCTCGTGCCGGGAGAAAGGTGAGTTTTTTTATTCACTTTCAAAGTTGAAATTCCGCCAAAAGTGGCAACAACCCGGCATGGCCGGTTCCCTTGGGGGTGATCGTTTTGGGGTCCTTTAAAGAATCATATGAGCATGGATTGTGATACGGAAAATGCAAATTGGTCGCTCGGGGAAAATGGCCACTTTGGGTTCCTTTGGGGGACATTTGAAGAACCATACGAGCATGGATTGTGATAAAAAAAAATAAAAAAAAACAAATCAGAAATTTCAAAGCTTTTAAAAATTTCAAACATTTCAAAAAATATCAAAATTTTAATTTTTTTTTTAAAAGTTCAGAAAAATTTCAAAACTTTCCAAAACATTCCAAAAATTTCAAAAGTTAAAAAAAAATTATAAAATTTTTCAAAGTTTATGTCGCCCACCTCCGATATAGGCTCAAAAATTCAAGGGGCAAAAACAATATTTTTCTAAAATTTTAATAGTTTCTATAATTCAAAAATCGTAAACATCGAAAAAAAATCAAAATTTCAGAAAATTTAAAAAAATCAAAATTTCTAAAATTTCCAAAAATTATAAAATTCCTAAAATTTCTAAAATTTCTAAAATTTCTAAAATTTCTAAAATTTCTAAAATTTCTAAAATTTCTAAAATGTCTAAAATTTCTAAAAATTCTAAAATTTCTGATATTTCTAAAATTTCTAAAATTTCTAAAAATTTTAAAATTTCTAAAATTTCTGAAATTTTTTAAATTTCTAAAATTTCTAAATCTTTTAAAATTTTTAAAGTTTCAAAAATTTCAAAAAATTTATAAAATTTCAAAAAAATTTAAAATTTCAAAAATTTCAAAGATTTCAAAAATTTTAAAAATTGTTAACATCAAAAAAAATTAAAAATTTAAGAAAATTAAAAAATTTCAAAAATATCAAAAACTAAAAAAAATTAAAAAAATTCAAACATTTCAAAAAATTTCAAAACTTCTAAAAAAATTAAAAAACTTCAGAAAAATTTCTAAACTTTCCAAAATTTTCCAAAAATTTCAAAAGTTTAAAAAAAAATTCTAAAATTTTTAAAGTTTATGTCGCCCACTTTCAATATAGGCTCAAAAATTCAAGAGGAAAAACAATATTTTTCAAAAATCTTCAAAATTTCAATGAAATTACACGTGCAATCAACTGAAAACTATTTACAAAGCATTTCCCTGCGGTAAAAAACACATTTCTAGCAAATCTAACATTTCTAAGATTTTTAACATTTCTAAAATTTCTAATATTTTTAAATTTCAATAATTTCTAAAATTTCAATCATTTCTAAAATTCAAAAACTGTTAAATTTCTAAAATCTCTTAAATTTTAAAAAAATTAAAAATATATATATTTTTTAAATTTATTAAAATTAAAATATTTCATTTATTTTAAAAATTTCAATAATTTTAAAAATTTCTAAAATTTTTCAAATTTTAAAAAATTCTAAAAATTTTAACTTTTTTAACATATCAAAAATCTTAAAAATTTCAAAGACTTTAAATTTTTTTAATATTCTTAGGATTAAAAAATTCCAAAAATTTCAAATATCTTAAAAAATATAAAAAATCAAACATTTTAAAAAAATTAAAAAATTTTTTTAAACTTATCAAAAATTTAAACATTAATATTTCAAAGTCTATCTCGCCCATCCTCCCTCTCTCCATTCAATATTGGCTCAATTTTTGAATTTTTTAAAAATTTAGAAATTTTGGAAATTAAAAAAATATATATATTTTTCAAGAGTTTCAATTATGCTCGAAGTGATTATTAACGCAGGGAAATGCTTTGTAAATAGTTGTCAGTTGATTGAACGTGTAATTTCATTGACATTTTGAAGTTTTTTGAAAAAATATTGTTTTTGCCCCTTGAATTTTTGAGCCAATATTAAAGGGGGAGAGGGGTGATAGGCGACATAAACTTTGAAAAATAATTGTTTAAATTTTTGAAATGTTTGAAATTTTATTTTTTTTAAATTTTTTTAAACATTGGAATTTTTTAATTTTAAAAATATTAAAATTTTTTAAAGTCTTTTCAATTTTTAAGATTTTTGATATGTTGGATGTTGGATAGAAATGTGAAATTTTTTATAAATTTTAAAAGTATGAGAAATTTTAGAAATTTGATAAATTTTTGAAAGTTTTAAAATCTATAATATTTTTTAATTTTATGAAATTTTTAAAATTTTTTTTTTTCAAATTTTAGAAATTTTAAAAATTTTAAAAATATTAAAAATTTAAGAAATTTTAGACATTTTGAAATTTTTTGAAATCTTTGATTTTTTTGATTTTTTTTTAATGTTTACATTTTTTGAATTTTAGAAATTATTGAAATTTTAGAAATTATTGAAGTTTTAAAATTTTAAGAAATTTTAGGAATGTTAGAAATGTTAGATTTTTGATATGTTAGAAATTGAAATTATAGAAATTATTGAAGTTTTAAAATTTTAAGAAATTTTAGGAATGTTAGAAATGTTAGATTTTTGATATGTTAGAAATTGATTAGAAATTGAAATTTTAGAAATTATTGAAGTTTTAAAATTTTAAGAAATTTTAAAATTTTAGGAATGTTAGAAATGTTAGATTTTTGATATGTTAGAAATTGATTAGAAATGTAAATTTTTTTATAAATTTTAAAAATTTGAGAAATTTCAGAAATTTTATAAAATTTTGAAATGTTTGAAAGTTTTAAAATCTATGATATTTTTTATTTTATGAAATTTTTGATATTTTGAATTTTATTCAAATTTTAAGAATTTTAGAAATTTTTGAAATTTTTTAATTTTTTTTATGTTTACAATTTTTGAATTTTAGAAATCATTGGAATTTTAGAAATAATTGAAGTATTAAAATTTTTAGAAATTTTAAATTTTTTAGAAATTTTAGAATTGTTAGAAATGTTAGAAATTTTTTTTTCTAAAATTTATAAAATTTATAAAATTTATAAAATTTATAAAATTTATAAAATTTATAAAATTTATAAAATTTATAAAATTTATAAAATTTCTCAAATTTCTCAAATTTTATAAAATTTATAAAATTTCTCAAATTTCTCAAATTTTATAAAATTTATAAAATTTCTCAAATTTCTCAAATTTTATAAAATTTCTAAAATTTTATAAAATTTATAAAATTTCTAAAATTTCTAAAATTTCTAAAATTTCTAAAATTTCTAAAATTTCTAAAATTTCTAAAATTTCTAAAATTTCTAAAATTTCTAAAATTTCTAAAATTTCTAAAATTTCTAAAATTTCTAAAATTTCTAAAATTTCTAAAATTTCTAAAATTTCTAAAATTTCTAAAATTTCTAAAATTTCTAAAATTTCTAAAATTTATAAAATTTATAAAATTTATAAAATTTATAAAATTTATAAAATTTATAAAACTTCTAAAACTTTTAAAACTTCTAAAACTTTTAAAACTTTTAAAACTTCTAAAACTTCTAAAATTTATAAAATTTATAAAATTTATAAAATTTCTAAAATTTTTAAAATTTAAAAAGTTACAAAAATTTATAAAATTTATAAAATTTATACAATTTATAATATTTATAAAATTTCTAAAATTTCTGAAATTTTTAAAATTTCTGAAATTTTTAAAATTTCTAAAATTTTTAAAATTTCTAAAATTTTTAAAATTTCTAAAATTTTTAAAATTTCAAAAGTTTCAAAAAAATTCAAAAAATCATAAAATTTATAAAATTTATAACATTTATAAAATCTATAAAATTTATAAAATTTTTAAAATTTCTAAAATTTCTAAAATTTCTAAAATTTTTAAAATTTCTAAAAATTCTACAATTTCTGAAATTTCTAAAATTTCCAAAATTTCTTAAATTTCTAAAATTTCTAAAATTTCTAAAATTTCTAAAACTTTTAAAATTTTTAAAATTTATAAATTTTTTAAAATTTCTAAATTTTCTAAAATTTTTAAATTTTTAAAAATTTCAAAAATTTTAAAAACTTAAAGTTTAAAAAAATTCAGATTCTAAAAATTTCCAATATTTCAAAGACATCAAAAATTTTCTTCCCGTTCCTTTTTCACAGATTCTAAATCCGATTCCAAGAACATCTCCTTGGCCCCCTCGAAAAGCTGAACCTGCCGGAAGAGGTGAGGAGGACGGTCCGAACATCCGGGACGTTGGACGAGTTCAAGAGCAGCTGGAGAGTCCATCGGAGACGGACGACCACCTCGGGCTGCTGTTGACCTGCCGGAAGAGGCGAGGAGGAGGACGGTCAACACAGCCGGGACCGTGGCCAAGTTCAAGAACCTGTGAGTATGATGCGTCCTTTCAAAGTTATTGAACTAAAAGTTTCCTTTTCGTTCCTTTTCCACAGATTCCAAGAACATCTCCATGGCCCCCTCGAAAAGCTGAACCTACCGGAAGAGGTGAGGAGGACGGTCCGAACATCCGGGACGTTGGACGAGTTCAAGAACAGCTGTAGAGTCCATCGGAAACGGACGACCACCTCGGGCTGCTGTTGAACCTGCCGGAAGAGGCGTGGAGGAGGACGGTCGACACAGCCGGGACGTTGGACGAGTTCAAGAAAAGCTGGAGAGTCCATCGGAGACGGACGACCACCTCGGGCTGCTGTTGAACCTGCCGGAAGAGGCGAGGAGGAGGACGGCCAACACAGCCGGGACCGTGGCCAAGTTCAAGAACCTGTGAGTATGATGCGTCATTTAAAAGTTATTGAACTAAAAGTTTCCTTTCCGTTCCTTTTTCACAGATTCTAAATCCGATTCCAAGATCATCTCCTTGGCCCCCTCGAAAAGCTGAACCTGCCGGAAGAGGTGAGGAGGAGCTACGGTCCGAACATCCAGGACGTTGGACGAGTTCAAGAAAAGCTGGAGAGTCCAATGGCGACGGACGACCGCTCGGGCTGCTGCTGAAACTGCCGGAAGGGCGAGAAGGAGGACGGTCCGCACAGCCGGGATTGACAGACTTGAGACTTTGCCGGAGACGGTTGACCACTTTCGGTTGTGGTTACTGAATCCGCCGGAAAAGGCAAAGCCAAAGACGGTGCGCTATTTGAAGTCAGCTGCGTATTCATTAACCCTATTTCTTTACGTGATATTTTTACATTAATAAACTTTAATTGTTACGCTGAGAGTATCTAAATTTATTTCATTTTGTAGAAACTTGTTTATTACAGAAAACAGCAAGAAAAACAGTATAAAAAGAAGAAAACCAAGAAGAAAATCAATCCACGAAATACGTCCGATTTTTTGCCAGATTTGTGCTGCTCTATTGCCCGCAGTCGTGCGAAAATCTGGCGCAAAATCTGGCGTCTGTCTGGCAAAACCCATCTGTCAAAACGCATAACCGATTGAATCGGTTGAAACGGTTCGTTCGCCTCAATCGTGCACGACCGGTTTGTTGCATATTCGCCAGAATTCTGGCGAAAATCTTGGGCCAGTCGGGGGGAAAATCTGCCAGACGTCTTGCGCAGCGCCCAAGACAAAACGCCCGCCAGGCGCCCCCCGTTTCCGTCTGGGGACTGTCAGACGTTCTAGCCATTACCAGTGGTGCCAGAGGGTTGGAAAAAAACCTATCTAAGACACACACCCTAGTTTGAAACTGTTCTAAAGTGGTCGAAAGCAACAAAGCTCAGTCGCGACATGCACCATTCTAGGCGAGCGGGGGGGAGAAGAGGTGGGATTTCAAGTGTCTCGACTGAGCTTTGTTGCTTTCGACCACTTTAGAACAGTTTTAAACTAGGGTGTGTGTATTAGATAGTTTATTTCTGCTGTAGTTTGAGGTGTGCACTTTGTTGGAGAACTTTTAAAAACTTTCACGATTGTTGCAAAATCTCTGGCATTCGCAAAATTATTTGCAAGGATGGAGAATTTGGTGCAAAGTGTGTAATATGACAAACGCATAATGGTGTGTGTCTTGTCTAGATTTCAACCTATGCTGGGTGTCGAGTAAAGTCTTTTATTCCCATTCGGAAAATAATCTGGTAAATTTGAGTGTCATGCGCAGGCAGCCGTTTGTCGAGCAGTTCAGACACACTTGGCACACTTATTCTAGCCAAGTTTTGCGTAACGCCAGACAAATCTGGCGAATATCGGGCAAAATTTCAGCCAGCTGTCTGGCAACAAAATCAACCGGTTCAATCGGTTGAACCGTGCACGACCGGTTTGAGTCATATTCGCCAGAAACCATGGCAGAAATCTGGAGCAAATCTGGGGGAAATTCTGCAAGATGGCTGGCGCAAGTCCCCAGACGAACGCCAGAAATGCGTCCGCCATTTCCGACTGGGTTGGGAATAATTCAAAATAACACAAACCCATAAAAAAGGTAGAAATTTATTTTATGGCCATGAAAGTAGCTTTCAAGCTGCAAAATTGATGACAATAGGCCAATCTGCTTTGAGTGCCGAAAAAGATCACTGGTTTCGAAATTGGAAGTACAACATGCATTTCCCGAACACAGTCGTAAATTGCAAGTGTCTGAGCTTTCAGGTATCGTTCTACTGAAGAAGATTCCAGATCTATGTGACCTTAGTCCACTACGAAAACCATGAAATTTGGAAAAGAAATCGGCATCTAGATTATCCTTGAATCTTTTTCTCTTTTCTGCTCATTAGCAATAACTCTAATGCCTCTTAGGAAGAACAGAAGAATATAGTGTGCTCTACGATCGGCATTCTACATGGCATGCCCATTTCAATGCGAAACAATACAATCAATGCTCTTCCTGTCTATTTTCCTGTGTCGACCGTGTTCAATTTCGATTGACACGTACGGCACGTTAAACATGACGTTTAACGCCGACGATTGCATTTGCCGCCACACAAATCTCGCATTAACATTTTTATTTTATTTTTTTTTTCAGAGTTTAAAAATGTTGTCAAAAACTTACTCATCGAGTAAGCAGACATCATCAGAACTCCGTGTGCAACGCAGTCTGCAGTTGGTGCAAATTTTGGACGGGTATACAGAAGCACGGTTGATAACATCACTGCTGTACCTTTACGGATTATATCACGCACTTTTTCGGATATCGGTGTTAAAATCTTCTTTTTTCTCCAACCAATATTGCACACTTTGGATTTATTTGATTTGTGGAACTACGGACTAAAACAGGAAACATCAAAACTGGTACTAACAAATGCCATTACATTCGCAGAAAACACTTGTTTGAATGCCTGTATCGCTGAATCTACACCAGCGATTCTTGTGAAATTTAGGAGATATTCAACAGTCATCAGAAGTAAATAGCATCATGTTCTCAAATTGCATGTTCTTCAAAATAACATCTCAAGAAGGCTCTATCAGCGACTATTTTATGTTTTTGCTCGGACTTGCGCTATGGTGAAAGGTAAATTTGTTTTGCTGTTTTAAATACAAATTGGTTTGTTTGCACTTAATTCCAACGTCATGTTACAAATCGTCGTTGTCGTGCTGTCTTGTCGCACGTCGCTTTTTGACGTTTTGAGAAAAACGCATTTTGATGTTTGACCTTGAATTAACAAAAACGGAATGCAAACAACAACAAACACGTTTTGTTTGCTTAACCTTCTGTGCGTTGCCTCGAAGTTTGGTTGAATTTGGTTGCCGGAGTCCCGAGCTATAATTACATATGTATGCAGTAGTCGGGCTTGTACGTGTGTCAAACTCGTTCTGACCTGAGATCCCTTTGACCAGTTGTCGCACTTACAGCTATTTTCCGGGTGTGTCAAGACTTCTTTCATATGAAGAGTGACAAAAATGCACGTACGACAGAATAGCACGACAACGACAAAATATAAGGTTCAAACAGGAAACGAGTAGAAAAATGTAAACCTCCATCCCCACGTCGTGTAATTTCCATCGCCCACCAGTTGTCCCATAAATTTCCCCGAAAATCACATTCAATTAAGCAGCACATTCATTTGCACCCCTTTTTTTCACGCAAACAGTTTCGAAAATTGCTCTGACAAGAAACGAAGAAGCAAAACCCCGAGCGCTAAGTAATTTCCACCAACCAACCAACGAGGTGCAATTTTCATTATTTCTTAAATCACACTCGCCGAAATAAATCAAACACGCGTTTTTTTTGTTTGTTTGCTCGAGTCGGCGACTTTTGCAAACGCAAGTGTAATAGTAATTAAAACGATGCCGCGACTGATTTTACGAAGTCGCGAAGACGGTCGCGGCGACTGACGATAGAGCAAACAGTGTTTTCATTTATTAACGCTCGAGTGAGTGCCGTAATAAGGGAACAGCCGTGTGCGGGGGAGGAAGGTGACTTGTTTTACTTTTGAGGAGCGAGAAACACCACGGAAATGGGTTTTCTTTTTGAGAAATGAAGAAATCCGCGTGTGGTTTATTGTGGGATGAGAGTGGGAAACGGAAAATTTGGCAACACTTGATTACAAGCTTGCTAGGAAAAGAGGAAATTATTTTCCATGTGAACGATTTGAATAAAAATTTAGCGGTGAACATTTTTACAACATTCAACATGTTCTGTAAAAACCATGTCAAATAGCACCGACCACCAAAAATCTTGGCCTAAAACATCGAATTTATCGACACACTGATCGACGGTTTGAACTTCCTTCCTACGCTTGAACATTTCGTTTCTGTGTCATCCGCGTTTGGATAAACATGCATGTTTCAAGGTTAAAACATAGTGGTACACTTTAAGCACTCTTTGCTACGTTGTTTAATTGTTCAGTTAAATTAAGAAACAGAATAAGCTCTTGAGAGCTCCTGTGAAACAAAAATTAAATTATCTTGATTTTTTTTCAGAACCCGACGAAATGTGGAACGGAGGTCGGCCCTAGCTGGGGCAATCAGGGACCGCCGAAGTACACCGGCTACACTTGGAGCAATAATGCAATCAAACTGGATTTTGTTGTGGTTTCTGTCGTGCAGCTGCACCCGATCGAATTTTGCCTTGTCTGCTTCTTTCTTAGAACAGTTACGCGGGAATGTTCCAACGGTCAGTGACTACCAACTTAGTAGAAGTTCCTTCCTTATCAAGATTGCCAGGAGTGTATCAACTCATCGACTATCTCGTATGGCCGTGTCTAGATCACCAGAGTTATGTTGAAACCCCTACCCCTAGGGCCCAAGCAACACTCTTGAAATCCCGTTTAGAGACGCGTTTTCTTAACACCTAAACTCCCAAGCTCGAGAAAAAGGTTGAATTTCCATACAAATTCCCCCTTTTTCTCGAGCTTGGGAGTTTAGGTGTTAATTAGACCTCTACCCGAGCTGCTAGTTCTTTCAACATTCAAAAATATCTATTTAGTTTTTCCACAGTCTGTGGTTTTTCTTCAGTTAGTATAACTTGCCTCCGCACAAAGCCGTCGTTTCCTGCTTTGCACCTGAAGCAGTGCAAGATCGCGCCCCAGCTGCTAAGCCAACAAAAGGAAACTCACCGGAATACCGGAATGACTCGGGGCAAAGGGATTAGGAATGATTTGGTAGATCATTGACCACAACCTAGAGTGCCCAGTGCCCTCGTGGTAGGTTCCTCGGGTGGTAATTTATCGAACCATACGATTTTTGGCAATATGGGTATCCAATTTGATATTTTTTCAAACAAGACATAAGAAGGAATTTCCAGCATTGTTTTTAATCGTCCTTTCATCGGATGGGGAAGTAAAAAGTCGGTCCCGGCCTTAGTCGCTGTTAGGCCGTTAAGTCATTCCAGGTGTAGGAGTCGTCCATGGGTTGTTTGTACATATCATATTAAAAAGGCACTTTTTCTTTTATTGATTTTTTTTGTAATTTTTTGCTCGAGAGGCCACTTTGGTCAAATTCTTCGGTGATAATTTTATTATATTCGTGTTCCTGAAACAATTTCAGAATAGAAACATACATAAAAATGTTTATTTTCATCCATTTAAACCCTTTAACACCCTTAACTTTAACATCCCTAAACAATCTTTTAGTGTAATTCAAGTTTTAGAAGATGCGTAGGAACATCCTTTACCTCCTGAAGCAAAAAATTATGGGCAGTCAACAAATTCGTCACCCATCTAAATGTATTTGAAAGTACTCATGATAATGAGTCCTTTCAAAAGCAAGCAACTTCAGCGTAAAAATATACCAAGACTCGTCATTAGCTATACAAACCACTTGGGTTCCACTCGAATACAAAGTATTTCTCAATCAAAAATGATAAACGCCTGAAGGTATACTTCATTTTCCCATCGCTTTCGAAATAGGTTTGTGTCCTGAATAAGCTCTTAAGCTTGGAATTATCTTTTACATTCTGGTTATTGCAAACTTTGCACAAAATTTTCCGCCTGTGTAGATGATATTGCAAATATTGCACTTAATTCGACGCACAGCAGAAAACATTCGCACCTCAAATATTCACACAGCAAAATGCACACCCCCTCTCCACCCCGCTTGCCCGCTGTGGTGAGTGTCCAAGATAAAAGCTATCATCTATTTGAATCAGAGCTTTGGGGTGTGTGTCTTAGACAGTTTTTTCTGCTGTAGTGAACGCTTTGTCGAAGAGCTTTACATTGCGTATTTCAGAGATTTTGCAACAATCGTGAAGGTTGTAAAAAGCTCTTCAACAAAGTGCAGACCTAAAACTACAGAAGAAAAAAAAACTATCTAAGACACACACCCTAGTTTGAAACTGATCTAAAGTGGTCGAAAGCAACAAAGCTCAGTCGAGACACGCACCACCCTAACGAGCGGGGTGGAGAAGGGGTATGGTTTTCAGTGTGCAAATATTTTGTATACAGTTATGATTTGCTCAGTTGGAGAATTTGGTGCAAAGTGTGCAATTCAACTTTCACGATTGTTGATTGCCCCATCTCGAGATATCGTGGCACCCGTAAATCAACTCGGTGTTTCGAGAAAAACGCTCACAAAGTTTGACAGTCCGCTTTGCGCATGGCAAAAGTTTAAACTTAAATCGTCTTCTACTCACTTAAATTATGAAATATCTTCATGAAACTTTCAGGAGTGATTGGAATTCATCTTTCTAAAGGATTTAATAAATATTCGGAATTATGAAAAATTTAGATTTTCTACTTGTATGTAACCCCTTAACGACGGAATTGA
Source organism: Culex pipiens pallens (assembly GCF_016801865.2). Classification (NCBI taxonomy): domain Eukaryota; kingdom Metazoa; phylum Arthropoda; class Insecta; order Diptera; family Culicidae; genus Culex; species Culex pipiens. Next base: position 55,394,374 of record NC_068937.1, on the reverse strand, counting down.
AAAAAAAACTGATTTTCAAAATAAATGTTTTATTTTTAGTTTGTTTGAAGCAAAAAGTGGTATGTACAAGATGCTACTGTCAAATTATCTCAAAAATGATCTGGAAATATATATAGGCCAATATGGAGGTAGAATAGTATGAATATAGATTCAGTAATTTTAAAGGCAACTGATTAGTCAAATTTTATTAGATATAAAGCAACAAACTTTAAACGAATATAAAAAATATAAAATATTGAAAAAAATATTTCTTTTAAAAGGTCCAATAAACTATTGTCTTTCATATTTTTATAGGACCTATTTAAAAAAACTCTAGAATTAGTTTTACTATTATTTTGATCTTACAAAAGTTCAAGGCGGCTAAGGCCTTGTAGTTAGTGGTTGGTACTAGCAAAAGTAGCCGACAGAGATCAACTTCGTTCTAATATTAAATAGCCGTGATGGAATGATACCAAAACACCTTATTTCGAAATTATGGCACATTTTTGGGTTAGTTCATTCTGTATAGAGAGCAGAAATATACCTACTCAAAGGTTCATGATGAAATCATAACCATTAATTGATGTCCCGCGCAAGAATTCCCCCAACAAATCTGGAAGCTAATGTCCCTGTAAGCAACCACTTCCCTTCAAATTAACTTCATAACATCACAATCATAACCTCAACAAAACGTCTTCATTACGACGGAAACCTCAAAATTCCAGGGAAATCCTTTATCGCGCGTCCCATTCCCTAAGCCAGAACCTCCTAAAACTAATGACCACCCATTTCCTTATCTTGTTTCCCAATCTCAACCTCGGTTGAAACGTCAACAAACAACTACTTCCGCCCGATTTCCCGCGCTCAAGAAAAATGACCACTCATTAACTCCCCGCGTCGAATTGTTCCGGCATACATTAGCATAATTCCGTCGTCAAAAAGTCCGGGCCGTCTTCCGTCGGCACAGCGTGGGAACTGTCAAACTAAATCTTACGCTACCGCTCGCTAGATGTCGCCTGACAGCCTGCGGCACACGTCCTCACCGATCGAAGCATGCCGCGGCACTGCCACGCGTCGGAATCCGAGCTGAGCGGGTTTCGCTCCGAGAGAGCGGTTTCGTGGGGGTTGTCCCCGGATGAACTCTTCCGGGGGGTCGGGGGACGCCTGCGCAGATTTCCTGCGCCCGTGGGCGCCCTCCGGTCGTCCCGTTTCGTCACGTGGGCAGTGCAGTCGGGGTTTTTTTTAACCAACGTCCCGGAATCTGGGACGGGATGGTATTGGTGTGTAGCCACCCGCGGGTTCATCCCGAAGAGAGCGCGACGATCCGCCCAGTGGACCCTGGCGCCGGGCCGAGTGTGTGGTTTTTGCGGGAACCACCTTGCGAGTTCCGGCCCTGGGTGGAAGGGTGGGGGGAGTACACATTCCGGACAATTCGCGGCGGCGGTGGCAGCGTGGTTCCTGGTACACTCCGAAACTCCGCTAGTTTGTGTGCAGGCCCAGTTTAGTTGCAAACTTGGCCCCCAAACGGACTCGCGAGCGTCGTGTGGCGGTTCCTCCGAGATTCCGACGCGTGTGTTACCTTAAGGTCCCCCAGGTGTGCGGGAACCCTGCGGATCGAAAACGGGGTCGGTGTCCAGGGTGAGGGGTGGCAGGAGGAGGAGGAAGTACGGGAAAGCCGGATTTTTAATTTTTGCCCTTGTGGAGGAGACGTGCGTGTGGGCGACGTGTTCCGACGGGAATCGCGGGAGGGATAGTGGTGGGTGGAGGTGGGTAATATCCTAGGATTCCCACCCTCCCCCTCTTTCGAACGTCAAGTGATACGGTGTGGTGGGGGTTTGTGTCACAGGAGTAGGGCTAAGGTGGGGGCGGCTGAAAATCAACAACAATAAACGGAAAACTAGTGCAACAATAAGACGGGCAGGCCTTACCATTCGGGAGAGGGGAAAGGCTCCGGAAAATCCAACGACGGTTCCAATAGTGAAGTGAGGTGGAGGTGAGTAGTGGTGAATAGGAAAAGGGGGGGGGAGTTGCAAGATAATAACGGTAATAAACAGATACCACTACCCCGTGTCTTCGACAGGGGGCCTTTCTTTTCCGACTCACCATTGTAGAGTACACTCTGTATTGTGTTTATTATTGTGGAGGTGGTGGTGGGTGGATTGTACCCACCACTGTGGTGGGTGTATTTCGGTGCTGGAAAGATAGTGGCGATTTAGGTTTTACGCGGGAATGGGGGCGTTATGGACATGGTTTAAATTGTTGTGGATAGCTCGGATTTCATCTTTGGATTTTATCTCTGGGAAATTTATTGAGATCATAAATGAATAAAGCGATAAAAATGTGCACAAGAAAACCAACACAACATGATGAGCATTTAGCTCAGTTGTTTTTCTTGCTTTTTTTTTGTTTTATTACTCATTTATATTGTTTTCAAATAATGTTACCCAAGAAATGGTAAGATTTTATGTACAATTAAAAATGAGTAATTTTATCTTAAACAATGTGTAAATTAATTCATTTTCTATCATTATTCCATATTCCAAAAACATTTTCGGTTACAATTCATTGAAAACTGTCATAAGAATTCAATAAGATTTCCTGTCATTCTTGAACGACGAAAACGCTTACTTTTCTGTACCAAAAATAACAGAATCGAATAGTAACACTTTTCACAATAAATGCTGAAAAGTTCTACTTTTCCGCACTGAAATTAATGCTGAAAAATTGAACTTATCAGCACTTGTTTTTAAAAGTAATACTTTTCAACATTTTTTTTTTATTTTATCGGATAATTGACAAAATACATGAACATTTGACGTATAATTCCACTCAAAGAGTGTTTTATGGAATTGCAAAAAATGATGTAACAAAACTTGTTTTTTTCAGCACTCGTCGTATTTATCCAACTGGGTGAACCTCGTACGACTCGTGCTGAAAAAATCTTCTTTTTGCAACTTGTTGCATAAACTACTATTTTACTACAAGGATTTGCCAAGATTATAAACGAAGACTTTGTTTGTTAAATAGCTCAAAAATGAATAAAACATGAAAAGGAAAAAAAACTTTTTAAAAATTGTTTATGAATCTGATTTTTTTACCATTCCAGATATTTTTGTCTTAAGATGGTACTACTCAAATTGTTGAAAATAAGTTAACAAATTTCCTCAAAAACTGTAATGTTTAAATAAACAGTCCTCTCACATTCATCGAATCGCTATTACTCCCTCAAACAAACAAAAAAAAACCACGATAGGTCGGCGGCATCGATTTCTTCCGCCCTGAACCCTTTCGAAATTTGATTATTATCATAATAATGCGTATAATTTCTTCGGATCCCCCAGCCCGCAGCCCAACCCAACCCAACCGCACCACCATCAAACCGTCGTCAAAAGCCGCCGGAAAAAAGGTGGGAGGTGGAAACCCTTATTTTTCTTACTGGACTGAATAGGGAAAAGGCCGAAAATGAGAGATGTTGTCGCGGTGCGTACTGTGCATTATCTCATGTGATTTAGGGTGACTTTGGATTTTAAAATATTTTTTTTCGAATTTGTCTATAAAAATTCAAAAAATCAAACCATCCAAATTAACGACCCCCGGGTCTTTTGTGGTCTCTATTGCAAGTTTCTGCTCGAACTTTTTTTTACCATTCCGAAGGCTTGAATAGGGAGAGCACCCAAACCTATTTCTACTCCAAGGAACCTTCCACCTCAGTGTTTGAACTGACGACCTTTGGATTGCGAGTCCAACCGCCGCCAGCGATTCCACCGGAGTAGGCTTGGTTTGGTGTGTTGTTTGTACTTATGGCATGGAGACGACTCCTACACCTGGAATGGCTTAACGGCCTAACAACCAAGGCTGGTACCGACATTTTACTTCCTCATCCGATGGAAGGTTGGAGCAGATGGGAATCGAACCCAGAATCATCCGCTTACAAAGCGGACAGCGTTACCATTCGGCCACGCACTGCTATACATTTTCAATCTAAAATCTAAAAATTCAATAAAAATCAAAGATGCATCCTTTTCGAAACGAAATTTAAACAAACAAGTCACCCTAATGCTCACATGCGTAAGCATATGTAAATTTCGTTAGAATTTTCCTCCACTTTTGCCAGAGTGTTGGTGAGGATGGTCAGGCCCGTTGATTGCAGCCGACGTGATCCATGAAAAAGGCCATCGGGTGAAAATTTCGGGAGACGGAAAAGGTCTGCGCTGGCTTTTGTTTACAACAACAGCGTGTGGTACCCATCGCTATTGAACCCCAAATTTTCACCCTTCTTGGCCCGATTTCGGTGAAGGAGGGAATGGATATTCTTTGTCCTTCTGACCCTGTATATGTCCGCTAGTTTTCCTGTTTTCCCCTCCCGAAACTCCGCTGCGTTCATTTTTGCATTAACGCACGAATGTCATCATCATTTGGTTGTGATTTTATGGGGTGTGGAAAAGCTGGTGGGAAGGGATTGGGATTCTGGAAAATAATGGAATTATCGATTTTGTACGGCTTGAATAAAGTTAGAAAATTTGTGACACAAGTTTGAATCTGGAGCTTCAGTTAGTTATTAGAAAACTACGTCTTCTTTATACATAAAAAAACTCTAATATTAATCTCATGTGGTTCCCAATACCTTATTCACGATCATTTTATCTTTTTGGAAAATCTTTACTACTTAACCAACTGGATTCAATTTTAATCTTATTAATATTTTATATTCGGAACACCCACAAATTCGGAACACTTTTGTGATAATTGGTCAATAGCACGCCAAATGCAGCTTTTTTGTCGACACTACTATTTTTTGAACCTTTATTTGGACATTATAGTGCTATTTCACTAGTAAAAGTAATACTTTTTGAACAAAAAACTGCATTTAAAGACTATTTTATTCAGAGCAGCAAAAAACACTGCTTCCAAATTGACTGTACCATAATTGTGGGATGTTATTGTGCCTCCCACAATTGTGGAACACCTGAATTTAACTGATATTTTCACAAAAAAAGTTATCAGACCATGTTTAAAACATCACTGAGTTTGATTTTCATTGGTTTCAGTGTGTAAAGTTATTATTTTGTTCCAAATTGTACTCCTGGAGGGATCCAAAGCGTTACCATCCAAAACAAAAATCTCGATTTAGACAAAAAAATCAACGACTTTGGAGTTTTGACATGAGCTACAACTTTTTTTCTGTTTTGTCAGGCCTAGTTATGGCGAAATATGTCCATAAACAAAACTCATCAAAGTATGCTATGGAAAAAAGCAGGGTCTGAAAACCCGAAAATCTTTGGACGTAATATTTGAACAACCCCTAAAAGATATAGCCTTGGTGTCTTAGACATTGTTGTAAAGCACGTGTTAGCCCTATCTCATCATTAAATACCAGTTTTAAATGAAAACTCCCTAACATTATTTTTGACTTAAACTATGTCAGAATTACTTAATATAGACAAGTACCGTAAACCGGGTGACTTTGATAGGATTTCAATTTATTTTTGGAATATTTCCCAACTGGAAAGGTTTTTTGTCAAGATTATAATTTTAAAAACATGTACTGGAGTCGGCCACACAAAGTTTATGCACTATTTCTGGAAAAAGTTATTTTTCTATAATGCTCAGAAAAATAGTTACGTTTAAATTTCTCATTTTAAATTCCGGGGTGACTTTGATAGTCATAGTTTTTCTTGTTTAAATCAGATTATAGATGTTCAAACTTCATTTTTACGTTAAATGAACCATCACTATTGTTGATGATATAGTTTTCAAGAAAAAAACAATGTTTATATTATGTTTACTAAGTTTTAAGGCTTTTTAACAAAATACATATAAATTTTAGGTAAAGTTGTTAAAAGTCGGAATTTTGCCTGAAATTCGTTAAATCTAGTATTGTTCATAAAATTATCGATTTATATTACATTTTAAACTGAATTCGAATCACGAATCACAAGTTTTCACATTGCATATGACATTTGTTCAACTGAAATTGCCTATAAATTTGGAGATTTTTTTGAACTATGTTTCAAAAACACATATTATTTAATATTTACAAAATTAGTTTACCTTCTCCTAGTGGAAAATTGTCCAATGAATCCGAAAATGTATTCCATTTTCCGATTCAAAATCATGTTCATTGAGAAAATCATGACACTTTGAAAAGTTTGAAATAATGCCTTTCATCAACATTTTTTTAATAATAGTTAACTAACTTTTTAAACCATTCAAAATATTATGAAAAGTTCTTCTTGAGGTTTTTTGAGTACTTCTCTACCATGGTCAGTATGGTTCCAAACCATTCCGTACGTATTTAATTTGTACTCTTCATTTTGCGGAAAAATCTCAAACCTATCAAAGTCACCCCGGCTATCAAAGTCACCCCGTTTTACGGTACAATTTGTAAAACATACATCTATACCGAAAACACTTATGTAATAGGAGCACTTTGAGCAAATTTATAACTAGATTTTTTAAATAATTACACTCAAACCCCGATGGTTTGACACCAACTGTTGTCAAACGAACGGGGTCACGTTTTAGTTTGAAACCCCTTTTACACAGAGTTCACACACACTACCAAACGTTTGTTTTGATAGTGTGCTTGAGCGCCGTGTAAAAAGTGACAGTTCGTCACTTTTTAGTTTGACTTTGACCAACCAACGGGGTACAAACTAAAAAAGTGTCAAACGAAAAAGTGACCAACCACCGGGGGTTGAGTGTAACTAGTTTTAAGGCTAGTATGGCAATTTAACTTTAACATGTCAGGAGAGCCGTTCGTTCGAAGGTTTGCGGTTTTTTTTGTTTCTAGCAGTTTCATGTAAAAAATATATCTTTTTTGGATTATTGACTAGAAAAAATCGAAGTGCCAGGGCCAGGATTAATAATTTTCAGTCATGTTGCAGTAGACGTTTAGGCAAATTTATTGCTTTTTTCAACAAGTTTGAAAATACAGGTTGTTTTCTAGTTATTTTTGGTGTTTTGGGTAAATTGGTAACTGTCTTTTGTTTTTGTTCCTTAGTTTCAGTTGGTGTACATATTATGCTGGTAGCTGATGACTTCTGTTTCGAAAAAACTGTCTTTTGTTAAACTTTCCACGAAACGGTCAATTTCAATGGAACGGAGCTCCCATGCAAATCTGGTTGCACCATGTACCAGTGCATTGAATTGCAAACCCCTAAAAGTAGGCCTTGAGCGCAAGCGTAGGCCACGTGCTTATTTCTGTATAGGAAATTCAGAGTTTTTATTTTTGAAGGGCTGTTTCTTTGCAATGCTGTGGCTTAGTTTGAGATATGCATTGATTATTAGGTATGTAAAATTGTCCGGGGAAAATATAAAAAATTAAGAAATGGATCAAAAACACGTTTTAAACCATAAACTGCAATGAAACAAAATTGGAAGTCATTTGAGGGTTGATATTTTATTTTTGATGAATTCCTTAATGCTGAATGCTTATAATGATAAATAAAAAGCAAATTTTGTAAAAATGTTGCAGGTTTTTGCTCATAAAATCATATAATTGAACTAAATTTTAAATGCGGAGGGAAATCGAATTTGTATTTTTTTTTTCTTTATGAATATATCTCGTCTATATATTTTAATACTGCAAAACTGATTAATTGCAGTCTTCAGACGTTTCTTTTAATTTATTCCAGGTCAATTAAACTGAATTTCGTAGGAAAATGTCTTTAAAAATTATTTTAAAAAACAAACTCGGTGCAGGTGTGCTGCAAAACTTTTTAAAATATAGCACAGCTGACCTACAATGACCTTTATTTTTTAGCGAAAAATCTTCAACGGTTTTTTAATACCGTTTAAGGGATTCGGAACGGCCTTGGAGATGACAGTTCTTACAAAACTTCTTGTCAACTGAAATGAATTTCTGAGCTCTGAGTTGCTTTCGATCGTCCTATTTCGCGTCTGCAACACATATAACTTTTGTGAATTAGGGTAAAGCAAATGGATCATTGTTGATCCCTTTTGAAATATGAAAGACAATAGTTTATAGGACCTTTAAAAAAAGTCTAGAAATGTTTATGATCGATGTTTAAATGATGTAATACTTATTCTATCATTGAAAAATAATTATTCATAGATTGATGAATAAAATCCATTACTTCATCTGTTCCTTTCCAGTTTCGCTAAACCAACAGTTCATCAACCCACGTGGATGAAGCATGTAGTTGCCACCCCGTTCCCAACGTTGCGTCTGCTATGCACCACCGTCCATCGTCCGAGGTGCACATCCGAGACCACGACGACGATCCACGGCCTCGATTCGACGACCCAGCGACGGCGTTCCGTTCTCGTATGGATCCATCCCCGATCCCGTTGAAACGAACTCCAGCCACAGCAGCATCAACCAACAGATCAACAGCCAATCAACAAGACACTTCAACGGCCACCAGAGCAACTGACAGAGGTCGAACCTCTAGCAGTGGCAGTTCTGGCATGCGAGGAGATCCCTCGGGTGTGGTCTCCGTCTCAACTGTCAGTAGCAGTACCAGCAACAACAGTCGAAGTTCAGAACATCAACAAAACCATCAACAGCAGCAGCAACAACATCAGTCCCATCAACGCCATCAACATCAACAGTACCAGCATCACAGTCATCATCACAGCAGTCACAGCCGGAAGTTGAGTCCCGGAAGTGAGAGTGCCGTCAGTTCCTCCACCAATCGACCACTTCCCGGTACTTCAGGGTCATCAACGTCAACATCGTCGTATCATCCCGGTTCGGTCAGTTTGGACCGGGCAGCGGCTCTCATTCGACAAGGAACTGCTTCTTCATCGACAGGATCTTCGTCTGGAGCTTCGGCATTACCGTGTGGATTGAAAGGTTAGTCCAATTTATTGAAGTTTTTTTTTTTCAATCACGATGACTTTCACGTTAAGAATCACTCAACTTACGTCAAGTGACACTTTTCATTGTCCTTTGTTTGCACCTCTACCAAAAAAAAGAACCACCCCCATCGTCCACATCCTGCCCAAGGGACGACGTGTTTGGAATATTTGCTTTGGCACCCATTCCCAGCCCATCAGCCTTCGGGGCTTTTCCCAATTTTCCCGTCCAAACATGTGTTACATTTTCCGGTGATCCTGTCCCCCTGCTCGGAAAAATTCTTTTCGACTTTTTCGTCCTCGTCCTCTCGCCTCGGCAAACATACTCCCACCAGCTATCTCATCGGGTAGAGCTTGGAGAAGGGGAGGGAGATAGTAGCTGATTAGAATTCTTTGTCCAGCAGTCCGGTGCTCTTGTTTTAACGTAGTGGATAGAGGGGGTGGGAGAAGTGGCTAGGGAAGAGGGTGATAGGACAACACTAGAATGGTACAAATTTTTGATAAGAACTTAAATTTTGAATCTATTTAAGTTTTAAAAATATATGTTGCAAATTTGTAAAAAAAAATCTTTGAAACAAACAAAACAGTTTTTGATGACTGAATTACAAAATATTATTCTATGGGAATTTAATACACCTTTCAGAGTTTAAAAAAAATCAAAGAAATATGTTTGTGTTTCATTTAATTGGTATTTTGTCAAAATCAAGTCAAAATAATTCATTTTACATCATTTGTTATTCCATGCAAGTCTTTATACAATTTTGATGGTTGATCATGCAAATTGGGTTTGTAAATGTTTGAAATTCTTAACTTGACAAAGGATTTTCTTATCGATGTCGTCTTCGGCAATGTTGTAGGTCATGATTAGGACTTTTCAGAAAAAATAGGTACACGGAAAAAATATCATTTTTTTATTTAACTTTGTGTGACAATAAAATAAGAATGTTGAAAAATGTGTTATTTTGGGAGAAATTCGAACATCCGGACAAAAAAAATCATTAAAAATTATTTTTCTACCAAAATTACTTTAATGTGTTTATATTTTTTGTTTGTAGGGGAGAGTGGGGAGACTTGATCCCCGGAGACACTTGATCCCAAGCTTGTAACACATCAGCAAGTGGGTTAAGCCTCAAGCCTAATTAATTGGGTTGGGTTTTCGTACAGAGTTAACTTACTGCGGTTCAATTTTTCAAATGTTTTGTAAACAAAAATTACACATGCTAAGCATGCTAAATTTTGGTCTAAGTTGCAAAAAGAGGATTTTTACAGCACGAGTCGTACATTTATCCAACGAGGTTCACCGAGTTGGATAAATACGACGAGTTCTGAAAAAATCAAGTTTAGCAACGAGTTCCATACAACATTTTTTGCTATTTCGAAAAATACCCATTGAGTGAAATTTTAAGTCGAATTTTCATGTATTTTGTCAATAAATCGTTTAAATCAAAAAATGTTGAAAAGTGTTACTTTTCGAAACAAGTGCTGAAAAGTTCAACTTTTCAGCACCCATTTCAGTGCTGAAAAGTAGAACTTTTCAGCATTTATTTTGAAAAGTGTTGCTATTCGATTCTGTTATTTTTGGTACAGAAAAGTAGGCTATTTCGTCGTTCAAGAATGACAGGAAAAGTAAGTAGTTTCACGACGGAATTGCAAAAAGAATATTTTAAGTTTATTTAATATTTTACATACTAAACTTGTTATATTTTGAACACAAACGTACATGTTTTATGTAAAATTGCTGTAACTTAAAAATAAATAAAACTTTGGATGAATAAGAATCATTTTGCATAAGATTTTTTCAAAATGTTGAAAGAGGGATCAGTTTACCCCTAAGATTTTGAAAATGCCGGTTTAAAATATTTTTTTTAAATACTTGGCGTGATTCGAAGAGTTCATCTGATGAAAAACCTTTATAGTCAAACATAGTTGAATGTTTAAGCTTTCAATTCATGCTAAAAGTTCATAGTTTTATAAGAAATTGACAGAGTTATGTGCGATACAAAAAAGGGAATCAAGTCTCCCCTCTCTCCCCTACTGTTTTAAAATAATGGCTAATTTAAGGTATAAATCTTCAATTTTTTAGAGTTTAGGCTGTTACAAATTTTATTTAAAGTTTTTTTTTAACTTCATCATCCCGCTACGAAATTCGAACTCACGACCTCTGGATTGGAAACCCAGCACGCCGCTAGTCGAAACCCATCCCCTACCGATTAGTGTTCCCAGTGAGCATATTTACTCTTTTAAGGGATCTGACTTTGCCGAGCTAGACAGGAATCGAACCCATCACCTTCCGCTTACAAAGCGAAACCTGTAACCTCACGGCCACGGAAGCTCGGCCAATTTTGATTAAAGTGTGACGTACTTTATGGACGAAGCCAATACATATTTTATTATTTTGTCTTAAATATGAAATAAGGAAAATTACATATTTTTCAACCTTTTCAAAAGTCAAGCTTGAAAAATTTTAAATTATTTTTAAAATTTCACAAAGGTTTCAATTTTTAAAATTGAAATCTGATCAATAGTTCCGAGATATCGTCAGTTGAAAATTACAGACTAATTAGGAGAAACTTGAAGAAATTATTTTTCATCGATTTGAATAATTTGGGAGGCAGTTTCCCAGAATGTTATTGCCCGATTTTGAAGATCCATAGAAAAAAATGATTGGAATTTTTCTTGGCCCGTCAAAAACTAAATTTTCAATGTTGCATTTCTATCAAGAATTTTTTTTAAACTCAAAAATCCTTTGAAACAACGAAATGTATGAAAGTAGCTATAATTTGAAAACAGTATATTTCATCAAAATAAATGTGTAAATTTTGCTTTAAAAAACTATTTTAAAATTTGTTGTCCAGCAAAAAAAATTGTCCATACTGAAGTTCTCTAGAATTTCGGTCATTCGATTTTTTTTGTATTTTTTAATCCGACTGAAACTTTTTTGGTGCCTTCGGTATGCCCAAAGAAGCCATTTTGCATCATTAGTTTGGGCTTCATCCATAAAGTACGTCACGCTAAAATCAGTCAAAATTTACCCCCCCTCCCCCCCTTTGTCACGCTTTTCCTATACTTATAACACGCAATGTCACACTTGACCAGACCCCCCCTCCCCCGCTAGAGCGTGACATACTTTATGGATGACGCCTTGTCCATATAATTTTCCATACAAATTTGGCAGCTGTCCATACAAAAATGATATGTGAAAATTCAAAAATCTGTATCTTTTGAAGGAATTTTTTGATCGATTTGTTGTCTTCGGCAAAGTTGTAGGTATGGATACGAATTACACTGGAAAAAAATGATACACGGTATAAAAAATTTGGTGATTTTTTTATTCAACTTTTTATCACTAAAACTTGATTTACAAAAAAACACTATTTTTAATTTTTTTATTTTTTGATATGTTTTAGAGGACATAAAATGCCAACTTTTCAGAAATTTCCAGGTTGTGCAAAAAATCATTGACCAAGTTATGAATTTTTTAATCAATACTGATTTTTTAAAAAAATCCAAATTTTGGTCGCAAAAATTTTTCAACTTCATTTTTTGATGTAAAATCAAATTTGCAATCAAAAAGTACTTCAGTGAATTTTTGACAAAGTGCACCGTTTTCAAGTTATAGCCATTTTTATGTAACTTTTTTTCAAAATAGTCGCAGTTTTTAATTTTTTTAAATTAGTGCACATGTTTGCCCACTTTTGAAAAAAATATTTTTTAAATGCTGAGAAAATTCTCTATATTTTGCTTCTTCAGACTTTGTTGATACGACCTTTTGTTGCTGAGATATTGCAATGCAAAGGTTTAAAAACAGGAAAATTGATGTTTTTTAAGTCTCACCCAAACAGCCCATCATTTTTCAATGTCGATATCTCAGCAACTAATGGTCCGATTTTCAATGTTAAAATATGAAACATTTGTGAAATTTTCCGATCTTTTCGAAAACAAAACATTCAATATTACGCCCTTTTAAAATGTTAGTCTTGATTTAAAAAGTTTGAAAATATTGTTTTCGAAAAGATCGGAAAATTTCACAAATGTTTCATACATTAACATTGAAAATCGGACCGTTAGTTGCTGAGATATCGACATTGGAAAATGGTGGGTTGTTTGGGTGAGACTTAGAAAACATCCATTTTCCTGTTTTTAAACCTTTGCATTGCAATATCTCAGCAACTAAAGGTCGTATCAACAAAGTCTGAAGAAGCAAAATATAGAGAATTTTCTCAGCTTGTCAAAAATATTTTTTTCAAAAGTGGGCAAACATGTGCACTAAATATTTTGAAAAAAGTTACTTAAAAATGGCTATAACTTGAAAACGGTGCACTTTATCAAAATTTCACTAAAGTACTTTTTGATTGCAAATTCAATTTTACATCAAAAAATTAAGTTGAAAATTTTTTGCGACCAAAATTTCGATTTTTTGAAAAAATCAGTATTGATTAAAACATTCATAACTCGGTCAATGATTTTTTGCACAACATGGAAATTTCTTAAAAGTTGGCATTTTATGTCCTCTAAAACATATCAAAAAATAACAAAAAATAAAAAAAGAGTATTTTTGCAAATCAAGTTTTAGTGATAAAATTTTTTTTAACCGTGTATCGTTTTTTTCCAGTGTAGTCCGTATCCATACCTACAAATTTGCCGAAGACACCAAATCGATCAAAAAATTCCTTCAAAAGATACAGATTTTTGAATGTTCATGCATCATTTTTGTATGGACAGCTGCCAAATTTGTATGGAAAATTATATGGACAAACTAATGATGCAGAATGGCTTCTTTGGGCATACCGAAGGCACCAAAAAAGTTTCAGTCGGATTAAAAAATACAAAAATTAAAATTGAAGAAAAAAGACCGATTTCGTAGAGAATTGCTCACTTCTTTGTGGCTCAATTACTGTCTTTTAAGGCCACACAGCAAAAAATCCGATGGTAAAATCGCATGCAAAAGCATGCACATCACCTTCATCAAAATAAACACTTAATATTACACGCTGCATGTACAATTTTTGTAAACACAAAAAAAAGTTGCAACCGACGGGACTCAAACCCAGCACCAACAGTAAGGACTGGCGCCTTAGCCCGCTCGGCCATCAGACCGATGAAGAACGGATAGGATAATCGCACATATGAGCTTGACATTTCGGTCAAGTAGGTTTCCCATACTGATGGGCTACATATTTCAGGGTGTAATTTTACACAGAATTTCATAAAATAATGCAAAATTTATTTTACACCCAGGCCTTTTACACGCAGCTGGATTACTACTTTATTTGCTGTGCAATGTAAATTTTATTTCAAGTTGTTGTCCTCAAAAAATATTGTTAAATCTAAGATCTAAGATAATTTTAATTAGTAAAATAAGCAGAAATAATCCAATAAATTTCTTACCAAACGGGCAATCAGTTTAATTCAGAGATTAGGGACTGAAAATGGGAAAACAAAATTCTTCTCTATCTCTACTCTACGGTCAAGCAAGTGTGTCAGCGTGACGGTTCTATTGTAAAGTATTTTTGAGTTGGTCGCATTTGGCCGATAATCCGAGGGGTACGGTCGGCGCAGCCAGCGCAGTCGGCACGTTGTGCAGGATTTTTAATCCATTTACAAATTTTGTACTTTGGGACCACAGATCAAAAAAGTAATGAAGCTTTATTTATATTTGTAAATTCTACGTTTTGTTCGGATTGGCTAGAATATTCATGTAAAAAAATACAATCGGATTTATTTTATATTATTATATTTTGTTAAATAGGTAACTATTCTTTGTTAGTTTTGCTTTAAGCAAGATCAAAATATTACCATTTTCTGGGGCATTTCAAAGCAATTTCATTACGTGAACTATTCTAGTAGAAAACCCTACTCTGGTCCACAGTGAGACCTGATAAGGACCTTTTTATGCTGAAATTTGAGTCTTCTCTACAGTTCCCGGTAGCATCCCCTAGTCTGTTATCCCGGAGGGGCTCCTGCATCAACAGTTAAGTGGACGGAAAATAGCAAGGCTGGTAAACTACTCAAATTTACACGCTTCTTTGTTAGTTTCAACGAAACAATCACGTTGAGCCTTTCCGTGCTCCAAGTTGGGGAATGGGTTGATGGTTCTATTTTTCTAGTCCCATCCCTTGATTTCACTGTGTCCAAGCACGGTGAAGGTGATCCCGAACGGGACTCACACGCAGGTTAAAATAGTTGGACCCTTCCAAATGATCACGAAAGTCAAGAGAGGGTGGACTTCGGAAGGACCTGGATGATGGTAAATTCATTTGCAGGGCCATAAAATAAAAACTAAACAAGGATGTTACGTAAGGGAGGAAGAGGCTCGCACCACACACTGATTCACCTTCTTGTTTTTTTTTTGTTCAACCCTCCATGTGAGTAGCCAAGTGAGGGTGGTTGGAGGGAAAATATTTGTTTAGGACTACCCTCGCAGAGCGTGTGTGTTTGGTATGAAGATGAGCTAATTTGGGAAAGTCTGGTGCTGTCTTGCAAAGTTTGACAGGGTAAAGAAAAATAAACAAGCTTGAAGTTGATTTTTTGATTATTTTTAAAGCTGTGATTTTTTTTAATCAGTGGATTTAATTATGTGAATCCGGATTGCATGGAAATGGTTTCATATAACTTTGAATAAAAAGAACGTTGGTTGATTTCAAATAAATATTTAAATTGCATTTAAAACCAGTTTTTTTTTGCGATTTGTTATCGAAAATACCTACTATGTATTCCAGTCATTGATGAAATAGCTTATTCATCGTGACCTAAAATAACAATGCAGATAAGTTCATTGTAGTTCTAACCTGACTATTGAAAAAATCAACTTTTCTCAACTAAATTAAAAAAAAAAATGTCAATGAGCAAACCCCAATAGCAAACTGGATGGACAACAAGTAGGGGAGAGTGGGGAGACTTGATCCCCGGGGACACTTGATCCCAAGCCTGTATCTCGTCAGCATGTGGGTAAAACAATTAGCTTGGTTCTAGAAAGTTGTGCGAAATTGACTTAAAATCATTGTAGAAAGCTGAGAAAAAAATTAAAAAAATGTTCAGATTGAGTTACACACATTTTTCTAAAAAGTGCTGCAAAAAACCACCAAGAGATCTTTTTTCTTTGTTTTGATAAGTATAGAAAACACCTCAAAAATTAATCAAAAAAATATTTTTTATACATGAATTGTTTGATAAACATATCAACTTCAAAACCCTTACGCATTTGACGTTAAATTTATTATCATACTATTTTTACAATCAATTGTTTTAAAAAGTGCATTTAGGGAGACTTGATCCCTGCATTTTTACAGTCACTGGAATCAGCCTCAAGATTAATTAATTGGGCTGGGTTTTCATACATAGTTTCCTTTAGTATAGTTGTACATAACATACTGCAGTTTGAACAATTTTTCAAAAGTTTTGTAAACAAAAATTACCAGCTTTTATAAACGTGCTCAATTTTGGTCTTAAAAAGAATATTTTAAGAATTTAAACATTTTAAATACTAAACTTGTTATATTTTGAACACAAACGTATAGGTTTTATATGAAATCGTGTTACTTATAGAAAATTAAAAGTTTGGATAAATAAGAAACATTTTGCTTAAGGTTTCTTCAAAATGTTGAAAGGGGGATCAAGTTACCCCTAACGTTTTGAAAATGCCAGTTTAAAATATTTTTTAAATTGCTTGGCATGATGCGAAGAGTTCATCTGATGAAATACCCTTATCAGCCAAACATAGTTGAATGTTTAAGCTTTCAATTCATGCAAAAAGTTCATAGTTTTATGAGAAATTGACAGAGTTATGTGCGATACAAAAAAAGGGGATCAAGTCTCCCCACTCTCCCCTATAATAACCTTTGTGTAACGCAATTTCAGTCGGACTGTTAATTGTAAGATCTGCTGTGTATCTGTGTATCTTGGTGTGTATTTTGATCAAAAATGGTTTTTTGGCATGCCTTTTATTGTTATGTTACTATGTTTTAAATAAGGGAAAATTCTCATATATTTGGCAGGTTAAGCACTCGTTCGTAACTTCATCCAGTTTGCTGATTTTCACTATTTAAGGGGTTACATACATGTAAATCGGCAAAAATGTCAGAGGTTGGTTTGAGTGAGCACAAACTTAATTTTTTTAATCTATTTTCAGGACTTAACCCGTACAAGCTAAACGTCTGAATGGAAGAATCGAAAAATCTTTAAAACTGCCGTATTTTTGACCTGTTTGACCAAATCCTTGACATCCGGTAGTCAAAAGAACGGGAAAGATCTCTAGTTTTCGATTCCGGGGAGAAATCCGAGTTTGGACCATTTTCACCGGAGTTATTCCGGATCGTAGTGAAAAAAAAAAAAAAACTTACTGTAAATAAACAGAACATGCCCCAAAACATATTTGGATCAATGTTGGACCATCCTAGCAAGTGTGGCAACCGGTTCCGGTTCTGGCTACCCTCGGAACCGGTTCCACGAGTGGGTAAGACTATAACACATTACAAGTCACATTTTGCCTTCGTTGTGTTCGTAAAAATATACAAAAAAAAAAATATTCAGATACAGATCCCAAATAATAAACAGGCCTTGTATGGCCACTATGGCTTGTCCCCCGGAACATCCGGATCACGGTTCCAGAGGACCATTTATACGAAACTTGCACATATAGCTTGCGACATGTCAAAAATCATGGTTTTGTATCGTAAAAGTCAACCAACCCACTGAAATAAAGTTTGGACACAATGTGGCCACTATGGCTTGACCCCCGGAACATCCGGAACACGGTTCCAGAGAACCATTTATACGAAACTTGCACACATAGCTTGCGACATGTCAAAAATCATGGTTTTGTATCGTAAAAGTCAACCAACCCACTGAAATAAAGTTTGGACACAATGTGGCCACTATGGCTTGACCCCCGGAACATCCGGAACACGGTTCCAGAGGACCATTTATACGAAACTTGCACATATAGCTTGCGACATGTCAAAAATCATGGTTTTGTATCGTAAAAGTCAACCAACCCACTGAAATAAAGTTTGGACACAATGTGGCCACTATGGCTTGACCCCCGGAACATCCGGAACACGGTTCCAATAGACCATTTTTTGTAAACTGGCACATATGACTTGCGACATGTCAAAAATCATGGTTTTGTATCGTAAAAGTCAACCAACCCACTGAAATAAAGTTTGGACACAATGTGGCCACTATGGCTTGACTCCCGGAACATCCGGAACACGGTTCCAGTGGACCATTTTTTGTAAACTGGCACATATAACTTGCGACATGTCAAAAATCATGGTTTTGCATCGCCAAATTCAATCAACACACTCAAATAAAGTTTGGACATAATGTGGCCACTATGGCTTGACTCCAAGAACATCCGGAACACGGTTCTAGAGGACCATTTATACGAAACTTGCACATATAGCTTGTGACATGTCAAAAATCATGGTTTTGTATCGTAAAAGTCAACCAACCCACTGAAATAAAGTTTGGACACAATGTGGCCACTATGGCTTGACCCCCGGAACATCCGGAACACGGTTCCAGAGGACCATTTATACGAAACTTGCACATATAGCTTGCGACATGTCAAAAATCATGGTTTTGTATCGTAAAAGTCAACCAACCCACTGAAATAAAGTTTGGACACAATGTGGCCACTATGGCTTGACCCCCGGAACATCCGGAACACGGTTCCAATAGACCATTTTTTGTAAACTGGCACATATGACTTGCGACATGTCAAAAATCATGGTTTTGCATCGCCAAATTCAATCAACACACTCAAATAAAGTTTGGACATAATGTGGCCACTATGGCTTGACTCCCGGAACATCCGGAACACGGTTCCAGTGGACCATTTTTTGTAAACTGGCACATATAACTTGCGACATGTCAAAAATCATGGTTTTGCATCGCCAAATTCAACCAACCCACTGAAATAAAGTTTGGACACAATGTGGCCACTATGGCTTGACCCCCGGAACATCCGGAACACGGTTCCAGAGGACCATTTATACGAAACTTGCACATATAGCTTGCGACATGTCAAAAATCATGGTTTTGTGTCGTAAAAGTCAACCAACCCACTGAAATAAAGTTTGGACACAATGTGGCCACTATGGCTTGACCCCCGGAACATCCGGAACACGGTTCCAATAGACCATTTTTTGTAAACTGGCACATATGACTTGCGACATGTCAAAAATCATGGTTTTGCATCGCCAAATTCAATCAACACACTCAAATAAAGTTTGGACATAATGTGGCCACTATGGCTTGACTCCCGGAACATCCGGAACACGGTTCCAGTGGACCATTTTTTGTAAACTGGCACATATAACTTGCGACATGTCAAAAATCATGGTTTTGCATATAATATATAATACCAACTATTAACAAAATAAATTTTGAGACATTTGGTAGTATCATTGCTGAGATAAAGCTATTTGAAGTTAGCATTTTCAAAAAACGGGTGCCACGATATCTCAACACTGCATTGATCAAATCGGTTCAAAATTTTGGTGAAAACTCTTTAAACCGGTCCTGTGTGCATGACGTAGGCCGATTTTCAAAAAGTTTATTTAAAAAAAAATAAAAATATTATGTTTTTCATTTAAAAAAACGAAAGTTTTTGATTTCTGTATTTACAAAAAATGCAAAATTTCATAATCAGGCTTCGTCATGCACACGAGATATATCTTGCGAGTCTTCACCCCAAATTTTAGCCAATTTGGTCTATCCCATCTCGAGCGTGATTAAAAAAATATAGAAAAGAAATTGTTACTGAAATTATTATTAGAAAAAAACTTTCGTTATAAAAAAGAAAATCACCGAAGTGTATTTTGAATATGTTTTTCTTGTTTACAGAAATTCATCCAAATGTTTTAGAATTCATAATGTTCATGTTCATCTTCTAATTTCAAACCTTGACAAAAAATATGAAAAAAACTATTATGATAATCTTATCGCCTATAATCCCGAGCAGGGGTAAATAACACGGGAATACCAAATTTTGGTATTACTTGGGCAAATAACAGGGACCAAAATGTGCCCTTGGTTGCCCAGTAATAGATGGTAAAATACCATGAAATCATACCAAAGTCTTGTATGTGGAAGGGCACAACAATACCAAACCATGTTATTCCAAGGGTAAAATAATACCTCAAAATAAAACCATTTCAATACCAAGTTGAGGTCTTCTGGATTTTTGAACATTGCTTGAATACCAAAACTTGGTATTGCCATGGTTTTAATTTTAGGTATTCCCGCGCCCTTGGAAAATCATATTTTGGTATTCCTGTGGTCTTCCACATACATGATTTTGGTATGATTCCATGGTATTTTACCATCTATTACTGGGCAACCAAAATCACATTTTGGTCGCTGGTATTTGCACAAGTAATACCAAAATTTGGTATTTTCATACCATTTTTAGTGCAGCAGTTGCAGTTAGTGAAAAAACGGAAATGATCCATATGCAACAGCCAAATCTACTCACCTGATGGTTCCATGTTGTTCTTAGTGATATCCTTCACCACACCGAATGCATTTGTCATTGATGAACGGCCTGTGCTTGAAGTTCTTGAAGCTTCTGAAAAATAACAAGATTGAAAAATAAGTGTTATTAAAATGAAACTGGATTGAAATTCACCAAAATTCAATAATCATTCGATTGACTCGTGGCGCAGGGGTAGCGGCTTCGGCTGCCGATCCCGATGATGCTATGAGACGCGGGTTCGATTCCCGCCTTATCCACTGAGCTTCTATCGGATGGTGAAGTAAAACGTCGGTCCCGGTTTCTCCTGTCTCGTCAGAGGCGCTGGAGCAGAAATCCCACGTTAGAGGAAGGCCATGCCCCGGGGGGCGTAGTGCCAATAGTTTCGTTTTTTTTTCGATTGACTCATTTTTCAAAGTATTGGGTTATCCCGACTTAGAGAAATTTCAACGATTTAAAAAAAAAATCTTAATGGGTATATAAGAAAATGTTAAAACCAGCTTTAAAATTTTTTTTTCAAGTCATTTTAGCGCAAAATTTATTATCTTGTCCAAATTGGTAAAAAAAATCCCATAGTTTCAGAGAAATTGATGAAACCTTTCAATACCAAAATAATACCAAAATGTGCCATCCTGACTTAGAAAATTTTGCACAATTTCAAGTCATTTCTTTAGGGGGTATATCAAAAATTTTTAAAATCAAGTTTGAAATTTCCGGTTTTCAATGAAAGCATTCGCTTTGAGACATCATTTTAGCGCAAAATTAATTATTTTGTCAAAATTGGTCAAAATTCTCCCATAGTTGCAGAGGAACACTGTAATACCAAAAGAATACCAAAATGTGGTGTTCGACCATTGACAAATTCTGCAATTTAGCAATATCAAAACAATACCTTAAATTGGTATGATACCACATTTTGCTCTTGCATAATCCTTAAGACAAATTTCAAAGGGTCCAGGAATACCAAAATTTGGTATTGATACCAGAGAAAGGTATTATTACGCATTTCCTTTGTTATTTACCCATGCTCGGGATGGACGATAACTCATTTTTATAATCATTCTAAAATCGATTAATTTAACCATATCATGTTAAATTTTCAATGCTTTCAAAAGAATATAATTATATAAATCTACTAAAATGTGTACTCAGAAATGTTCACAAAATAGAGTATTTTTTCGAAAGTAATCATAATCACATAATTTGCAATTTGGGTATTAAACGAAGCGAAATTTGGTTTGATTTTATAAATTATCGTTTTAATTTTTTTCGAAATCCAAAAATAAAAAAATTGTTTGCTTTTTCACTATATTAGGGCATTTTTTTTTTTGTAAAATACTTAAATTTTCACACAATGTTTTTATTTTTCGAAAATATTCACTTTTTTTTATTTGCAGTATAAACGCAAAATTTTGCATGCAAAATTTCACTTCGTTTGATACCCATTTAGCATATTTTGAAACTTTGAGTATTTTGAAATAATACGGTAATTTGCGAAAATTTCAGTTCTTTCAATAAAAAATCTAATAAATTTTTAAAAAAACATATGCAATTTTAGTTCGTTTAATATATATTTTAACGTATTGCAAATTTAAATATTTTTGAAAAAATACGGAATTTTGAGAAATGTTAAATCATATAAAATTTTGCTTCGTTTGATACTCATATTGCATTTTTTTTTTGTATTTTCGAAAAAAATCGGTAATTTGTGAAAATTTAAGTATTTTCGAAAAAAACTCTACAACAGTGAAAAAGCATACACAGTTTCAATTCGTTTGAAACCCATATTGCAAATTTTGAGTATTTTTTTTAAACAAGAAATTTTGTGAAAATGACAGTTTTTTACAAAAATACTTTAGTAAAGTTAAAAAACATAGAAAATTTCGATTCGTTTGGTACCCATATTGCAAATTTTGAAAACTTGAGTATTTTCGAAAAAAACACGATATTTTGTGAACAATTTTGAGTACATATTAATACTTTGAAACTTACAACATTGTCAAAAAATATATTCTTAGTAAAAGCATTGAAAATTTAACACGATATTATTGAATTATTCGATTTTAGAAAGATTTAAAAAATGAGTTATCGTTCATTATCGGCGATAAGATTATCGCCGATGGAATTATTGAAATAACAATCGTTATCGTCCCGACGATAACGATAACCATTATTGTTATCGTCAGACGATAATATTATCGACGATAATTGTATCGAATAACAAACATTGTAACAAACAGCTCTGGTTGATGTGCACCGTTGAAAGATTTTCATATTTTTTTCAGAATAGTTCAACCAATTTGAGCTTAATTTTAGAAAGCATTGTTTTCAAACAAAAAAATTCTTGAGGTTAGAAAAACGCAACCAAATATTTTCATAGGTTAAATGAGTACTTAATTTGCTTATTTGTGGTCTTGGGATCAAAGAGTTAACGGTTGAAGTTTTTTTCTAGATTTTTTTAGGATGGTGCACATTTCCGAAAAAATCGAATATTCATGAAGAATTTAGCGGGTTTAGGACCATTACTCGAAATTATAGTAGCATGCTCCTAACAAATTAATACTTGTTACATTATAGTAAGAACAAATTAATAAATAAGCAAATTCACCATTAGAAAGTCAGTAATTTCAGTCATCCATATCAGAAAACCTAGCAATTACGTGAACGCTCCCCACCCAAAACCCACCAACAACGACGGTGGTGTTGCACCGTTTTAGAAAATCAACTAATTAAAATCATGTTTCACAACCGGCGAGTCACGTAAAACTCGTTCGTTTGCTCGCTTGGTCCTTACTGCTCATCGCTATTTCCAGAACCCGCAGCGAAAAGCATAGATTTCGAGTGCAAACAACACTAGAGATAGATCTCTGCTCGTTCTGGTTGTTTGTTTGCTTGTTTGTTTGTCAAGGATTTGTTGCGCCGGGCGGTGGCAAAACGTGGATAGTGGAAAACTTTCCAACGAAACCGCACCACCACGCCACACACCTGACTACATCTACCACTTTGGAGGAGTGCGCAAACATACGCAGGAGACGCAGGGGGTTTCAAATGGCACACCTCTTCTGGACACTATCGGGGGAGCAGGATCTGCCCGGTTCCGCACCGCACACACTGAAGGTGCAGGCTACACTTTGTGGCTTGAAAAATTCAAAAAATATCAAAATTATTCCAAACTCGTGTGACAAAGTTGTTGCACTGCTGTAACAGCAACCTTATGTTCAATTTTTCAGTTGAACAACAGTTTTACAAACAAAATTGCAACCTATTGAAGTAGGTATTTGATATTTATTTTCCAAATTAAAATAAAATTATGAATTAAAACAAATATTTTGACTTTTATTGTGCAACAAGGTGTAACCGTAATAGAACAACCTTCACTACCTTATCGTGCTAGCTGGTCGCTGCCGTTTGTTGGTCTTTTCTGAAAAGCTCTCCAAATGCGACGACAAGTGGAACTCAACGAAACTGACTGTGGCTTTGGCTCCGCGTGGGAAGGACCTTGTTTAGAGCAAACAAATTTAAATTAATTAGATGGATTTGGAAGCGGACGGCAAACATGGCAAATATGCCGACAGTTATGCGCATCTTCCGTGGTGTAATATTTGGAAACGAAAGTTGTTTTGTGAAAATATTTATAAAAATGATGAAAATGAATGTAATCATAGACAATTTGAACAATCGTGCCAAAATCAATAAGTTTTCATATATTTTCAGAATCCAGCAAGTGTCCCACCCCGGGCTGCGTAGGACTTGGTCACGTTACCGGACTCTACTCCCACCACCGGAGCCTTTCCGGATGTCCACGGAGGGACAAAGTCTCATCTGAATGTAAGTACTTCTTCTCCAAATCTCTTCAGCTCAACATAACCTCAAACGTTCCACTTTCCTGCAGTACTCGCCCTCCACGAAACCATCCTCAAATGCCCCACGCCGGGCTGTAACGGGCGGGGCCACGTCAGCGCCGGGCGCAACTCGCACCGCAGTCTCTCCGGCTGTCCGAAGGCGGCCGCCAGCAAGGCCGCGGCCCGCGAGCTCAAGTACCAGAATGGGCTGCTGTTCCGGCAGAAGCTCCACTCGGCAGGTGCGGAGAAGGTTGCTTTGATTGGGGGTCGTTCACGGATTGAATTCGGGTTCTTTTCCGATCTTTCTTTGCAGTTCTAAACTACCAACAACTCAGCGAGTACAGATCGTCTCTGATCAACCAACGCAGTCGTAGCAGTTCTCCCGAGTCCAATCGGGACACCTACTCACCAAGGCTCCGGGAACCTGCCGACGAGCCGCAGAATCTCAAAACTACCAACTCCGAGGAGCGGAATCGGGAAGATCCTGCTCCGAAGGAGTCTGAGGAGAAAACTGAAGCGCCAGTTCCGCCGGAAGATTTCAAACCAGTGATCAAAACCGAGAAACCGGACTTTGACAGTAAAGACACAATGCTGGACAGCACCAGCTATGACTACCGATATGGTGGCGGTCACCAGCAGCACCACCAGTCGGCGGTCCAGCACCATCAGCAGTATACGAATACCGCCATGGGCGGTTCCGGGTACGATTTTGGAGGTTACTCCAGATCCGGGTACGATCCGGGAGCCTTCGAGCGGTACGATCCGGCGTACGGCTCGCGGTACGGGTCTTACGGCTCCTCCGTCCAACCTCCTCTGATGGAGGAATACGGCGCGGTACCGGCAACCTCGTCCGCTTCTTCGGTGGTGGGGTTTCAACAGCCACCGGGCCAACCTTTGAGCCTTGGCCTAGCTACTACGGTGGTGGATCCGACGCCCACGCCGGTGCTCAAGCTGGAACCGGACGAGAGTTCGTCGGCTGGTCCGATATGCCCCCGGCCGGTCTACCAACCGTACGACCAAGGGACGCCCAACCCCAGCAACAGCAGCAACAATTCTGGTGGGAACCTGCTCCAGGAGCAGGTTCCGGCGCAACCCCCGGCAACCTCGGGTACGGTACCGGTTCCGTTTTCGGCAATCAATTTGAGTGTCAAGACTGGTACGGATACGGAACTAGCGGAGGTGGAGGCGGAGGGTACTACACAGGGTAGAAGCTCCCCGGTGAGCGGTGAACGTGCCCCAGTTATGGATCTGTCCACCGGGAATTTGCCGTCCTCCAGCGGGCAACCGAGCTCTCCGAGGAGTGCCAAGGAGCGGTTGGCCGCCAAACTTGCGAGTCCCCAGCGGCAGACGCTGGACCTGAGCGTCCGGCTGTCCAATAGGTAAGACTCCTCAAATAACAAAACTTTTTAAAAACTTCGTGAACGTACTCCACGTAACAATTTTATTTTCCCACAGCACTGCCAGTCCCCTTGGGCGGGCTTCTTCCGGATCTCCAGTTCCGCGGTCACCCCAGGCCGAACCAATGGACTTTAGCGGACCGTCTCGGCCCGGTTACGGCTTCATCGTGCCACCGTCCTCCAGCGCTGCCGGAACCGGAGCGCTCGGGTACAGCCGGGAGTCTACCCCGGACAGCAGCGCCTCGTCACACTACATTTCCGACGGCTATCGAGATCATAGTGGTGAGTTGACAGATGAGTCGAAGGGGAGCGGGGTTGGAACATTAAAATGATTGCCCACCCAGGGGACGACGACGACACTACACATCAAAAGGCATCAAAGCGAAAAATCATAACTTAAAAGCCGGACTTTCCGAGAAGGGGTGATTATTACCGACCAGGTGGAAACTGCCCCCACCTCCGTAAACGGACCCACAACATAAAAAGAATGCATATTTTCTCTCGTTTTAAAATATTTCCCCTCTCCACTGAAGTCCGGAAAGGTTCAAAAAAGAATGTCACCACCCCGCCGGTCGTCCCGTCGATGACCAGCTAATGAGAAAGTGTTTCATGTTCCTTTTTGTCCGGGAGACTCGAAAAATTCTCGGAATTCCCCGTTGGGTGGTTGGTCCAGCTGGAAGATTTCTAATTATGTAACTTGTTCCTTTTTTTTCAACCAATTTTTCAGGCTACCCATCGGCCGGCTACGGAATGGCCATCGAGTATGCGGCGGCGGCCAGTTCAGGCTATCCGGGGTACGGTCCTCCCGGGGCGTACCAGTACGGGGCTCCGCCCCCGCCGCATCCCCACCTGTACTCGTCCGGAGCGTACTCCAGCGGACACTACTCGATGCCACCGCCCAGCCACATACCCTCGCAGGATCGGCTGCTGAAGGATGGGTGAGTTTAAAGGGGGTGGGGGTGCGTTCGTAGATTATTGTTGATAAAGGAAACTTATCTGTGACACTTATCTGTGAACGTACTTAAGTGGTTGACATTTATTCCAGTAATTTGCATGATTTTTCAAGCAGAACTGTTTACAAAACGTAAAATTTTTGTTGTTTTTAGAAAACAATCTCAAATTTTGACAACAATCTGCGAACGAACCCCCCATAACCTCTCAACTCTATCTCTCTCTCTCAGACTGGCCAGCTTGTCCCGCTCGTTCCACCACGTGGCCTCGCAGGAGCTCAAGTGTCCGACGCCGGGCTGCGATGGCTCCGGGCATGCCACCGGCAACTACTCGTCCCACCGGAGCCTGTCTGGGTGTCCGCGGGCCACCAAGCCCAAGAACAAACCCCGCGACGGATCGGAGGCGGAACCGTTGAGGTGATTTGAGAATGCAATAAATTTGGACGGATTTTGAGATTGATTTGAATTTCAGGTGTCCCATTCCGGGTTGTGACGGTTCCGGACACTCGACCGGGAAGTTCCTGTCCCATCGGAGGTAAGTGATGTGACATTCCCTAGTCAATTTGAGATTCTTGACTAGTGCTTTTCAGTGCTTCCGGGTGTCCAATCGCTTGCAAGAACCGCCTTCGGGTGATCGACTCCGGCGGTTCCATGGGAGGATTGAAGTACAGCAGTGATTCTGGATGTTCTACGCCGGGTTGTGACGGTAAGCCTGGATTGTTCTAGAATTAAAACTTAATATTTATTAAATACCTATTGACAGTTCCAATGGCTTCCAAAAAGATCAAATACTCGGACGATGAAACGGACAAGTTAACCAAAGGCTACAATGGTAAGTCCGGTAGCGACTTCCAACTCCCGTGACCCTCAACTAACCTCAAAATTTCCAGGCATGAACGACCTCATCACGTCCAACGACACCCAGGGCAGTGAGGCCAGCTCGAATCACTCCGACATGCCGCCCAACGGAGGATACCTTCCGCAGCATTCCTTCCAGCAGCAACACAACTCCCAACCATCCTCTTCGTCCTCCTCAACCCGAATCACCAACCATCCCGGTCCCACAGCTCCCCCAGACCCGGTAAGCTCCGCCAACGGCGAAGACCTGCTCTCGCTGGAGGCGGAAATCACCGAGCTTCAGCGCGAAAACGCCCGCGTCGAGTCCCAGATGTTGCGCCTCAAGACCGACATCAACGCGATGGAGTCGCAGCTCGGGCAGGTCGTCGCGGAACGGGTACGTAAACGGCCGGGTTGGTAGACGAGGTCCGGGATCGTGCGCCCGTCGTCGTAAGGTACGAGTGTGTGTGCGATCTAAGATGCTTCTCTATAACAGCTTTTGCGCTTATCGGTTTGTTTTATGGGGTTGACCGCTTTCACCATGAATGTTTCTGGACAAAAGATAATAGAGCAGTTAATGAGTGGCATTTTCAGTAACCGTATTTGAAGTTTTGACCGAAATCAGTAAATTGTAATTTTGAAAATGCAAATCAAAGCGGATGCGTGTCACGTCCAAGGTATTATAGATGTTCAGAATGTTTCAATCTGTGGTCTCACAAATTATCTTTTAGTGAGGATAACAACAGCACTGAATAATACATTTGTAAAAGATGTTGCACAAGCAGATTCCAGTGCTCAAGAGCTACTGTTTTCCTTGCCTTTTACTCTATACCCCTTATTTTACGAAAGAATCGCGCATGTAAAAGAAAGAAACGAGTCTTCTGACGTCTATTGTGATTCTTTCGACAGAAGCTAGAAATCTCGACACGATATCTACCAAGCGCCGTTATGTGAAACCTAGAGGAGATATCATTCAACCGTACATGATCCATCATGGTGTAGAAGGATGAGTGGATTTTCTCAAAAATGGATGATTTGGCGAACCTTTGTCTTTCTGGAACACATTTGACAAGCTAATAGTACCGCTTTATGTGCTGTGAAATATTCGTAATGAAGTCCGTACTCGAACGCTCGAAATCCTGGTCAAAATCTCACTTCTGTTTGACGCTTTACCCGGGCAAGGTCTTTGGGTTTATTCGACCCAATAGCATCATAAGACAGACTTTCTGAAGCTTAACAAGACACATATTTGAGCCAAGGATAGACTTCTGGCGGAAGTGAACGCCAGACAAAAATAGTCGCACTTTTTGGAACTCGGGTTTATGTGTCCCTGATATGTTGAGGCTCGAATTTGAAGAACTGTTTCAGAGAAACGATAACCACCTAGCAAGTTGCCACCGGTTGGTAGGATAGTTGAGTTTGGCTCGGGGGGATTTTTGGCTTCACCAGCATCAGCACAGTTGCTGTGGATGTTTAGACTGTGGTTGCTTGGTGTCGCGTAAATTAAGAAAGATGGTTTGGTAGAAAAAGTCCTGCAGTTGTGTCTCCGGCCTAAAATATCGGCGCTCGTGCAAGTTCTGGGTGCGTAATTCCCGCGGTTCGACTCTCGAGTGGTCTTGTAGTACTTGTATAGGAAGACCCGCGCGTATCTTCCGAGTGTCTGTGGTTGCATCCAGAGGCAGACTTTGTTATTTTTTCGCTATCAAAACAGATAAATTTAACACGTAGGATTACTTTTTATTGCAACAATAGTAGTTTCAATATGAGATACTCAATTACCATGAAAAAGATACAGTTTGGTGACTTGATTACGAATATACGGTTTCGGCTTGATTACATGTTTGCTATATCTTTGGAAAGTAGTTTTTAGGTACTTTTCCGAGACAAATTAACAGAAAAATCGGAATGGTTTTCGCAAAAATCCTCATCAACAGAATGTTCAAATTCAGAAAAAAATGTTTTCGTCGTCATTCTGGAGAATAATTTTAGCGCAGTCCTGTAGGGTTGTGTAATAAGGTCTGCTTGACGATCTCGATCCCCAAAAGCCTCTCCTCTTCGTAGATTTTGACTTCGGACAAGAGCGAGTCAACGACCTGATCTAAATGCTCGGGGAATTCAGCTTGAGAAGTGCGCCCAACTTGGTTCGTTTGGGAGGTCTTTGTTGTTAGAATTGGCGTGTCGTCGGCCGAGCAGTTCATCTTCGACGTTCCTCGAATGCTGTTGTTGGGGAGCAATCTTTTGTATGACGACCTGAACAAAACGGTGCTCGGCTTGTTGTTACACGCACCCATGGAACGCGTGGCGCCAAAGAATCTCTCGGCGTTGTCCTGGCTGAATCGGTAGAGGGTTAAGTTGTCCAACATGTGTTATACTTTGTTTTGCATATCAGCTCTCCCGAACTCAGCCGTAGCGATTTGAAGAAATGTTCAGCATAGTCGAACGCCGGCTTGATAACAACGAAGCTGTTCTCGTTGAGCGGTTCCTTGAAGCCATGCTCTGCGGGATCTTTGGAATTCAGGAGGCCAAAAATATCGTTTATCAAAGCCACGAACTCTGCTGTTGCTGCCGCTCCCTCGAACCGTGGGTCATCTTTAAAGAACAACAATGCGTCCGCTACCGACTGGCTCAGTGTTCGCACCGCAATGATGATCTTTATTTTGAGAGATTCGAAATTTACGTGATTGTAGTTTTATGATCAAATTTACGATTAGACACAAAACAACGCATTTTCAAAAGAAAATATAAAAGCACGAGTTTTACAAGCTACTTCGCTTCCAGCTAGAAATTTTTAAAGTTAGTAAGGGACCATCCATAAAACACTTGGACACTTTTATGAAATCACTAACAAATATGAACAAGTTTGATAGTTCAAAAAGCATTGAATGGAGGCAATTTTTGACCGTATTTTCAAATCAACAAAATTAACAAAAAGACGTTTCCAGAAGATCTTCAAAAAAAAACAAATTGATTTGGAAAACTTTACAACATCCAGATTTTTTACTTCAATAACGATGCATTCGCACAAATTTGTCAGTTCTCACTTTGACATCAATTGACCCACTCAATATCACCTTGCCAGACACAAATCGCCGGAAGTGCCCGAAACACGATAATCGCTTCTAATCTTGTTTTGGTTGACCCACGGCGTGCCACAACTGCCCAGAGCAAACATTTTACGGTGGTGGTGTCCATAAAGCGATTCCTCCCACCCTTCGCCGTTAACGGACCTCCCGTTCCCCCAGCCCTGTTGCGCGCCGCTCGGCCGGCAAATCAAATTCAATAAAGTCATAAAAAAGCATAAAATAACAAAACTCATCCAGATATGATCGCTCGTAAATTGTCTGTGTGAGCTGGGTAGGAACCAGGAAAGGGGCTTTTCCCCCTTTTTTTGCAGAAAAAAAAACCTGCGTCCAGAATTATGATGTTTTTTCCTGGTGGACTTTTTTTCACCCTCCCGTACGTTCTTGTGGGGTTGGTTTCGGAAAGTGACCCTTTTTTCTCGAGGAACTATCACGTTGCGTTCGGAGGTACGGACGGGGGTGGACCAATTGAAGATAGTATCGATAAACATGGGCGGAAATTTGTATATAAGGCGTAACGGGGAAGTGGGGGACACGACCAACGGACGTCAACGGCGGGAGTGTGTTGAGAAAAGAAAAGTACCGTAAAACGGGGTGACTTTGATAGCCGGGGTGACTTTGATAGGTTTGAGATTTTTCCGCAAAATGAAGAGTACAATTAAAATACGTAAGGAATGGTTCAGAAACATACTGACCGTGGTAGAAAAGTGTTCTAAGTACCTCATGAAGAACTTTCCATAAATTTTTGAAAAGTTTATAAAGTTAGTCAACTATAGTTAAGAAAATGTGGATGAAAGTCATTATTTTAAACTTCTCAAAGTGTCATGATTTTCTTAATGAACATGATTTTGAATCGGAAAACGGAATGCATTTTCGGATTCTTTGGACAATTTCCCACATGGAGAAGGTTAAATAAGTTTGCAAATAATAAATAATATGTGTTTTTGAAACACAATTAAAAAAAATGTCCAAATTTATAGGCAAATTCAGTTGAACAAATTTCATGTAAAATGTGAAAACTTGTGATTCGTGCTTCGAATTCAGTATAAAATGCAATATAAATCGATAATTTTATAAACAAAACAATTTTGAACAAATTTCAGGCAAAATTCCGACTTTTTAACAATTTTACCTAAAATTTATATGTATTTTGTTAAAAAGCTTATAAACTTAGTTAACTTTATATAAACATTGATTTTTTTCTTACAAACTATATCAGCTACTTTAGTGATGGTACATTTAACGTACAAGTAAAGTTTGAACATCTTAAATATGATTTTAACAAGAAAAACTATGACTATCAAAGTCACCCCGGAATTAAAACCAAGAATTTTTAACGTAACTATTTTTCTAAACACTATTGAAAAAACTTTTTTTCCAAAATAGGGCATGGACTTTGTGTGGCCTACCCCAGTACATGTTTTAAAAATAATAATCTTGAGAAAAACCTTACCTGTTGGAAAATATTCTAAAAACAAATTGAAATCCTATCAAAGTCACCCCGTTTTACGGTATCCGGAATTGTTGCAATAAAGCGATTATGATAATGTCAACTGCTTTTTTTCGGGTGAAAGTTTTATGAGTGTTTGCTTTTTTTTAGAAGGATGAGTCCACTTTGGAGTGCATTGTGTTTTTGTTTCTCTGTGCAACAGTGTACAATTTAGCTTTGACATTTAATAGCTATGGGGTCAGATTTATGTGTAACGCCATTGACTACGACTCTAACTTCTTAAGATTTGCTAGCTAATGAACTAGAAATAACCACTGGCGCTTCGTGAGTATGATCCGGGTTCAAAAGATAAACCAAGGATTAACTCACAGAATAAAAAGTCAGACTTGTTTGTAAGAAAATATTGTTTTCAACAAGTTTTTAGAAGTTTAATATTATAATTACTTTTTTCCATTTTTTCACATTCGACCTTTTGTCCTTTAGACCATATGTTTTTCGACCTTTTGTCGCACATCTGGTAGACTCACAGATCTTAGTTCCAGTGGGATAGAATTTTTAATAATAAGAAAAAGGTGCAGGTGGTTATGTTACACATGACCAGTATGACAAAGAACTTTGCAAGATGATTGTTGAAATTATCGATTAGAATGTCCGGTCCAAGTTCCCCCCTTATAATAACCGTCCTATTGAACTAAGGGGACGGAAATTGCAAGTGGAGCTGAAATAGAAATCAAAGTGAAATCAATTTACTTTCCTTCATAACTCGAAAGTTACCAATATGCGGGAATGTTTTTGCAAGGCTGTTGCAAGCAATCGGCGGCAGTAAAGGATATTTGAACAGCAGACATTAAAAACTACCCTTTACAGGGCTCTTAATGATTACGAGATAGTTATTCTAAATTTCCAGAAACAGTGGCACAAAACAATGTGCATCGCAGTAATCTATTTATTACTTCCTGCCTAATAAGCAATATATTTTAACTGCTTAATTTCAGATAATGGCCAAATTCAACTTTTTATGTTCAGTATCAAAAACCATAAAGTTTGATACCCATATTGCCCCAACTCTTACGGTTCGGCAAATGTCCCAACATCGGAACATCCGCGGGGCCTCTGGCCACTCCGGATTGTGGCCACTACTGCCGAAATGTCAAATTTCATGTCCAGTATCAAAAACCATAAAGTTTGATACCCATATTGCCCCAACTCTTACGGCTCGGCAAATGTCCCCCCATCGGAACATCCGCGGGGCCTCCGGCCACTCCGGATTGTGGCCATTACTGCCAAAATGTCAAATTTCATGTCCGGTATCAAAAACCATAAAGTTTGATACCCATATTGCCCCAACTCTTACGGTTCGGCAAATGTCCCAACATCGGAACATCCGCGGGGCCTCTGGCCACTCCGGATTGTGGCCACTACTGCCGAAATGTCAAATTTCATGTCCAGTATCAAAAACCATAAAGTTTGATACCCATATTGCCCCAACTCTTACGGCTCGGCAAATGGTCCCCCATCGGAACATCCGCGGGGCCTCCGGCCACTACGGATTGTGGCCATTACTGCCAAAATGTCAAATTTCATGTCCGGTATCAAAAACCATAAAGTTTGATACCCATATTGCCCCAACTCTTACGGTTCGGCAAATGTCCCAACATCGGAACATCCGCGGGGCCTCTGGCTACTCCGGATTGTGGCCACTACTGCCGAAATGTCAAATTTCATGTCCAGTATCAAAAACCATAAAGTTTGATACCCATATTGCCCCAACTCTTACGGCTCGGCAAATGGTCCCCCATCGGAACATCCGCGGGGCCTCCGGCCACTACGGATTGTGGCCATTACTGCCAAAATGTCAAATTTCATGTCCGGTATCAAAAACCATAAAGTATGATACCCATATTGCCCCAACTCTTACGGTTCGGCAAATGTCCCCCCATCGGAACATCCGCGGGGCCTCCGGCCACTCCGGATTGTGGCCACTAATGCCAATATGTCAAATTTCATGTCCGGTATCAAAAACCATAAAGATTGATACCCATATTGCCCCAAACCTTACGGTCCGGCAAATGTCCCCCCATCGGAACATCCCTGGGGCCTCCGGCCACTCCAGTCCAGGTGGTGGCCAGTTCCAATGATCGACTCCCGCGACTGGCTTGTCTTAGCTGGTCCTTGCCTCCAAGCCATCTGCTCCCGGACCTCCAGGCCGTCTGCTACCGGGACACCAGGCCATCTGCTTCTGATGTGTTCTCGTCGACGTCCAGCAATAGAATGAATTTTCGGGACCGACCGAGCCGAGTTTTGTTGGCTCGTCGACGATCCGAAAATTTCGAGGTGGAGTGGGGGTGATTTTAGATACATCAATCTCACGTCTCTCGATTGACTGATTGGGAAACGTTCGTTCATCTAACCAGCGTGCACCAAAAAGAGGGGAAATTTGCCGAGAGGGGAATTCGTCACGTAACGTTTTCGCTTCGCGAAAATTTTGGATTGACACCACCTTAGGACAAAGTTCTTTGTCAAAAAATATAATTTATTAAAAAACATAGAGCTCTTAGTTTTAGTCACATTCTCAATTTAAGACACGGCCATGCTCGTGTTAAGTCATGGTATACATTTTGTTACGTTGATCGAGAATTGTTCATAAAAGACGACTCAAACTTTGAATATTGTCACCAAAACCAAATAAAAAATTCATGTCTTGCTCAACTGAAAAAATGAAGATTTCCCCTCATTCCAAAAAATATTTTTGTTCCCTGATACGATCTACGATCACACAAACTTCTAAATTAGATTAACTCCCGGTTTCAATATCTTGTCCCACCTCCGATTCGCCGACTCCCAACTTCCTATGCCACATTTAAACGGGGGGTTGGCAAAAGGTGAAACGTTTCCTAATTTGATTTCTACCTCCACCCGCAGCACACCTGTCTCAGTTTTCGTGGGTTTGACTTTGGCGTTTGTTTACATCGTGTGCATCGTCAAGGTAAAACGAGTATAAAAGGTAATCATCATGCAATTAGGCAATTCATCACTCCATTATTTGCGTTCCCCTTTAATGTTGGAACTGCTGGCAAGAAATAAAAAAAATCGGAAGTAACAATTTAAAAGAGTTTTTCAAGGCGCCCTTTGAGGGTTTGATTTGTGAAATTAGTTATGCCCCGTTGAAATATTGTTCCCCAAAATGTTTCTAAAGGGAACTTGGTGCAAACACCAAACTTTTGGGTGCCACCGAAATCGTTTCAAACAAACAAATCAACTGCACTCGTGTGTATAATAAAAAGGTTGACTTCCAATTAGCAGTTTAGATTTTTAACGTATGATTTTCGGTGGAAGTGGTTGACCCGAAATTTAAACAAATTTAATCAATTTTTAACAAAAATATCAACCTTTCAGCCCAAACCTGACGGTGCTACAGCAGGCCATGACAACCACGTGAACGAGTACTACGAGAGCCTCCGGAACAACGTGATTTCGATTCTGAAAACGGACAACCCCTCCGATCCTGGTAATTCTGGCCACACTGCCGCCACTGGCAACTCTGACGTAAAGAGTGATCATCACCACGGCGCTGCCACTAACAACAACAACAGTGACATTTGCAAAAATCAGAACGGCGAAGGTCACTACGATCAGTACTCTGGAGAGCAGACCACTTCCGAACAGATGAGTCACCAGCAGCAGTACTACCAACATCAGCAGCAACAGCAGTACGATTTGGAACGGTCCCGGTATTACGAATCGCTGAAATTGAACCCGGTGGCGGACTACGGAGCTCCGTTGACTGCTGCGCCAATCTAAGAAGAAAACGAGGGCGAGTTTGGGTCATTTAGTCGAAACATTACTTTCTTTAAAAAAATGCATGCTTTTTGAAGCATACAGCATGATTCGGTGAAACGGCCATTTGGTGAATTGACTTTTCGGTGAAAATAATCTCAACAAAAAGCCAATTCCTTAAAATGGCCTATTCATCGAGTACCATTGTAACGTAAACATTTGTATACTCTTACACTGAAAATAGTGCTACAGGAAATTAGATGAACACTACAAATAAAAAAAAAACAAATCGTATAAATGTGTAAACAGAAAAGTACAGATTTTAAAACGTGACGCCGGAATTGTTTTCGAAAAAACACGCAAAAACGTAAGACATTCCACGTTCTACATATCAGTAGGAAGCAGCTGACTATCTCCGTTTATTTGAGTAAATATTTTAATCGAAAGATCGTATTCTTGGTAACTTTGGATGACTGAGCGGTCGCAGTTGCAGTCTGAAATAAATGATGTTATTTTTTGGTCAAATGAGGTCACCTTTAAACGAGAGAAATAAAATCAAATGAAATACTCAAAGTTTTGTGTTTATTGGAAAGAAAATCTTAAAATATGTTACATGATGTATATTAGGGTGTTTCATCCAAACAAAAAAGTTCTCAGAATTAGGCAAACCGAGGTTCCCCTTGTAGAGGATGCCTATAGGGACTCTCATGCCAAATATCAGCCCATTTGGTTTAGAATTGGCCTATCCCCAGCGGTTTAAAGTTTACATGTAAATTACTATGAGATTTTTATGCCTTTCGTGCAATCGTTCCTACAGGTCTGGGGACAACATGGATTCACTCGGAATAAAGACAGGTGTGTAGGGGATGGTCCAATAAACAAATTCCAGAAGGAATTAGGGTTGTCCATTCTGTCCCCAAGGTGCGCATTGGATCGACGTCCGGTGTCTCCAGAATCAACGATTCACCCTTCAAATGTACGCATTGTCCTTAGTATGCTATGACGGCTAGGTGAAAATTACGACGCCCCATGTCAGATGTTGAACACGTGGAGAAGCATCGATTACATTATTTTTTACAAAATCATCATGTTACATTATTTAGACTAGTTCAAATAATTACAGGAACATCAATAATTGTAATTTTATTACTTTAAGGAATGTTTCTGAGCCAAAACTTGAGTGTATGCTCTGCCACGTGTTCAACGTCTGACATGGGGCGTCGTAATTTTCACCTAGCCGTCATAGCATACTAAGGACAATGCGTACATTTGAAGGGTGAATCGTTGATTCTGGAGACACCGGACGTCGATCCAATGCGCACCTTGGGGACAGAATAGACAAACCTAATTCCTTCAGGAATTTGTTCATTGGACCATCCCCTACACACCTGTCTTTATTCCGAGTGAATCCATGTTGTCCCCAGACCTGTAGGAACGATTGAACGAAAAGCATAAAAATCCCATAGTAATTTACATGTAAACTTTAAACCGCTGGGGACAGGCCAATTCTCAACCAAATGGGCTGATATTTGGCATGAGAGTCCCTATGGGCATCCTCTACAAGGGGAACCTCGGTTTGCCTGATTCTGAGAACTTTTTTGTTTGGATGAAACACACTAATGTATATATTTGTGCTCAAATATCGACTAATAATCGCTTCATTTTTTAAATTGCTAAAAACCAATGCTTGATAAATAACATAACAAAGCTTCATTTTTGCAAAGTAACGAAACAGTGACATCTATGGAAAAGCTCACTAAACCATCAGGAACTTTTGGACATGCGTAGAAACACCCGTTCTCTGCTAGAGATGGGCGAGTTTCAATTTTCAAATAATTTGGTTGTTAGTTTTTCTATTTTCGAATTCCTATCCTTACATTCAGTAGTTCATTTCTTAATTATGGTTGAGTTATTTGAAGTGATCTTTATTTAAATTTGTTAAAAATATTTTTGCATGCACATTGCCTCACAAATATACAAAAAACAAAATCATCATATCTAGAGTTTTTTTGAATAGGTCCTATAAACATATCCAGAGTTTTTTTGTTTTTGTATTTGTATTTGTATTTGTATTTGTATTTGTATTTGTATTTGTATTTGTATTTGTATTTGTATTTGTATTTGTATTTGTATTTGTATTTGTATTTGTATTTGTATTTGTATTTGTATTTGTATTTGTATTTGTATTTGTATTTGTATTTGTATTTGTATTTGTATTTGTATTTGTATTTGTATTTGTATTTGTATTTGTATTTGTATTTGTATTTGTATTTGTATTTGTATTTGTATTTGTATTTTTATTTGTATTTGTATTTGTATTTGTATTTGTATTTGTATTTGTATTTGTATTTGTATTTGTATTTGTATTTGTATTTGTATTTGTATTTGTATTTTGTATTTGTATTTGTATTTGTATTTGTATTTGTATTTGTATTTGTATTTGTATTTGTATTTGTATTTGTATTTGTATTTGTATTTGTATTTGTATTTGTATTTGTATTTGTATTTGTATTTGTATTTGTATTTGTATTTGTATTTGTATTTGTATTTGTATTTGTATTTGTATTTGTATTTGTATTTGTATTTGTATTTGTATTTGTATTTGTATTTGTATTTGTATTTGTATTTGTATTTGTATTTGTATTTGTATTTGTATTTGTATTTGTATTTGTATTTGTATTTGTATTTGTATTTGTATTTGTATTTGTATTTGTATTTGTATTTGTATTTGTATTTGTATTTGTATTTGTATTTGTATTTGTATTTGTATTTGTATTTGTATTTGTATTTGTATTTGTATTTGTATTTGTATTTGTATTTGTATTTGTATTTGTATTTGTATTTGTATTTGTTTTTGTATTTGTATTTGTATTTGTATTTGTATTTGTATTTGTATTTGTATTTGTATTTGTATTTGTATTTGTATTTGTATTTGTATTTGTATTTGTATTTGTATTTGTATTTGTATTTGTATTTGTTTTTGTTTTTGTTTTTGTTTTTGTTTTTGTTTTTGTTTTTGTTTTTGTTTTTGTTTTTGTTTTTGTTTTTGTTTTTGTTTTTGTTTTTGTTTTTGTTTTTGTTTTTGTTTTTGTTTTTGTTTTTGTTTTTGTTTTTGTTTTTGTTTTTGTTTTTGTTTTTGTTTTTGTTTTTGTTTTTGTTTTTGTTTTTGTTTTTGTTTTTGTTTTTGTTTTTGTTTTTGTTTTTGTTTTTGTTTTTGTTTTTGTTTTTGTTTTTGTTTTTGTTTTTGTTTTTGTTTTTGTTTTTGTTTTTGTTTTTGTTTTTGTTTTTGTTTTTGTTTTTGTTTTTGTTTTTGTTTTTGTTTTTGTTTTTGTTTTTGTTTTTGTTTTTGTTTTTGTTTTTGTTTTTGTTTTTGTTTTTGTTTTTGTTTTTGTTTTTGTTTTTGTTTTTGTTTTTGTTTTTGTTTTTGTTTTTGTTTTTGTTTTTGTTTTTGTTTTTGTTTTTGTTTTTGTTTTTGTTTTTGTTTTTGTTTTTGTTTTTGTTTTTGTTTTTGTTTTTGTTTTTGTTTTTGTTTTTGTTTTTGTTTTTGTTTTTGTTTTTGTTTTTGTTTTTGTTTTTGTTTTTGTTTTTGTTTTTGTTTTTGTTTTTGTTTTTGTTTTTGTTTTTGTTTTTGTTTTTGTTTTTGTTTTTGTTTTTGTTTTTGTTTTTGTTTTTGTTTTTGTTTTTGTTTTTGTTTTTGTTTTTGTTTTTGTTTTTGTTTTTGTTTTTGTTTTTGTTTTTGTTTTTGTTTTTGTTTTTGTTTTTGTTTTTGTTTTTGTTTTTGTTTTTGTTTTTGTTTTTGTTTTTGTTTTTGTTTTTGTTTTTGTTTTTGTTTTTGTTTTTGTTTTTGTTTTTGTTTTTGTTTTTGTTTTTGTTTTTGTTTTTGTTTTTGTTTTTGTTTTTGTTTTTGTTTTTGTTTTTGTTTGAGAATTTAGAAATTTAAGACATGAAATCTAACAAGACTACGAAAGTTATATAAAATCATTCTTCTTTTTGATAGACTTGATCAAATTAATAAGGAGCGTAATTATTTTTATTAAGAGATTTTTATTTCACAGAGGTTAGCTTTTTTCATGGAATTTGAAGACAATTTTTAATAAGAATGGTGAATTTTTACGAGATCTCTTCAGTTCATAAAGTTTTACCCTTCTTTTCATAAGGTTTGAAAATATAAGAAATAGGTTTCAAATATTTTTTATAAGAGGGTTTAATTTTGACGAGAACAGGAACAGGAGAATTTATAGAAATTAACCCTCCTTTTTATTAAATTTAAAATATTGAATTGAGGCAAATTTGAAGATTTTTGAATTTGAATAAACCTTAATACAAATTTTATTACTAATTCTCATTAAAATTACAACTACAAAAAAAGGAATGGTTCTGAGGAAAGGGCCTTCCTGGTAAAAGGATTTCTGGGGAATGGCATTCTGGTAAATGATCTATTCTGGGGAATGAGATATTTAAATGTGCTAAAAGCCGTTTGGAAGCTTAAAACCAGATTATCATACAAACTTTGGGAAAGACGGGTATTGGCAGTGCGTGGTCAAATGGTTACGCTGTCCACTTTGTAAGCGGATGATTCTAGGTTCGATTCCCATCTGCTGCAACCTTCCATCGGATGAGGAAATAAAATGTCGGTCCCGGCCTTGGTTGTTAGTCCGTTAAGTCATTCCAGGCGTAGGAGTCGTCTCTATGCCATAAGTACAAACAACACAACAAACCAAGCCTACTCCGGTGGAATTGATGGCGGCGGTTGGACTCACAATCCAAAGGTCGTCAGTTCAAACACTGGGATGGAAGGTTCCTTGGAGTAAAAAGAGGTTTGGGTGCTCTCCCCATTCAAGCCTTCGGACTCCTAGGTTCGAGCAGAAACTTGCAATAGATACCACAAAAAACCCGGGGGTCGTTAATGTGGATGGTTTGTTTTTTTTTGTTAGGTTTTAATTCACGAGAAAAAAACTTGTTTAAATATATTACATGGAAAGCATCAATTGGATATAATATACAAATGATTAAACAAATTATACACAAAGAAATAGTAAAAAAAAATCAGAGTAAGTTTGTAGAGCTCATGATAAAGCTCAATCCCAAGATAGGAAGCTTCATCATACTCTAACTTTATCCTAAATTTTTCACAATCCAAACCATCGATGCGTTACTCTTTGTTACCACCAAAGACTCCAACCTTGCCCGATTTTCCCTCCCTTTTCATTTCCACCTTTTCCATCCACAATTTTCACTTCCACCCTCCCTCTCTCTCACCATCCTTCTCATTCCACCCCATCCCTTCTCTCTCGCTTCAGTGGAGTAGGTCACATTTCCTGAGTGACGTCATACCGATCTGCTGTCCCTCTTCAAAAACAAGATAGAAGCGAAGGAAAAACTCAAGTGAGAGTTTCCTCTCCCAGTCATCCTCCCACAACAACCGGGTGGTGCACATGGTCGCACCGCGAGAGAGGGCGCTCGCGCTCTCACTCTCACTTTCCGTTGCTAAGCCGCCTGAAATTCGTTTTATTCCCAAAAGGGTGGGGAGAGCAAACATTCAATTAAACATGTTTCGCCGTGTTTACCACCGCGGGAGGATTCCAGAAAATCTGGTTTTTCAGTTGCGACCAGCGGTCGGCCGGGGTCAGAACTTGGGAGAGCGATTGAAAGCCGCGCGCGAATTTCCACGTGAGCGCAGTGGTGAGCGTCGGCGGACGCGTGAGACGTGAGAAGAATTTCGCACTGCGCGCGCGAGAGAGAGAGAGAGAGAGTGAGTGAGATGAGATTAGCGGCGGCGTTGCGGGGGAAGATAAAAATTTCACCGGCTCATAAATTTTAATAGTCCGGCGGATTTGTTTGGTGCCAAAGGTCGGCGGTTCGAACGTAACAAAAAAGGGGGAACGGAATCGGTCCCCGTGCCGGGAACCGCGACTAATTGAAAAACAAGCCAATTTGGGAGGCCGCGCGGTCATTACGGTTTGCCAATTTGCGGCGGAAAGTGAGGTTAGGGAGAGAGGTGTGTGAGCATGGAGGTGGAAACGTCAGATTGGCGAATTACATAATCCAGTGTGCAGGAAGGTTGCCGCGGGAGAGGCCGCCTGGAGTGACGTGTGTAAACAACAATAGCTGGGCCGTCGTCGTCGCTTGGCACACTTGGATTGCAGAGCTGCAGGGGCAGAAGTTTGGAGCGTGCTGGATTTGGCAAGTGCGTGTGGCCAAACTTGGGGCGTTTACGTCGTGCGGGTTGCCTACTGGTAGGCGAATGATTAGTGCAAAAGTGACTCCAAGTTGATAACACAGGTCCGGCCGAGTATTGGTGCCCCGATTGAGATGTTATCAGTGGCGAAACGGGGCCAAACAGGGGACACGTCACGCACACACCGACAGAGATTCCGGAATCTGTGAGAGGGAGAGAGAGAGAGAATCTCACGAGGTTGTGTTGGTAAATAAATCATTTCTCGCTCAGATGATTGATCTTTGAGGAGACACAACAACGCGTTGGACGGTGCTTGGGGTGGTGGTGTGCGTGTGGAATCGTTTTGCGTGTGTATTGAAGGAAGGGGGCGCAGCAGTTGCCTAAAAAATCGCAATAGAGGACACGGCGAAGGCGATCTGTCACGGTCTCTCGGAAGTGGGCTGAAGAAATCGATTGGAAAAAGTGCGTGCCTGAAAACACGGGATCTGCTGGCCTCCGGCACCAGGAATTCCAGATTAGTGCAGAGCCATCTGGTGGAGAATTCAAGCAGCGGTTCGAGCCCGGAATGCTGCAGCAAGCCTAGCAAATTTTGGCGTTTTCTGCAGCGCAGCTGAGGCGGAGGCTGACGAGAAGTGTGCTCGAGTGTGTATGTGTGTCTGTGTGCGTTTGTGACGAGTCGCTAGTGAATTTTTCTACTCCCAAAATCGTAGCAGGCGTAAACTGCACCCGTTTATACATCACTAGTGCAGTGTGTTGAAGGAAAAAGTGCCCTTTTCGGGGTTTTCCGGGAGCCAAATCTTACAAGTGTCATCATTCCAGAATCTGGGGGAACAGTCTCGATGTTGTTATTCTCGAAATCGTAGCAAAAAAAAAAACAAGTGCACGGCCAAACCCATCATCAACACATACACATACATAACCTTAACTCTGGAAAAGCCCTGCCACGAGGATGTAAAAGGAATCCGGAATCTGTGTGTATACAAAAAAAAATAAAAGTCTGTAGAATCTCTGCTCAACGGTTGACCGCGGTCGTCGAGAGCAGTTTAGTGTTTTTTATACGTATATATTAAATCAAAACGAAAGGTTAAAAAGATATCGCCGTAAAACGTCGTCGTTAAGTAAGTGCTACCACCCAATACAGGAATCTAGCGTTGTAAGTGTTCACACGTAAAGTACCTCCCCCCCACGTTGATGACCCCCCGCCCATACGTCATCGTCCCCACAAAGTAATCGTACACACCAAGTGACGCACCAAGTCGTCGTCGTCTAGTTAAGGTTAGGTAAATTTACACGGAAATCTACGTAAAAAGCGAAGAAGCGCAATTGTGTCAAAAAAAGCAGTGTTAGTCGTTCAATGTTTTGTACCAACAACCAAGTCAGCGTAAGTCACCGTAAGTCAAGTGTAAGACAATACAGCACAGCAAATATCAAGTCAGTTTAAGTCAAAAAAAACTAGTGTCAAACAGTGTCAAGTGTTTCTATCGTCGGTGATTGTGTGAGTGTGTTTATCGGCAGTGTGTGCATGTGAAATCGTAAACAACAACCGAAACAACCACAGCAACAACAACAAAAAAAGAGCCATGGAGCGAAGCAAAAGCACAACAACAACAGCATCTACTGGAAGCAACACCATCGGAATGATACTGGTGGCGGCGATGGTGACCCTGGCGGCATGTGCCACCACGACCACGACGGGACAGCAGCGGAATCCGGAGGAGCGGCACAGCAGTGGACTCCATAAAAGAGGTTAGTAGTGTGGAGACCGTGTGTGTGGACACGAGGATTTATGGCCATTTATGGAACGGTTCTGGTTGGGGGTTATTGGGCAGCAGGATTGCTAGGCTAAGAGTTAAGGGACTGTGTCTGGTTTGATTGGTTTGGAGATTGAAGGGAGAATATTAATTTTTAACGACATT
Source organism: Culex pipiens pallens (assembly GCF_016801865.2). NCBI lineage: Eukaryota > Metazoa > Arthropoda > Insecta > Diptera > Culicidae > Culex > Culex pipiens. Next base: position 55,350,669 of record NC_068937.1, on the reverse strand, counting down.
GAATTTTTAACATGAGAGATTTTTACTGTTTTTATTAACAGGAAATGAATTGGGCAGTGTAAATAACTTACAAACAATATCAAGCATTAGACTAAAGATTTAGTTCAAGTTAATTAAAATTCAAAATCCTACTCAAAACTAGGTGTCCGAAGGCTTGATTGTTGAGGCAATTGCAAACCTCTTTTTACACCTTAGCTTCCATCCACCCCGGGATTCGAACTGACGACCTTTGGATTGTTAGTCCAACTGCCTACCAGCGACTCCACCGAGGCAGGACTCAGGGAGACGACTCCACTATGGGCCATCTCCATACAAACAGGCGGCCAAATTATTTTTTTGCTTTTTAAATGTTTTTTCATACAAATTTGGGTAATTGTATGGTATTGAAATGATATACGTCGATTTTTATGACTTTTCATGTTTTTCAATAGTTGATTGTTTATAATAAATAGTCTTTTCATACATTTGCAAGTGCAACAGAATTGCATATATATTGTATTGCAAGTTTATATTATTAAATTATGGATAAGCTAATACATCCCCACTTTAAGGACACAACCCCTCCCTCCTCTTTCTTTCACCCCCCCCCCCCTCTCCTCCTTCCCTCCAACAAAATTTTGTTAAGCGTAATAAATTCATTTTAAGTCAAATATTTATTATTTACTGCTGTGTGTTTCTTTTTGTGAGTCCATGCCATATAACTTGAGACCTCCCCCCCCCACCCTTACGGGCATAAATTGCGAAAATTTTAATTGTTAAATCAAATAACAGAAAAAATAATTTTATTCAAAATATAAATTATGAAGTTAAACGATAAAATACAAACCATATTCTTAAAATTCATTTGATTATAGAGTTTGTGACAGCTTCAGGATATGTTAAAGGTACTTTTTATGATGTTTTGTACTAACCAACATAGAACTTAAATGTGGATCAGTTTCATGGATTGATCGCAGAAATTCATCATGCTAAGTCAACATTTTGGTGAATACTTTTTCCGGTATCAAACTGAGATTCTCCAGTTTCGCTTGAGAAACTTCGGTACGAATACCTTATTTTGACTAAGGTACTCAATTTTAAATGTAGGCAACAGAAAATTCCAATAAAGTCATTTCGAACTTCTTGAAACCAGGTATTGATTTTTGAAGCGACGATGCCCACGAAGTAGGTAGCAAAGCAAGTGAAATAAACGGGCGCATATGTAGATTGCAGCAAATTTTGATAAAACGTTAATGTTCAAAATGGCATATCTCCGAAAACGCAAAAAATCGCAGGCTGGAAATTTCAGCAATGTTAAATTATAATCCAATCTTTCAAGTGATCTTAGTTTCATGTTTAGCATCGGTTAGCAAAAAAAGTACTCGATTAACAAACACAAAAAAATATGATTTGTCAAAAAAATGCTCCAGTTATTCGATGAAAACGTCAGTTTTTGGTTTGGAAATAACATTTTATCTGTCAATAGTTTAAAAGCTTATCTCATTACCTTTCCAAAGATGTATAATTGTCCTAATAAAATATTTAAAATGGCTGAGCTATGTTAAAATTAAACAATCAGCCTTTTTTACGAAAAACGCTAGTTTTTTACTCCATTTTTTGACTTTCAGCTTGCGTATCTCCGTAATGAACAAACTTAGAGCTTTGAAAATTTGGATTTTTCTTAGTTAGAATGTTTACTTTCGAGAAAAAAAAAATACCAAAAAATATTTGGAGAAGGTCATTTTTTTAAACTTGGCCACCCAATGTACCATAGTGGACTCCTACACCTGCACTGAGCTAACGACCTAACCTCTAGGATAGACCGGGGTCAACATTTACTTCCCCATCCTACGGAAGGCGTGATCAGACAAATCTCGTCTCGAAAAATGCCACCGGGACCTTCTGGGATAGAACCCAGGCCGACTGGGTGAGAGACAATCACGCTTACCCCTAAACCACGGGTCCCGGGTTAAGTTAATTATGCAATCAATAAAAAGTAAAAAGAAAATTTTAAGAATCATCAAATTTAAGCTTACGTTGTCATCCGGATCTTATGCAATTTCGTCAAAATAGTGTTTTATTATAACTTTTGAAGGACTCCATAAAACTTTACAGTTTTCAAAGGGATTCCAAAACAGACCTAACCGAGTGCCGATAAATTTATGTGAACAAAAATCATGCATCCCCATAAATATTTGGTCAGAAAATAATTAAGAGTCGATATGTACACAGAAAAAAAAATGTAAATTTGGAAGCTGTAATTTTGGGAGGTTGAATATCACCTCTTTTATGATGTAATTTTACCTCAACTTAGACTGAAAAACTGACATTACACCAGAAAAGTGGTAAAATTACACATTTCCAGAGGTAAAATTACACCTTTTTTCTGACATAAAAGATGTACCCCTTTCCAGATGTAATATTACCACGATTTTTTTTTCTGTGTGCATTAGGGTGTAATATCAAAATCGATTTTCCAGCACAGCATTTTTTCAGTTCCTTTTGGGGTCCTAAAAAACTCCCCAAAGTTTGGGAATGATTGGTTTAGTCCTCACTTTGCGCAAATCGAATCAATTTTCCATATTAATTTGTATGGGAAAAATATTTTTTTTCAATTTTAATATTTAAAAAATCCATGTTTCAAGTTGTACTAAAACCGGATTCGTATTCGGATGCTCTGGAAGGTGCTCTACAACTTTCCCGAAGAGAGTATGGTGATAACTTGCCCCTGAAAGAAGATACAGCGTCCTCAAAACTCGTCTAAAACGTGATTTTCGAGCAAAATACACGTTTTAGACGAATTTTGAACACGTTGTATCTTTTTATAGGAGCAAGTTAGCACCATACTCTCTTCGGGAAAGTTGTAGAGCATCTTTCAGAGTATTTTAATATGAATCCGGTTTAAGTACAGCGTGATGCGTGAAATTTGTAAATATCAAAATCCAAAACAATGGTTTCCCCATCGAAAATTGAATCGCTTTGAGCAAAGTAAAGACTAAACCAATTGTTCCCAAACTTTGGGGAGTAGTTTAGGACCCCAAAAAGAACTAAAAAGTTGCTGTGCTCATTAGATTGGGACAATTTTTTTTCCATACAACCATATTACACCCTAATGTAGTACATGCATATTTTGTTTTAAGAAGTTCAATTTTCGAGTAATTTTATATGCAGTGAGGAAGACATACATTATAAAGCGTTATTTCCAAAGAACTGTGCAGCTACCGAGCTTCTGATTTAACGGTGCACATCAACAAAACTTTTTGCTCCGAGATTTTTTTACACGCATTTCGACGTCGTCGTGCTATCTTGTCGCACCCGCCATTTCGACGTTCCGAGAAAAACGCGTTTTAATGTTTGACCTTGAATATTCAAAAACGAGAGCACACAATGTAAACAATAACAAACACGTTTTGTTTGTCTGACCATTCTGTGCATTGTCCCGAAGTTTGGTTGAAGTTGGTTGCTGGAGTCCCGAGTTATAATTACACATGTTTACGGTAGTCTAGCTTGTAGGTGCGACAAACGCATCCTGACTTTCCTGGCCTGAAATCCGTTTGGCCTTTTGTCGCACTTACATCAATTTTCATGGAGTGACAAGATAGCACAACAAGATTGAAACTACTTTCATATGTAAAGTGACAAAAATGCACGGAGTTTTTTCGGTTTATGTTGAATATCTCAGGATTGAAATCGAATTTTGGGGATCTGTGAAGGTCAAAAGGTGAGGCATTGTGAGCTGCACAAAATGGCGTTCTTAACTCAATTTGGCCCAAAATGCACGTACGACAAGTTAGCACGATGGCGACGATTTGTTATTTTGAAAATTACGAGAACTATCAACCAATATTTCGATTTTTTATAAAATCAGTATTAATTCAAAAATTTAAAACTCAGCCAATGATTTTTTCCGTTCTCGGCAAATTTCTGAACAGTTGGCATTTCATGTCCCCTAAAACATAGAAAAAATAAAAATAATAAAAAAAGTGTTTGTTTTTACCAATCAAGTTTTAGTGACAAAAAGTGAAATAAAGAATCACCAAAACAATTTTACCTTGTATCATATTTCTCAGTGTAGTCCTTATTCATATCAACAACTTTGCCGATGACACCAAACCGATCAAAAGATTCCTTCAACAGATACGGATTTTTGAATTTTCATAAATAATTTTTGTATGGACAGCTTTCAAATTTGTATAGAAAAGTACATGGACAAACTAATGACAAACTAAATGGCTTCTTTGGGCATACCAAAGGCACCAAAAATGCTTCAGCCGGATACAAAAATAGAAAAATTTAAATTATAAAAATGAACATATTTCGCAGATAATTGCTTAATAATACCTATTGCATAATTTTTTATGAATAAATATCATACTATTTGTTGCAAGCTTCAGGAGAAATAGTTTTCATGAAAAAACTTTTTTTTTGTATGAATAATCAAGGAATCAGCAGTATCATAGATGAATTATAAATCCATCTTTATAAAAAAAACTAACTTCATCCGCCTATGTGGTTGGAGCCTTCCTCACTTATTACCAACAATGGAATTGTACAAAAATTTCATCTCTTTTTTAGATCCGGAGTAAAAAAGTGTATCAATATCACTTAAGTGTACATATCTCAAGACAGGATTGCCAGATCTCTAATGTTTTGAACTCGTTGGAAAGGTCTTTTGATAACCTAACCAACGATGGGTCGGATGGTGGACCCGGACATAGTTTACATACATTTAAGTGAGATCCGGATATATGTGAAAACAAATTTTTATACATAACTTTTGAACTACTTATCAAAACTTCAATCTGTATAAAACTCGATCTATGGGACCCTAAACCAAGTCGAATGCAACAGGTTCGGGTCAAATCGGTTCAGTCAGTGCCGAGAAACATGAGCTAGTTTGTTGGTCACATACATACATACACACACACATACACACATACATACGTACACACATACACACAGACATTTGTTCAGTTTTCGATTCTGAGTCGATATGTATACATGAAGGTGGGTCTACGACGTTTTTATTCAAAGTTCATTTTTAGAGCAGGATTTTAGCCTTACCTCAGTGAGGAAGGCAAAACGTTTAACAAATACCTTGATTTTTGTTCAAACAGTTTTGAATGAATATTTTGTTCGATTTTTTTTTTGTTTAAACAACAAAAAAGTTTTTGACGGTGTTTACAGATTCTGAGTTGAAAATGAGTAGTGAACGTTTTATAAAATTTATCTATAATTAATATTAATGAAAACTTGCAAAAGTAATATGTAGTACATTTATGATTTTAAATCATGTTTTGTATCTAGTTTTTGGCTAATGTTTGCTTAAAGAAATACCATAGTTATTCATTAAAATACAAAAAATATCATTAACAATCTCAAACCTGCAAATTTCGGTTGTACAAGTTAAATCAGAGCAGAAACGTGATATTTGTATACAAAAAATATGTAATAATCTAAGGATTTGTGTAAAACAAATTAAATCGGTTTTATGATAATATTTTTTCAAAATATTTAGACTGTTGCAAATATTTTTCAAAGTTTATGTCGCCCCCCTCCGCGTTTTCCTGCGTTTAAAATCATATTTAGCATGTCTGAAATCGATAAAAAATATTTTCAATTTTTGTGGAATTCCAATGTACAGTCATCCCACATATTCGGAACACTTTTGTGGTAATTTGTCAATAGGATGCCAAATGCAACTTTTCTGTCGACCCTGCTATTTTTAGGACTTTTATTTGTACATTATCTTGCTATTCCACTAGTAAAAGTAGTACTTTTTCAACAAAAAACTGCATTTCAAGATAATTTTATCCAGAGCAGCAAATAGGGGAGTGTGGGGTAATTTGGACACCCTAAGGAAATTGTTCTGTTACGGGCTGTATGGATATTTTAAAGGAATGTGGATGACACCAGAGGATAATAGAGACCATATTTGATGGAAAAATGTCATTCATTTCGATAAATTTTGATGAAAAACCCATTTTTATCGCAAAAATTAAAAGGTGTCCAAATTACCCCCACATTTTTGTGTGGGGGTAATATGAACACCCCTATGGGGTAATTTGGACATACCTTGTGGGGTAATTTGGACATGCTTTGTGGGGTAATATGGACATACCTTGTGGGGTAATATGAACACCTTTTGTGGGGTAATTTGGACACATGTTGAAGAATAAGTTTAACATTTGATTTTTTGAGCATGTTTTTTATCCTTCAACCTGGTTTTGTAATTGCTTTATATTTTGAAGTGTTGCTCACAATATTTCATCAAAGGTTTAAATAATGATTTTGTGATAGAACTGTAATTCAATAGGAAGATAACAAATAGTTCAGTGTAGTATACAAAATTTAATCATTAATACTGAAATGATTTAAACATTGATTCTGAATCAGGCACACTATACTTGTTTTTCGTGATTAAGGTATCGTTTATGTTTATATAAATCAATCTTTATATAGAATTTATTAGCCTGAAAATATCATTTTTTTTAATTTTACATTCTGTAGCCCTTCAAATTTAAATATTATTGTAAACCAGCATAGAAATTAGAAATGTCAAAGAAATTAATTAAAAGCAATCAACATTAGAGTCTTGTTGAACGCCAAATGTACAGTAATCAGATTTTCATCAAGTCGAATATTGGAATAAATTTATCTAAATTAAAAATAGGGGTTTTGTGAAAGTTCTCATTGCTCACATTCATTTTTGATTGTTTTGACATATTAAATCCCTCTAAATTTATCTAAATCCCTTTAAAAACTCATCCAACCATGAAAGTTACTTTTTTGTTGCCTGACAGGTAGACTTTCAGGTATGTCCAAATTACCCCACAAGCCATGTTCAAATTACCCCCATAGCATATTCTATCATAAATTGCTATTTTTGATGATAAAAATGGATAAAATGCACAATTTTTATACGTACATATCTCAGGCATCGTCCAAGCAACCCCCTTAAACAAAAAATTTCCACTTTTATGCCATATAACCCCTGCAAAACCTTATTTCCTAACCTTCAAATATTAGAATTTAAGACAGTGCCAACCGGCCTTTGGAAACTTTTACTTATTATACCAAAACTACTTAACCTATTCCAACTTTTTTGGTTTGTCCATACTCCTAGGCCATTACTAGTACTAGCCTTATCACTTAAATTGCCGTTTTCACTTTATATCCGAAGAAAACGTGATTTTTAAAGGGGTGTCCAAATTACCCCCACTGTCCATATTACCCCAAATTCCCCTACTGCCTCCAAATTGCCTATTTCATGATTGTGGGATGTTATTGTGCCTCCCACAATTGTGGAACACTTGAATTCAACTGATATTTTCACAAAAAAGTTATCAGACCATTCATAAAACATTACTAAGCATGTGTTTTATTGGTTTCAGAGTATGAAGTTGGTATTTTGTAAAAAATATGTACTCCTGGAGGGAAAAAAGTAAGAAAAAAGTGTTCCGAATTTGTGGATTTCAAGAGTCAATGTTTTTCTTTAAAAACTTGCTATAAAACGTAAAAATGTACAGCCGGTCTATACATCAATCGAAAGATCGCAAGAAAAGCTTTCACATAAAGGTAAAAGCAAATCATTATGTTCAATTAACGATTTTCTATGATTTTTTGAACATTGGCCGATCTGTAAACCGTTCCGAATATGTGGGATGACTGTACAGCACCAATAAAAGTTATTTTTTCGGCGAAATTTTTTTTTCAGTTCTTGGATATTTTGAAAACTAAAAACGAAGTTGACTTTATAGCTGTCAGCCACCATTGCTAGTACCAACCACTAGTGTCTTCCTTTTATCTACAAGGACTTCGCCGCCCTGGGCTCCTAAGTGTATGAAAGTATGGCACGGAGCGACGGCGCCGAATACCCATATTTACACAAAGAATTTTAGAGCGCCCGCCGCGGGATTCGAACCAGCACCTCTGGATTGTGAGTCCAGTGCGCGGTCCGATTGATCCACACGGGCGTATTTTGAAAACTAATGTTTGAAAAACAACTGGGTATGTGTAAAAAGTCTTATTTTGCACATTTTGATGAGTAAATGTTGAGTATCACATCATTTGTCAAATTTCCTGAACTGTTTTTAAAAAGTAATGAATTAATATAAAACAAAAAAAAAAGATATCTCAGAAATTTCTCGATGAAACTTTTGAAGCTGAGAAAATTTAATTTAAGACGTATTTGAAAGTTACTGTTACCATTTTTTTCCTGAAAAGTTTGTTCTAGAAAACACGCCGTGCACCTCTGATAATGATACTAACTGATTCTTCATACTATTTGTTGAATTCATTAAAGATGGTTACATTTTTCAAAAATATACCCAAAGTTCTTCAATACATGGTAATTAAAAATCAAGCCCCAGTTTCGTCGCAGACGGCTGGACACTTTGACAGCAAGACACACTCCCCGTTACACTTTCACTTCACTTCTCATAATTCCGAAAGGGGCAAGTCCAAAGGAACACACCTGTATCTGTGTCACTTTAGCCAGCTAATTAAAATTTACCTTTCGGGGTTTCTCCATCGGCTGAAAATCCACTTCCCCCTTCCCTCTTCAGCTAGTTTCACCCAAATCACTGTCAATCAAGTGTCTTTGGTTGGACTGCAACCAAACCCGAAAAAGTGGATTTATTTTTAAAAATCTCAACCCCTTTTTTGCCCTTCCTTTGCTGGCTGGGGTGGCCGATTTTCCGATTTTCACCCCGTCATCACTTCCCTCGGGGCCTAGTGCTGGGTCCTCGACAGGCCTGTTGAGAGTAACACCCCTCTTTTTTCGCCTAATCACTTCTCGGTTGATGTGGAAATTTGGATGTTGGACGGGGTAGAAGCAGCCCTTTGGGCATTGAGCAAGTGTCACGAGCGGAAATCACTGCTGCTGCTGGTTTCGGACGAGAGTCCTTATCGACGTCCCTTTCCGGGATAGGGCCCCTTGTTAGATTTTAAAACTTTTTTATTTTACAGCCACTTGTTAGTCACTTCTTAAAAATAGAATCAATTGAGGGAAGTTTGTTGTTTTTTTATACGTTTCAAAATTGTTCTGTTATGTAATTTAGACAAAAGACAAAAGACAAAAGACAAAAGACAAAAGACAAAAGACAAAAGACAAAAGACAAAAGACAAAAGACAAAAGACAAAAGACAAAAGACAAAAGACAAAAGACAAAAGACAAAAGACAAAAGACAAAAGACAAAAGACAAAAGACAAAAGACAAAAGACAAAAGACAAAAGACAAAAGACAAAAGACAAAAGACAAAAGACAAAAGACAAAAGACAAAAGACAAAAGACAAAAGACAAAAGACAAAAGACAAAAGACAAAAGACAAAAGACAAAAGACAAAAGACAAAAGACAAAAGACAAAAGACAAAAGACAAAAGACAAAAGACAAAAGACAAAAGACAAAAGACAAAAGACAAAAGACAAAAGACAAAAGACAAAAGACAAAAGACAAAAGACAAAAGACAAAAGACAAAAGACAAAAGACAAAAGACAAAAGACAAAAGACAAAAGACAAAAGACAAAAGACAAAAGACAAAAGACAAAAGACAAAAGACAAAAGACAAAAGACAAAAGACAAAAGACAAAAGACAAGACACAGACAAAAGACAAAAGACAAAAGACAAAAGACAAAAGACAAAAGACAAAAGACAAAAGACAAAAGACAAAAGACAAAAGACAAAAGACAAAAGACAAAAGACAAAAGACAAAAGACAAAAGACAAAAGACAAAAGACAAAAGACAAAAGACAAAAGACAAAAGACAAAAGACAAAAGACAAAAGACAAAAGACAAAAGACAAAAGACAAAAGACAAAAGACAAAAGACAAAAGACAAAAGACAAAAGACAAAAGACAAAAGACAAAAGACAAAAGACAAAAGACAAAAGACAAAAGACAAAAGACAAAAGACAAAAGACAAAAGACAAAAGACAAAAGACAAAAGACAAAAGACAAAAGACAAAAGACAAAAGACAAAAGACAAAAGACAAAAGACAAAAGACAAAAGACAAAAGACAAAAGACAAAAGACAAAAGACAAAAGACAAAAGACAAAAGACAAAAGACAAAAGACAAAAGACAAAAGACAAAAGACAAAAGACAAAAGACAAAAGACAAAAGACAAAAGACAAAAGACAAAAGACAAAAGACAAAAGACAAAAGACAAAAGACAAAAGACAAAAGACAAAAGACAAAAGACAAAAGACAAAAGACAAAAGACAAAAGACAAAAGACAAAAGACAAAAGACAAAAGACAAAAGACAAAAGACAAAAGTCAAAATTGCACGGGTTTTCATGATGATAAACGCCGGGACCCGTGGTGTAGGGGTAAGCGCGATTGCCTCTCACCCAAACAGCCTGGGTTCGATCCCAGACGGTTCCGGTGGTATTTTTCGAGACGAGATTTGTCTGATCACGCCTTCCGTCGGACGGGGAAGTAAATGTTGGCCCCGGTCTTACCTAGAGGTTAGGTCGTTAGCTCAGTTCAGGTGTAGGACTCGTCTCCCTGAGTTCTGTCTCGGTGGAGCCGCTGGTAGGCAGACTCACAATCCAAAGGTCGTCAGTTTAAATCCCGGGGTGGATGGAAGCTTTGGTGTAAAAAGAGGTTTGCAATAGGGGGATGGCGTCGCTATTTTTAGACCACGTTTTTCACTTTTTCTCCATCACATCAACTACTTTATCGACTTCATTTTGTTGGGCGAGATAGGACGCCGTCTATTTTTAGACGATGACTCAGCACTTTTCCACTCTTGCACTTTAAAAACCGGATGGCAGTACGATATAACGCCACGTACCTATTGCCTCAACAATCAAGCCTTCAAATACCTAGTTTTGAGTAGGAATCTCGCAATCGAGAACGCTAAGACAAAGCTGTAGAGCGAAAAATTTGTTTTTTTTTTTAAACGCAAATTTGACCGTTTGTTTTGCTCGTAGTGGATTTTCAATCTAATCCAATAATAATAATAAAAATATAATAATTAAATTATCTGTATAGCTTACTGAAGTCATCAAATTTCTTGATAAAACGTTCAAAAGTAATAGAATGATCAGTTTTTAGTGAAGAGAGATGATTTAAAAAAATATATGTTGTGGATTTTACCTATTATGAAAATAAAGTAGAACGATATTGTATGTTTGGATAAAAAATACAATAATGTTTGAAGGACATTTCGATTCAGTTATAACTCAACAAACAAAATTTTAAATCATTAAATGTGAAAGTATTCCATATCAACAAAAGTATGAAATTTCCAAGGGTTAAGGTCATATCCAGTAACCAAACCGCCAATAAAAATAGTAAATTCCCCAACAAATCTCTCCAAATGGCTTTCACTTAATCTTTCGCCAATCCTTCCCCAGTGGAATCCCAAATATGGCACCCATAATTTGAACAATTCACTTCGGTTAAATCAGTTTGGGCGCTGTGCGCAGCTACCTCCTTAAATTTATTGCCCAATTATCCTTCGGGAAGGCGCCCTGGCGGGAAATCTAATAATCGCCCGTAATCCCGTCCGAAATATTCGCTCCAAAGCCTTCCTCAATTTCGCCCCGGAATTGGTCCGATGTGGCCAGTTCACTCTTGCAAGCCGCCCTTAAAATTCTCTCTTGCTCCCCGAGCACAGTCAGACTGATTTATGGCCGACAATGGCAAGCTAACCCCTTTAACGCTTGATTGATGTTATCAGGTTTCGTAACATTACAAACAACCTATAAAGAAGCAAAACCGGGTTGCTCCCGCACACCAACACGGCCTGTGTGCACTCGCTGTCTGGTCTGACTGACTGACACACCGTGCTGTCACCAATACCACCGTGGCCTCCTTTGGTTGGTTGGCAAAATTTTGGAAAATAATCAAAACATGCCATTATCATTCGCGGTCCACCAACACCATCCAAGTAGTCGTACTGTTACTTGCACACACACACACAGTGAGAGAGATTTTCTCTTCACCATCTTTGCTCATCCTTTTGCTCCTTCAAACGTGAGATAAGAAGGCTCTCTGAGCGAGAGAGGGGGAAATTTGGTGAGGAAAGCGCCTTTTCAGGGAAAATCTACTTCCGAGTGTGTTTGTCTGTTTGCTTGTGTGAGTGGTGAGAGAACGCGTTGCCAACGACCGTTGTTAGGGGTTGCATTGCACACGGAAGTGAGGTGAGAAAATGTTGCCATCAGTTGGTGAGATGGTGAGAACGATGCATGGCACAGTTTTCGTCGTGAGTGCTCTCTTTTGGGTAGGGAGGAGGTGCAAGTAGATGTGATGGCTCTGGTTGATGGGTGATATGATGGATCTGGAAGAGTAACTGTATTTGATTTTGTTCTTAAATATTAAAATTTATTTAAACAAGGCCACTGCATTTTGTTTAGAACTTTCCTTAATTTTCTTAAAACATTAGGGGGCTTAAAAAAATTCTTTATTAAAAAATATGTCTTTACAAAAACAGGTATTTTGTGTCAAAAAAAAAAAAAAATTTGAACGCACAAAATCTGGAGCAACATTTGAAAGGGGTGGTACGACATTGCTCTTACGGCTTTTCATTACACGCGTATAAATGGGACGAAAGGCCGTAAGAGCAATGTCGTACCGCCCCTTTCAAATGTCGCTCCAGAAATAGTGGGCTCATCTTCAAATTTGACATTTAATCTTAAAAAAAAACAAAAATATCTCATTAAAGTGGCTTGCTTTTTTATTCAGTGTATTTTTTTTCGGAAAGCCCGTCAAATTTCCTACAAGTTTGTCTATGACCACTATATTGGTCACCACTGTCGGGTCAACTGTGAACATCCAACGCGAGTGACCACTCTTATCACGGCTGCACGCGACCTGCAGCTGCTGATCGCGGTATTGGTGATCGCGGTGATCCTCTCGCGAGATGGACGATCGTGATCGCTGATAGGACCAACACCGCCGGGCCGGGTTGATGACCTGACCTGCATCAACGAGCGAGCTGACCAGCTGCGATTTTTAGCTTTTAAGTTTTAGAATCCTTCAAAACCAGCAGATCGAATCGGTCGATTCTGCGCCCATAAGGCAATTTTCATGTGTTAGCGTTATTTTAAATAAATGTAGTCCTTTAAATCAAAGTTCTGTGTTCGATTTGTAATACAGTCAACTCTCTGGCTGTCGATCTTCTCGATATCAATAATGCTCCATGTACCGATGAATTCTTCAATCCCTTCAAACTGCATACTTCGATTGTCTTTATTCCTCGATATTTTCTCTTGCTTGAAGGATCTTTTCCTCGACGGCCCCTTGAATTCTATTTGCTTTAAATATCTATTCCGGTTGTCAATAATTTTACTTTCTCCTGGCTTGCATAGACATTTTTCTTTGAGAAACGAAGCTTTGAAGGGTGTTTGACATTTATTTGTTTTTGTTTGCTGAACGTTGCCATGATTCTTTCCTATAGCTGGTAAGCAAGAAAAAACAAATTTCAATCGAGTCTTCATTTTGCATCGTTCTGTAAATTGATGCTTCTCTTCCTCGACGGTCCCTTGGATATTGACAACCAGAGAGTCGACTGTAGCGTGTTTCATTCGTGAAACTGGTGAGAATCCCGGAAGCCACCCCAAGCACAGTCTACCCACGACCAACGAACCAGGACCAGACCAGCCAGCCTAATCCGATCCGGTCGATGCTGAGGGCCACTAGAGCTGTCAAAGGCTAAGTTTTTACTCCGGCTTCCCAACACACTTTTTGATACGATGCGGAATACAAAAATATTTAAAACACTTACGCCCTTTTCAAATGTCATTATCAAGTGAAACTGGCTACATATCGACGTCGTCGTGTTATCTTGTTGTACCCGCTATTTTGACGTTTCAAGAAAAACGCGTTTTAATGTTCGACCTTGAACAAACAAAAACGAAAGCACGCGATGTAAACAATAACAAACACGTTTTGTTTGACTGACCATTATGTGCATTGTCCCGAAGTTTGATTGAAGTTGGTTGCTGGAGCCCCGAGTTATAATTACAAATGTTTACGGCGTTCTGACCTGAAATCCCTTTAGCCAGTTGTCTCACTTATATTAATTTTCAAAGAGTGACGAGATTGAAATTACTTCCATATGTAAACACAAAAATGGCTTATATAAGCGTAGGGTAACATGTCTACAAAGGTTCAATGAAATCGAAGGAGGTCGAGAAAAAGACCTGCAAAAATCCGGTGTTGAGCTGTAATTGTTATATCATACGAGTTTTTTTGACGAAGAACTTCGTCTTAGGGCTCTATGCAGGGTACACCCAGAACTGGGCATCGGCATACGAGAGGATAAAGAGCACGATTCGGTTGTAAAATTGTACTGTGTGCGGACGGAGAGGAAAAATCCCGAAATTACCGAGAGTACATTACTCATGGTTCATTTTCCAAAAAAGTTCATCCATCAAAAAAAAAGTACCGGTACCGAGACTCGAACCCAAGACCTTCGGCATATTGAACCGTGCCTTTGCCGTATGGGCCACCATGGTTCGGTGACTAAGTGGTGGTCATTTGTCCATATAAGCCACTCAATAGGATGAACTGTTCCAATGAACGAATGAACACGCGAGAGGACTATACTCTCGCAAAATAGCACTTTCCTCACGTTTCTTTTCGTGAGGACTATTCTCTCGTTCTTTAACTTTGGGTGTAGCAATCTAAAATTTCGTGGAGTGAAATGTAACGAAAAATTAAACGCGACTGCAAGATTTGTAACATTAATATCTCAGCTCCTGTTCAACACACGTAAAAGTGGTACCCACCAAACGAAAAGGGAGATTTCACGCATTCTTACTATACACCCAAAGTTAAAGAACGAGGGGATAGTCCTCACGAAAAGAAAAGTGAGGAAAGTGCTATTTTGCGAGAGTATAGTCCTCTCGCGTGTTCATTCGTTCATTGGAACAGTTCATCCTATTGAGTGGCTTATATGGACACATGACCGCCACTTAGTCACCGAACCGTGGTGGCCCATACGGCAAAGGCACGGTTCAATATGCCGAAGGTCTTAGGTTCGAGTCTTGGTGCCGGTACTTTTTTTTGATAGATGAACTTTTTTTGAAGATGAACCCATGAGTAAAGTACTCTCGGCAATTTCGGGATTAATCCTCTCAGTCCGCACACAGTACCATTTTACTACCGAATCGTGCTCTTTATTCTCTCGTATACCGATGCCCAGTTCTGGGTGTACCTAATTAATGGCCATGAAATTTAGTTGAAGCCCTTAAAAACTGAGTTAATAAAACTGCTTCCACACAGCAAGCAAGCACGCACACAACACACACACGCGCACACTCTCTCTTTTGACTCCACCCCCAAAGCCTTGTTTGCGTTTGGCCTTGACACAATTTGGCGATTTTTTCCTTTTGTGCTGCTGCTTCGTAAGAGTAGATAAACGCCATCACGATTTGATATAAAAGGAGGTGCCGATGGTGCCGATCCAAAATCAAGTCAAATCAATTTTGGACGCCGACCTGGAAGGAGCTCCTGCTGTTGCTGGTGCGGGACCAAGGAGGAAACCAGCCACGAGGAAATCCACGATCGGACGACGTTGCCATGGAGATTTTGCGGGACGGAACCAAGGAAGGACGCGAGGGGTGACGAATTCCACAGCTACACAGAAAGCTGCCCTCACCCCTTCGCTCTCTCTTTGACAAATTTGACATTTCGGCATTAGTGGCCACCACCTGGAGTGGCCGGAGGCCCCGGGGATGTTCCGATAAGGGGACATTTGCGGAACCATAAGAGTTGGGGGAATATGGGTATCAAACTTTAGGGATTTTGATACTGGACATGAAATTTGACATTTCGGCAGTAGTGGCCACCATCTGGAGTGGCCGGAGGCCCCGGGTATGTTTCGATAAGGGGACATTTGCGGAACCATAAGAGTTGGGGCAATATGGGTATCAAACTCTAGGGTTTGTGTTTTGTGTCTTTAACACATGGTTCAGAATGACTCTTTGTAATAAATTGTAGTCCTGATAACGCGTTTTTATTGTTTGAAAAATATTTCTTAAAAATTGTTCAATGCTGAAAGTTTAACAGAGAATTGATGAAATGATTTCATATTAACTGGCCCGAAAATCTTGCCATTACGATAAGCTGAAGAAGCGTTTGAAATTTTCAAACGTTAACCAACGCCAAATTACCATGAGACCATCTTTGAGCAAAAATAAATGGATCTTACGAAATTACTCTTTCGTGATTGATTGTGTGGCAAAGAAACGCAAATATAAACAACTATAAAAATTTCATTTACTTTTGTGTCCGAAGTTCTTCGTCATGATGGTTATGCCATGATGGTTACCGCTGCACCTTTTTTGCGAAAAATAACTTTTTGTTTAGGTTTTTTAGTTGTTTTGCCCAGATTATTCTTTTTGATTTTAAAGAGCCTTAAATAACGACAATCATAAAAACTTTACCAGCCTTATCGAAAATCAATAAATATTTTCTATTTATATCAAGTCTAACATTTGGGCAAGTTTTTTTTTAAATTTATTATCTTATGGTTTTATGTCGGTAGCTAGTTCAACTGTTGGTTATTTCTTCTTGTATTTTTCCCTTTTTAATTGTTATGGTTAATTTGAAAATTTTGTATTTTTTTGGTAACATTACAAAAATCACGAAGTTTAAATTCTTTAAACATTGCAAATCGAAACAATAGTTGCCTGTTGAAAAAAAGCCACATTGGAAAGCACACAATTTCTCCTATTTTATACGTATGCCTGAAACTGTTTTAGCTAGATCTTAAAAAAATAAATATTTTGTAGAGCCCATGACATAAAAGATGTTAATAAAACAAAATACTTGCAGTTTTAATGCAATGGAGCGATAAGTTTACGATATGATCCCTTGCAACAAAGTGAGAAACAGTTTCCCTCGATCTAGAAGGAGATTGTAAGTGAGAAGTCGCTCGCAGGTGTCACTTTCTCCAACTTTACCCATAATTTCTCCTTCTTTACAACCCCCCATCAGCATCGCGAGTCTTTTCCGCTCAGGGGCGTTGGTATTTCTATTGGCAATCGCTCAAAAAAAAAATCAAATAAAAATCCTAAGAGGTACGGTGTCAATGTCTGCGTGAATATGAATTTGACTGATTGCTTCTCACGTGTTGCGAGAGAGAGAGAGAAAAATGAAAGAAAAAAGAAAAGCGGATGCTGCGAAAGTGAGTGAGAGTAGCAGCTCACCTTTCACGTCTCATTAGCTCGCAGATGGATGGCGTTTTTTCTCTCTCTCTGTTGTGAAAGTTGTGTGCAGCCAGCCTCACACTGCTGCTCTCGGATCTAATTCTACTGGGGTTGCACATCGTCAGCTTGCGCTAGCAGCATGGTCAATCAACATTGATTTATCCGTCCATGATGCTGGGTAATTAATCGATTTTTTGTGTTTACTTGTTGGTTTCTGTTGGCAGCGGTGCAATTTATTTTTTGTAAGAAAAAAATACATTATTTCGATTTACTTAAAAAAGATTAAAATTTTTGTTATTCATTTTTAAGCATTTGTTTCAACATACTGTTTAAAGGTTTATAAAAAAACTTAATTTAGCAATGCTGATTTTTCGGCTTTGTCTCCTTTTTTACTGAGGGAAAATTCAGTTAAGGGTTAAATTCTAAACAAGCTTCAAAAACTATTTCAACCAGCTCCTAAATTCAATAACCTAACTTCTTTGTTACCTTACACCAGACTAAGTAACACTGATTTATTAACCGTTTGCAAACATTTACCTGAAGCAAACCCCCCCACAAAAAAGATCCCTTTCCCAAAACCCGTTTCTATCTTGGCGCCCAGAAGTTTTTCTAGTAACGACGAGGCAGCTTGTGCAGCGAAATCTATTCAAATTCGAATGTTTACGACAGCTGAAACACTCGTCCCTTCTACCATGATGCTTTTGGAGGAAACCGTCGGAAAGTCTGGTCCGACACCAGCATCCAACCTGTTCGAAAACAAGTCGTCCCACCGAACAGAAAAAAAAACTAACACAAACTTCACTCCTTCTCTTGTAGGTGTCTTTAAATCGCAGTAAAATAAATTCCAGTAACACATGCAGCCGGCACGACTGTCTTATCTGGCATCCCTGCCACGCAGTGCAAAGTGGGAACTTTCTTGGGAAAATTTGAGTGGGTTCGGAGAAGTGATGTGATATTTCTGGAAAAGTTTTGTTATTTAACTTTATTTCTGACATTTATAATTAACGAAATCATTAAATTTTGTTTTAAAAAATACCTTTTTGCAATTCCGTCGTGAAACTACTTTCTTTTCCTGTCATTCTTGAACGACGAAATAGCCTACTTTTCTGTACCAAAAATAACAGAATCGAATAGCAACACTTTTCAAAATAAATGCTGAAAAGTTCTGCTTTTCAGTACTCAAATGTTGAAGTTGAACTTTTCAGCACTTGTTTCGAAAAGTAACACTTTTCAACATTTTTTTTATTTAAACGATTTATTGACAAAATATATGAAAATTTTACATAAAATTTCACTCATTGTGCTTTTTGGAATTGCAAAAAATGTTGTATGGAACTCGTTGCAAAACTTGATTTTTTCAGCACTCTTCGTATTTATCCAACTCGGTGAACCTCGTTGGATAAATGTACGACTCGTGCTGAAAAAATCCTCTTTTTGCAGCTTGTTGCATAAACTACTATTTCATTTTCATTAAATCTGAAGATATTTTTTTTTTTCGAAATATTGGTAGAAGCATATTTTAAAAAAAATGATTTAATTTTGTGAAGTATTTTTTTATTCATTTTCAAATAAGTAACACGATAACAAAAATATCATTTTTAAATAGTTTGTACTGCCAATTTTCTGATAGGCTTTGGATTTTAAGCTGGTATAAAGTTATTGAAACCCCCCCCCCCCCTTCGTTCAAAGTCGCCACAAAAAAATCAGGGGACAAAAAAACAAATTTTCAATGGAAATTTAAGTGAAATTACTTGAAATCAATTAAAAATGCATTTCACTGCGTTTGGGTTTGTTCAAAAATCTGAAAATGTTTTTTCTATTATTTTGTTTTCATTACATTTTACATTTTTTGAGAACTAATGATTGCAAAACAACTGAATCAGTGTAAAATACATTTTAGGAGACAGTATTTGTAGATTTTGCTCGGTTTGTTCAAGAGGTCGTATCGAGGGCTCCGATTTGGATGAAACTTTCAGCGTTTGTTTGTCTATACATGAGATGAACTCATGCCAAATATGAGCCCTCTACAACAAAGGGAAGTGGGGTAAAACGGGCATTGAAGTTTGAGGTAAAAAAAAAACATGAAAAATCTCTCTTAGATGCATTCAAAAGGTCTTTTGAGCAATTAAAAATGAGCTATAGACTTCCCAGACTGGTTTGACTTTTACTCATAGCTTTTGCAAATTACTGTTAAAAATAAATATTTTTTAAACCTTAATATCTTTTTGCAACAGCCTCCAACACCCATACTCGTAGGTCAAATGTAAGGGAATTTCATGGGCTATAAGCCTACAGAATTAACTTTTTGGCCAATCGCTATATTTCTCATGGATTTACGATTTTTCTATAACAAACTTTTTACAATGTTAACTTCTGCTCTGTAGCCCAAGAAGACGGCACTTTTTGGGCTCAATTTTTACATATTCGGAATCCTCGGGAAATTTCACGGAGGTTAGTTAAAAAAATAATTTGCTTGAAAAATAAATCCATTTAGAATGAATTTAAATAATTTTTAACATTTTGTCGGATAAAGGGTAAAACAGATATTCACCTACTTGATACAGCATTTGACATATAGATCACAAGGTTAACCAAATCAAACTTTTTTCAGAAATGTTTTATTTAATTCTTTTTTAAAATCAAATTTACGACTCAAATACTTCAAACATACGTGAAATTTCTTCTACAGGGCAAAAGTTGACGTTTTAAAAAAATTGTTATAGAAAAATCGTAAATATATGAAAAAAACTAACTTAATCCACCTATGTGGTTGGTGCCTTCCTCACTTTTTTCCAAAAATGGGTTTGGACACAAATTTCGTCTAATTTCGTTAAGTTTCGGAATACAAAAAACACACATATTACTCAAGGGCTCATAAGTGGCATCTTAGGTGGTCATAGCTTGAGGCAGGGTTACCTGATCTTCAATATTTTAGACTCGTTGGTGAGGTCTTTCGATTACCTAACCAACAATGGGTCGGATGATGGATCCGGACATTGTTTACATACATTTAAGTGAGATCCGGCTACAAAAAAGGTACATAAATTCCCAAAGTGGTCAGAACTCGAAACAAGGTTGCCAGATCTTCAATGTTTTAGACTCGTTGGTGAGGTCTTTCGATTACCTAACCAACGCTGGGTCGGATGATGGATCCGGACATTGTTTACATACATTTAAGTGAGATCCGGCTACAAAAAAGTACATAAATATCACTAAAGTGGTCAGAACTCGAGACAGGGTTGCCAGATCTTCAATGTTTTAGACTCGTTGGGAAGGTCTTTCGATTACCTAACCAACGATGGGTCGGATGATGGATCCGGACGTTGTTTACATACATTTAAGTGAGATCCGGCTAAAAAAAAGAGACTAACCAACGATGGGTCGGATGATGGATCCGGACATTGTTTACATACATTTAAGTGAGATCCGGCTACAAAAAAGTACATAAATATCACTAAAGTGGTCAGAACTCGAGACAGGGTTGCCAGATCTTCAATGTTTTAGACTCGTTGGAAAGGTCTTTCGATTACCTAATCAACGATGAGTTGGATGATGGATCCGGACATTGTTTACATACATTTAAGTGAGATCCGGCTACAAAAAAGTACATAAATATCACTTAAATGGTCAGAACTCGAGACAGGGTTGCCAGATCTTCAATGTTTTAGACTCGTTGGAAAGGTCTTTCGATTACCTAACCAACGCTGGGTCGGATGATGGATCCGGACATTGTTTACATACATTTAAGTGAGATCCGGCTAAAAAAAAGAGACTAACCAACGATGGGTCGGATGATGGATCCGGACATTGTTTACATACATTTAAGTGAGATCCGGCTACAAAAAAGTACATAAATATCACTTAAGTGGTCAGAACTCGAGACAGGGTTGCCAGATCTTCAATGTTTTAGACTCGTTGGGAAGGTCTTTCGATTACCTAACCAACGCTGGGTCGGATGATGGATCCGGACATTGTTTACATACATTTAAGTGAGATCCGGCTACAAAAAAGTACATAAATATCACTAAAGTGGTCAGAACTCGAGACAGGGTTGCCAGATCTTCAATGTTTTAGACTCGTTGGAAAGGTCTTTCGATTACCTAACCAACGATGGGTCGGATGATGGATCCGGACATTGTTTACATACATTTAAGTGAGATCCGGCTACAAAAAAGGTACATAAATTCCCAAAGTGGTCAGAACTCGAAACAAGGTTGCCAGATCTTCAATGTTTTAGACTCGTTGGTGAGGTCTTTCGATTACCTAACCAACGCTGGGTCGGATGATGGATCCGGACATTGTTTACATACATTTAAGTGAGATCCGGCTACAAAAAAGTACATAAATATCACTAAAGTGGTCAGAACTCGAGACAGGGTTGCCAGATCTTCAATGTTTTAGACTCGTTGGGAAGGTCTTTCGATTACCTAACCAACGATGGGTCGGATGATGGATCCGGACGTTGTTTACATACATTTAAGTGAGATCCGGCTAAAAAAAAGAGACTAACCAACGATGGGTCGGATGATGGATCCGGACATTGTTTACATACATTTAAGTGAGATCCGGCTACAAAAAAGTACATAAATATCACTAAAGTGGTCAGAACTCGAGACAGGGTTGCCAGATCTTCAATGTTTTAGACTCGTTGGAAAGGTCTTTCGATTACCTAATCAACGATGAGTTGGATGATGGATCCGGACATTGTTTACATACATTTAAGTGAGATCCGGCTACAAAAAAGTACATAAATATCACTTAAATGGTCAGAACTCGAGACAGGGTTGCCAGATCTTCAATGTTTTAGACTCGTTGGAAAGGTCTTTCGATTACCTAACCAACGCTGGGTCGGATGATGGATCCGGACATTGTTTACATACATTTAAGTGAGATCCGGCTAAAAAAAAGAGACTAACCAACGATGGGTCGGATGATGGATCCGGACATTGTTTACATACATTTAAGTGAGATCCGGCTACAAAAAAGTACATAAATATCACTTAAGTGGTCAGAACTCGAGACAGGGTTGCCAGATCTTCAATGTTTTAGACTCGTTGGGAAGGTCTTTCGATTACCTAACCAACGATGGGTCGGATGATAGATCCGGACATTGTTTACATACATTAAAGTGAGATCCGGCTACAAAAAAGTACATAAATATCACTAAAGTGGTCAGAACTCGAGACAGGGTTGCCAGATCTTCAATGTTTTGGACTCGTTGGAAAGGTCTTTCAATTACCTATTCAACGATGTATATAATGATGATGTTTGGTTCAGTTTACTGCCATTTATTCAACTTCCAAAAATATGCGAAAACACATTTTTATACATAACTTTTGAACTACTTATCGAAACTTCAAACAATTTAATAGCACCGTATGGGACCCTAAACCAAGTCGAATGCATTTGGTTTGGTCAAAATCGGTTCAGCCAGTGCTGAGAAAACTGCGTGACATTATTGGTCACATACACACACACATACACACACACATACACACACACATACACACACACATACACACACACATACATACACACATACACACACACACATACACAGACATTTGTTCAGTTTTCGATTCTGAGTCGATATGTATACATCATGGTGGGTTTTCGAGCTTTAAATAAAAAGTTCAATTTTAGAGCAGGATTATAGCCCTACCTCAGTGAGGAAGGCAAAAAAACAGGGATTGGCCAACAAGATAATTCCGTAGGCTTATAGTCCATGTAATTACTTATCTTTTGACCTATGCAGACGTGCAATGGCACTCAATAGCACTTGACAGTTTTTTTAAGGCCATGGCTTGGAAAAGGCACCATATCATTTTGTGTTTTGCCTATAGTATGTTTTTGCCTTCCTCACCTTACTGAGGAAAGGCTATAAAATCACTTGAAAAATGAACTTATTAATTTGACCTCGTAGACCCACCTTCACGTATACATATCGACTCAGAATCATGTTCTGAGCTTTTTATTCTTTACGTAAATGATGTATCCTTTATATTTAAGCATATCAACGTTTCGATTTACGCAGATGACATGAAATTGTTTATGAAAATTAAAGACGAAACTGACGCTTCAAGATTCCAGAACGAAATCAACATATTCTTTGAATGGTGCTGTCGTAGCCTTTTACAACTTAACATTAAAAAGTGTACATCGATCTTGTTCAGCAGAAAAATAAATAAGCCAAATATAAACGTAAAACTAGACAACCAGATAGTTGAAACCTGTTCAAATGTTAGAGATTTAGGAGTCATACTTGATTCTAAAATGACTTTCATCGAACATTACAACACGATGGTATTCAAAGCAACTAATATGCTCAACTTCATAAAACGATTCAGTTATAACTTTAAGGACCTCTATACATTGAAAACATTGTTCATAGCTTATGTTCGCTCTATTCTTGAATATTGTAGCGTCGTGTGGAGTCCACACATCAAAACACACGAAACCCGTATTGAATCAGTGCAAAAACAATTTTTACTATTTGCTCTTCGTAAACTAGGGTGGACAGTGTTTCCCCTTCCTTCGTATATTGCACGCTGTATGTTAATAAGCTTAGAAACACTTGTAAAGCGTCGTGAATTCGCTTCTCTTTCGTTCGTAAATGATCTAATTGCAAACCGAATTAATTCTCCAGAGTTGTTACAAACATTAAATTTCTATGAACCCACACGCGTATTGAGAGCACGTGAGCCATTCGCATTGCATTTTCACAGAACTGACTACGCTAAACACGGGCCCATGAATAGAATGATGGAAACTTATAACAAATATAATAACATAATCGATTTCACAATGACAAAATCCACCATGAAAAAACAGTTCTACAATCAAAGATAGATGTTCCCCCCTTGTAATTAGAAACTAAGCAACGATCATGTAGTCTACGTATGTTTGACGAATAAATAAATAAATAAATAAATAAATAAATAAATGTCTGTGTGGATGTGTGTAAGTGGGTTGACAAAAAAATGTCACTCGATTATCTCCGGACTGGATGAACGGATTTTGACCGTATTAGTCTCATTTGATCCGTCTTGGGGTCCCATAGGTCTCTATTTAAAATCAGCAAATTTTGTTAAGAACTTCAAAAGTTATGCTAAAAAACGATTTTGGCGTATGTCTGGAAGATTGTAAAAAGGGTGGTTTTGCAAGAAAACCTATCATTTTATACATTTTCCGAAAGGTATTTAAAAGACCTTTCCAATGAGTCCAAAACATTGAAGATCTGACAATCCTATCGAAAGTTATTAGCACCTAAGTGTTATTTATACACTTTTTGGAGGCCGGATCTCAGATATTTGAATGAAAATGATGTCCGGGTCCCTTATACAACCTATCGTTAGTTAGATAATTGAAATACCTTTCAAATGAGTTTTAAACATCGAAAATCTGACAACCCTACCGAAAGTTATTAGCACTTAAGTGTTATTTATACACTTTTTGGATGTTGAATCTCAGATATTTCAATAAAAATTATTTCCGGGTCCATCATGCGACCCATCGTTAGTTAGATAATCGAAAGACCTTTCAAATGAACCTAAAACATCGAAGATCTGACAACCCTATCAAAAGTTATTAGCACTTAAGTGTTATTTAAACACTTTTTGAAGGTCGGATTTCAGATATTGTGATAGAAATATTTTCTGAAACATCCATGAGAACTATCATTGAATAGGTTTTTTATCAGACCTTGCCGATGAGCCAGAAATATTGAAGGTCTGCGAACCTAAATAAGTGAGTAATAAAGTTGATTTGTTAAACATGTTAAGGGGGAATGTTGCTATTTTTACTGAATGAATTGTCTTTATGAATGTGAGGAAGGCACCAACCACCTAAAGGTGGATTAAGTAACGTTTTTTTCATTGCACTATGAGGTTCTGAACGACCGAAACCTTTAACTTCACTTATTCGCTAGTTTTAGTGATGAAATGCTATTTGAGTGCTAAATAGCACATTTAGCACTTGAAATTTTTTTGATATTCAAATCACTATAAATTTTTTGCTAATCCAAACTGCATAGTGAACAACGATTATTAAAAGCATCGAACTAAAGCTTGTTTTGATGCACAGTGAGCAAAGATTCACTCTGCCGGTTTACGTAGGCAATCATCTCAAAATGTGGTGAAGTGCTATTGAGTGCCATCGGACCTACACCCAAAAGTCGGATTTAGCTCAATTTCTGTCATACCCGATTTATATCAAAAAATGTTATATTTTCTGACAAAAAATGCGTTACACGGGTAATGCAATTCTGCCCGCCTGATTTCACGCTGTCATGATTCGAGCAGTTTCATATATAGATACGTGATTTGAAGCTTTTGCGCTAGTGTGCGTGAGATCGGTCCACCATTTTCTCATTCTTTGTCAAACCGCGTTGGCGAGTAAGCGTTCTGAAAATCGCTCACGTTTAATCTTGTTCATTTTTTGTGTTTTATTAGTTATATTTTATTTGGTTTTGTTGTACAAGTCGTTTTTTACTAGTCCAGTCTCTGGCCAATCTAGCTCCCGCTGACGAGTTCTTGCGCGCTGGCCAACTCCTTGCGGACGCGGGTAACTTGTGCACCGCGTGTCTCTGGCCGAACGAGCACCGGCTGAAGAATCCGTGCACGCTGACAAACTCCTTCCGGACGGGGGAAACATTGCGCAACGCTTCCAGGCAGAACGAGCACACGCTGAAGAATCCGAGCACGCTAGCCAACTCCTGGCGGACGTGAGTATTTTTTGCACCGCGTGTCTCCCTGGCCGATCGAGCACCCGCTGAAGGTTCCGTGCACGCCGGCCAACTCGTTTCGGACGTGGGAAACATTGCCCAACGCTTCCAGGCCGATCGAGCACCCGCTGACGAGTCCGTGCACGCTGGCCAACTCCTTCCGGACGGGGGAAACATTGCGCAACGCTTCCAGGTAGAACGAGCACACGCTGAAGAATCCGAGCACGTTGGCCAACTCCTGGCAGACGTGAGTATTTTTTGCACCGCGTGTTTCCCTGGCCGATCGAGCACGCGCTGAAGGTTCCGTGCACGCCGGCCAACTCGTTTCGGACGTGGGGAACATTGTGCAACGCTACTCAGACCGATCGAGCACCTGCTGGCCGCGTCTTTCAGGCATCGTGAGCTGCTCCGGTGGCCGTACTCAAGTTAATCTGCTGAAAATACGCTGGTCGTTCACTAATCCAGAGCCAGGTTTGTTTACGCTCTTGCAACAACAAAAACACAGTGTTTGTTTACTTTTTTTTTCTTTCGATTTAGGCCAAGGAGCACTTCCTTCCGGACGTCGGAAAGCTAAACCAACGCGTGCTGATCCGGCCGAGCGAGCGCCGAACAAATCCGTGCACCGCTGAAAGCATCTCCCCGTTTTAGCCGGATCCCGCTGATGGGTAGCATCCGGTTTTGCGGCTTGCCGTCTTGTTCAACCCGACCTGGCTGGTTGGTGAGTAATTTGAAACATAAACATTAAGCACTTTTTACATTCCCACCCCCTTCTTTCCAGGTTTTTCCAACGGGATCAAACACACGCGAACCTGCGCCGAATGATGACCTCGACCGGGACCGTCTGGTTTGTTCGTCCTCGGGAATCGAGAAAGCATCAAAGCATAAAAGCCCAATTTTCTTCAAAAACGTGCAAATAAAGGTTTGTTTTGAATATTTCCACTGAACAGTTTTATTTACAATCCCGAAACATGACAGCAAGAAAAATCCACTAAAAAGAAGAAGGTTTGGAATTTTGCTTCTCACTAACACATGCAAGTATCTTTCGTTGTATGCGTATCACCAGCTGCCAAAAAAGTATCACCAATACAAACAAAACTGCTCGAATCTGCTCGCCATCAAAGGCGGGCAGAAATGTCATATCGCCTTGCTGCAGATAATGCATGAGGACAAATTTCATGCATTTTCTGATATATTTTTAAACAGATTTGCAGCAAAATCTGACGATCCCCAGTTGGGTGTATGGGAGTATGGGTGTAGGAGACTGATTCAAAAAGATATTGGGATTTTAAAAATATAAATTTTTACAGTAATTTGCAAAAGACCTGAAAAAAATCAAACTAATCTAAGAAGGCTATTATAGCTAACCATAATAGTTCCTTTTAAAGTAATTCAAATGTTGAGAGTATGTTCGTTATTTTAAATTGTATATATTTTTTTCCCCTCCCTTCTCGATCCCGACCAGAGCCGAGGGATAAAAACTTTGAAAAATATTTGCATTTTGCCGTCTTTATAATTATTTATGAAGCTTGTGTGTATAATGCTTTTACTTTCTTTATGTTTACAAAAGAAATACACACATATTTTATTCTAAATAACTTAGCAAACCACTCTTTCGAATACATTGTAAAGCAATTAATTTTTCATTTTCAAACAAATTAGTGATTATTTGAAACCCTGGATCAACCTTTTGCGACCTGTGTAGGTCTCGAGTTCCTCGAAAAATTTAACCCCACCAGGGGTGAGATAGAGCCTTTCTTACTAAAGAATATAACTTTTTTCAATTCATAACATCGACTTGATACAAAAAAAAATTTAATGATGAAACCAAGGTATTTTTAATGATGTGTTTTCTAAAAGAAATTGAAAACGCAATTTTCACCAATAGAATATTTTTAATCGTACAAATTCTTAATGAAACAAGCGTTTATGACAAACGCAAGCATGGCAAGCTTCCCATGCGCCAGTAACGACGCAGACCGCGGTTTTGGTTTTATGGTTTTGGTACGAGCCCAAAAACCGAACAAAGCAGGCGCAAAGCAAAACCGAGTTAACCGCACAGTGGGAAGCTTGCCATTCAGCATCTACTAAAGTGAACCGCACCACTACACACACAATCGCAATACCTTAGGTAGATAGCCATTGGCGTCGCGAGCATTGAAAACTTTGAAAACGATATAAAGCTTTGAAGCTTCGAAAGCTCCTATTGGAATCCAATGCACTATGTTAAATAAACTTACGAAATCACGACAAAATGAAGCCTACTTAAAGGCGATTTTAGGAGCACACGGGAAACAAATTGTTTGTAGCCGGATGAATGTCCTATGTCACACAAGTTTTTGCATAAACATTGGACAGTTATGCTAAAACGGACAGGGCAAAAGAAACCGAAAAGCTACGATATCTTACATGTTGAAGGAAACATCGGTAGAAAAGCTACTACAAAACGAGTATAAGTCGAGCCAAAACATAAATGCGCCAGCATTCTCGCGCCAGTATTCGATGCTCAACTTGGCAACTTGTCGACTTGGCGACGAAGTGTCGAAAATCAACGCAGTGTGATTTTTTGGCGATTTTTCCGATTAATATTCATGCTGTATCGTCTTATTTACGAAGATGAAAATGACGTCCAGCCATAAAGTTAAACCTATACCATTCTTTAGTAAGAAAGGCAAAAGGAGATTTTTCACAAAATTCGCAAAAAGCCATATTTTAAGGGCAGTGCCAACAAGGCGGGGTTCGTCCAATCCCTTAAATTTTAGTTTTATTTCGAGAACTTAATGTTATTTTTAAAACCGGGACTTGTCGTGTAGGGGTAAGCGTGATTGCCTCTCATCCAGTCGGCCTGAGTTCGATCCCAGTAGGTCCCGGTGGCATTTTCCGAAACGAGATTTGTCTGAACACGCCTTCCGTCGGACGGGGAAGTAAATGTTGGCCCCGGTCTAACCTAGAGGTTAGGTCGTTAGCTCAGTCCAGGTGTAGGAGTCGTGCTAAGGCTAAAAGTGTAAAATTTGATTTGAAACATTGAATTAATTAATGAATTGAAAACTTTCACTCTATTTTTTTTTATTTTCGCATTGAAACAAAATAATAAAATGATAAAAGATCTTGAAAGTTGCTTTTTCAGAAAATATCTTCTACCTGATTTCACACCACCCCTTGCTCCCTCCCTCCCTAGGATGCCGCTGCTGCTGCTGCAACCCTAACCTGACTCAACCAATCCACTAAAGTAGGTATTGCCGCAAGGATAGGGTGGTGGATGCCCGGCTCAAGCCCGGACTGCTGGCAAAGTAATCCCAACATGATGTTTATGGCGTTACTCTAAATTTATTACCTCCGACGGTGTCAGAGACGAGAGTTTTCCCTAGATCGAGCCCCCTTACCGAATCTGAAAAAAAACGAAGAGGATGAAGAAGCAGAGCATGAGGTGTGCTGGCTGGAAAAACTGCCACGACGAGTTGCACCACTTTTCCGGACTTTTCCCACAGTTTGGGGGTGGTGGTGGTGGTTGTTGTTATTTTGGTTGGGTGGCTCCATTACAAGTTCTAGACACGGGTAAAAAGCATCTCATAATTTAAAAAAAAAAATAAAACTAAACAAAATAAACACAATTTACAAACACAAGATACAGTTAATTTGAAACAGTTTCACGAATAAAGAGAATTTGATTGAACATTGTTTACTGTGCACTAAACAAAACAAAAAACAAGAAATTGGTGGAGAAGAGTTGGCAAAAGAGAGAGAAATTCCACCCTCATTTTTCCCCCATCGTGGTGCACATCAAAACAACAACAACCATGAGAAATGGAATGTAAACAAGCATGTTACGGTCAAAACGGGACACTTTTCCAAGCAGAAAGGTGGGCGGAGGGTTTGGAGAAAAATTGAAACTGGGACTATCCTTCTTCCCGTTTGTTGCTATCCGCAAGTTAAATGAAGGGGTTTGTTTTTTTTCCTCCTTTGCCTGAAAGTGAGATGATCTGCGAAGTCGTACATTTCGTTTTGTGACAGTTTTTCGCGAAATGTGACGTTGTTTTTGCTTTGAGGGGGTAGGAAGGGGAATGGTATTCATAAATCGTTTGTTATCTAGCTAAAATAAAAACGAAAATGGCGGGATTTTTTTAAAGCAGAAAATAGGATTTCGAATAACATTTGTTCTTTAGATTTTTCATAAGTGAATTTATGTTTAAGTAAATTTAATATAATATTAAACCTGACAACACTTTATGTCCTCTTACATAAACCATATCAGATATAAATTTCAACTATTTGATTGTCAATAACATATAAAATCAAAAATAAATTTGCTAGACATATAAAACAAAGCTGTATATTAAATTAACTAAATTTAACTTCCTTTAAAAAACATTCCATTCCTTCCAAATCCACTGCAAATTGAAACCTATCCGCTCACAATGGAAAAAATGGCGTAAAAAGGGCACAAACTAAATTGCAAAACCACCTCATTTCCTCATAAAGGAAAAACCCCACACCTCCCGAAAAAACTTCGTGGCAAGCCGAGCAACAACAACAACAGATCTTCGGGAAGTGTACCAGGTCTTCTCCGGAATTGTTGTTCATGGGGGTGGCGACGACGGTGGTGAAGGTTTTCGTTTCAGATGTTGCTGCTGCCTTGCACTTGACTACGTGTGAGAGATGCACTTTTAGTACACTCAGATGCAAATAAAATGCAAAAATACAAAAATACAAAAATACAAAAATACAAAAATACAAAAATACAAAAATACAAAAATACAAAAATACAAAAATACAAAAATACAAAAATACAAAAATACAAAAATACAAAAATACAAAAATACAAAAATACAAAAATACAAAAATACAAAAATACAAAAATACAAAAATACAAAATACAAAAATACAAAAATACAAAAATACAAAAATACAAAAATACAAAAATACAAAAATACAAAAATACAAAAATACAAAAATACAAAAATACAAAAATACAAAAATACAAAAATACAAAAATACAAAAATACAAAAATACAAAAATACAAAAATACAAAAATACAAAAATACAAAAATACAAAAATACAAAAATACAAAAATACAAAAATACAAAAATACAAAAATACAAAAATACAAAAATACAAAAATACAAAAATACAAAAATACAAAAATACAAAAATACAAAAATACAAAAATACAAAAATACAAAAATACAAAAATACAAAAATACAAAAATACAAAAATACAAAAATACAAAAATACAAAAATACAAAAATACAAAAATACAAAAATACAAAATACAAAATACAAAAATACAAAAATACAAAAATACAAAAATACAAAAATACAAAAATACAAAAATACAAAAATACAAAAATACAAAAATACAAAAATACAAAAATACAAAAATACAAAAATACAAAAATACAAAAATACAAAAATACAAAAATACAAAAATACAAAAATACAAAAATACAAAAATACAAAAATACAAAAATACAAAAATACAAAAATACAAAAATACAAAAATACAAAAATACAAAAATACAACAAAATACAAAAATACAAAAATACAAAAATACAAAAATACAAAAATACAAAAATACAAAAATACAAAAATACAAAAATACAAAAATACAAAAATACAAAAATACAAAAAATACAAAAATACAAAAATACAAAAATACAAAAATACAAAAATACAAAAAATACAAAAATACAAAAATACAAAAATACAAAAATACAAAAATACAAAAATACAAAAATACAAAAATACAAAAATACAAAAATACAAAAATACAAAAATACAAAAATACAAAAATACAAAATACAAAAATACAAAAATACAAAAATACAAAAATACAAAAATACAAAAATACAAAATCAAAATACAAAAATACAAAATACAAAATACAAAAATACAAAAATACAAAAATACAAAAATACAAAAATAAAAAAAAACAAAATACAAAAATACAAAAATACAAAAATACAAAAATACAAAAATACAAAAATACAAAAATACAAAAATACAAAAATACAAAAATACAAAAATACAAAAATACAAAAATACAAAAATACAAAAATACAAAAATACAAAAATACAAAAATACAAAAATACAAAAATACAAAAATACAAAAATACAAAAATACAAAATACAAAAATACAAAAATACAAAAATACAAAAATACAAAAATACAAAAATACAAAAATACAAAAATACAAAAATACAAAAATACAAAAATACAAAAATACAAAAATACAAAAATACAAAAATACAAAAATACAAAAATACAAAAATACAAAAATACAAAAATACAAAAATACAAAAATACAAAAATACAAAAATACAAAAATACAAAAATACAAAAATACAAAAATACAAAAATACAAAAATACAAAAATACAAAAATACAAAATACAAAAATACAAAAATACAAAAATACAAAAATACAAAAATACAAAAATACAAAAATACAAAAATAAAAAAATACAAAAATACAAAATACAAAATACAAAAATACAAAAATACAAAAATACAAAATACAAAAATACAAAAATACAAAAATACAAAAATACAAAAATACAAAAATACAAAAATACAAAAATACAAAAATACAAAAATACAAAAATACAAAAATACAAAAATACAAAAATACAAAAATACAAAAATACAAAAATACAAAAATACAAAAATACAAAAATACAAAAATACAAAAATACAAAAATACAAAAATACAAAAATACAAAAATACAAAAATACAAAAATACAAAAATACAAAAATACAAAAATACAAAAATACAAAAATACAAAAATACAAAAATACAAAAATACAAAAATACAAAAATACAAAAATACAAAAATACAAAAATACAAAAATACAAAAATACAAAAATACAAAAATACAAAAATACAAAAATACAAAAATACAAAAATACAAAAATACAAAAATACAAAAATACAAAATACAAAAAAACAAAAATACAAAAATACAAAAATACAAAAATACAAAAATACAAAAATACAAAAATACAAAAATACAAAAATACAAAAATAAATAAATACAAAAATACAAAAATACAAAAATACAAAAATACAAAAATACAAAAATACAAAAATACAAAAATACAAAAATACAAAAATACAAAAATACAAAAATACAAAAATACAAAAATACAAAAATACAAAAATACAAAAATACAAAAATACAAAAATACAAAAATACAAAAATACAAAAATACAAAAATACAAAAATACAAAAATACAAAAATACAAAAATACAAAAATACAAAAATACAAAAATACAAAAATACAAAAATACAAAAATACAAAAATACAAAAATACAAAAATACAAAAATACAAAAATACAAAATACAAAATACAAAAATACAAAAAAAATACAAAAATACAAAAATACAAAAATACAAAAATACAAAAATACAAAAATACAAAAATACAAAAATACAAAAATACAAAAATACAAAAATACAAAAATACAAAAATACAAAAATACAAAAATACAAAAATACAAAAATACAAAAATACAAAAATACAAAAATACAAAAATACAAAAATACAAAAATACAAAAATACAAAAATACAAAAATACAAAAATACAAAAATACAAAAATACAAAAATACAAAAATACAAAAATACAAAAATACAAAAATACAAAAATACAAAAATACAAAAATACAAAAATACAAAAATACAAAAATACAAAAATACAAAAATACAAAAATACAAAAATACAAAAATACAAAAATACAAAAATACAAAAATACAAAAATACAAAAATACAAAAATACAAAAATACAAAAATACAAAAATACAAAAATACAAAAATACAAAAATACAAAAATACAAAAATACAAAAATACAAAAATACAAAAATACAAAAATACAAAAATACAAAAATACAAAAATACAAAAATACAAAAATACAAAAATACAAAAATACAAAAATACAAAAATACAAAAATACAAAAATACAAAAATACAAAAATACAAAAATACTAAAATACAAGAATACAAAAATACAAAAATACAAAAATACAAAAATACAAAATACAAAATACAGAAATACAAAAATACAAAAATACAAAAATACAAAAATACAAAAATACAAAAATACAAAAATACAAAAATACAAAAATACAAAAATACAAAAATACAAAAATACAAAAATACAAAAATACAAAAATACAAAAATACAAAAATACAAAAATACAAAAATACAAAAATACAGTCGACTCTCTGGCTGTCGATCTTCTCGATATCAATAATTCTCCATCTATCGATGAATTCTTCAGTCCCTTCAATCTGCATACTTCAATTATCTTCATTCCTCGATATTTTCCCTTGCTTGAAGGATCTCTTCCTCGACGGTCCCTTGGATTCTGTTTGCTTTAAAAATCTATTTCCGTTGTCAATAATTTCACTTTCTCATGGCTTGCATAGACATTTTTCTTGACGAAACGAAGCTTTGAAGGGTGTTTGACATTAGTTTGTTTTTGTTTGATTGACGTTGCCATGATTCTCTCCCATAGCTGGGTATCAAGAAAAAAATATTTTCAATCAAGTCTTCATTTTGCATCGTTCTGTAAACTGATGATTCTCTTCCTCGACGGTCCCTTGGATATTGACAACCAGAGAGTCGACTGTACAAAAAAACAAAAATACAAAAATACAAAAATACAAAAATACAAAAATACAAAAATACAAAAATACAAAAATACAAAAATACAAAAATACAAAAATACAAAAATACAAAAATACAAAAATACAAAAATACAAAAATACAAAAATACAAAAATACAAAAATACAAAAATACAAAAATACAAAAATACAAAAATACAAAAAAACAAAAATACAAAAATACAAAAATACAAAAATACAAAAATACAAAAATACAAAAATACAAAAATACAAAAATACAAAAATACAAAAATACAAAAATACAAAAATACAAAAATACAAAAATACAAAAATACAAAAATACAAAAATACAAAAATACAAAAATACAAAATACAAAAATACAAAAATACAAAAATACAAAAATACAAAAATACAAAAATACAAAAATACAAAAATACAAAAATACAAAAATACAAAAATACAAAAATACAAAAATACAAAAATACAAAAATACAAAAATACAAAAATACAAAAATACAAAAATACAAAAATACAAAAATACAAAAATACAAAAATACAAAAATACAAAAATACAAAAATACAAAAATACAAAAATACAAAAATACAAAAATACAAAAATACAAAAATACAAAAATACAAAAATACAAAAATACAAAAATACAAAAATACAAAAATACAAAAATACAAAAATACAAAAATACAAAAATACAAAAATACAAAAATACAAAAATACAAAAATACAAAAATACAAAAATACAAAAATACAAAAATACAAAATACAAAAATACAAAAATACAAAAATACAAAAATACAAAAATACAAAAATACAAAAATACAAAAATACAAAAATACAAAAATACAAAAATACAAAAATACAAAAATACAAAAATACAAAAATACAAAAATACAAAAATACAAAAATACAAAAATACAAAAATACAAAAATACAAAAATACAAAAATACAAAAATACAAAAATACAAAAATACAAAAATACAAAAATACAAAAATACAAAAATACAAAAATACAAAAATACAAAAATACAAAAATACAAAAATACAAAAATACAAAGTCCATTTTTTCGACTGGGTGCGCCTTTTCTCACTTTTGTAGATGGGCCCGAAGGGGGTGTGGGTCGTGTGGGTTTTCCAAGATAAAAGACAAGACTTCCCACAAGACACCATATCTCGGGCAACATTTCGCCTCTCAGATTGTGTGTGAACTCTTTCAAAGGCACTGCACACACAGTGCAAACCGGGCTCTAAATGGGAAAAGGATACAGAGTAGTAGTTTAAAAATATATTTTCCTGCAATAAAAATAAAGCTTATGGCGATGTTCAACACGATTGTCTTCGGAAGGGTGTGGGTTAGGCGGGATGGGTGGCAAACTTGAGGAAAATTGAAGGGATGTAAATCAAGACACACACTCACGCGAAGCTGAAGACGAAGAAGAAGTAGAAGTAGTTTGGAAAAGTGCTTTTCCTTAACCCAAGATGTGCGGGTTGAGGGAAAACCTAAGAGAAATGAATTGCCAGGATGTGATAGTGAATACAAAAGGTTACAACCCGGAGGTTTTTCTTCGTGAGGTTGGTTTTTCTCTTTGTTGGGAGAGGGAAATGCATTGAGCAAAGGCGAGGATGACGACGAAAGGATATTGAATCGTTACCGTTGATTACCGACCTTCTTTTTTGGGTCGTGTGGTGTGCACTTTGTGAAACGTTTTATGGGACGCTCTTGCACATTTGAAAAATAAACTTACACATTTAATTGAACCCTTAGAATGCTTTCTCCGAACTTCCGTTGGCACTAATCAAAGCACAATTTCTTCCATCAATATTGATTGTATGCTTCTGTTTGCCAAACCATCAGCAGCAACATATTAGTTACAATATTGACCTTTCCTCGAAGCGGGTCCAAATTTGCCTCAAACCTTCTGGTACAACAAACTGGCCAAATCCATGGCACAGTGGAATCATTTTGCACCGGAAGTTTGTTCTTCTCTGAACTTCCCCTCAAACCTCACTTGATGGCAGCTATTGTATGCAAATTCGGTCAGGGTATTAAATTTCATTTCTGTGGAGGACAAACAAGACACGAAGGATGGATTTAGATCTGCAATTTCTCAAAGTTGAATAGATGTTCGGAGAAGCTGAAATATTACTACAGGAAAGTAAATTTGCTCAAATATTCTCGGAATTTGTGAACGCCTCTTGAAATCACATCAGTTTTCTTTCAAACCATTGAACTTCATTGTCTTTTTAACATTCCAACGCCCAAGGCTCAGTGATTTGTTAGGATGTCTAGATGATACTGGAACTTTGCAGAACTCAATTTGATCAAATCTTTAATTTTTGCGATCAAAAACATCGTTCCAACTTTTTTTTGCGCGAGTGATAAAAAAAATTCGGTCCCAGAAATTACAGATTTGTTCAAATAAAGTTCTGCAAAATTTTAGAATCATCTAGACATTCTTACAAATCACTGGAATTAAGAATCGTCTTGATTGGTTGAGTAATACTCGAGAACCAGCGAGTTGAAGTTACCGTTCCACCTTTTTTGGGAGGCTTGGGTGTCCGTGTAAGTTGAACACGCGTTGGGCGTTCCAGTGTTAAAATTGTTTAAGCCTTTCTCTTTTTAGCAAAAGTATGACACGTTTTTAAAGCTAAAAAAAAATGTACCGTAACAGTAGTGCAAAAAAAAATTACCGAACATTTTTTCAAGATAGCTCGAAAAAATGGAACGTGCTTTTAAAATTATCACAAAAAGGCTAAACTTTTTTCAAAAAACAAATCTTTTTCGCCGGTTGTTGCTCCAAAATTCAACATGGCTAAGATTTTTAGCACCTCGATTTGTTTGGCAATATGGCGAAAATGTATAAGTATTGATATTTTTTTTTCAAGTCTATTTTAAAATCAATGCTTCTTCAAAGACTCTTTCCCAAAACAAGCTAAGAATAAAAGGATTTATTAGGGTTAAAAACAGGCTCACAGTGCTTTATCGTGGTCTTAACCAAGATTAAATTGCACACTAATGCACAATAATTCAATAAAAACAACACATTTTTGTTAGTTTGCATGGGGTTTATTTATTAAATAACAACTAAAAAAGCACAAACTTGGTCATTCAACACAGTTCAATGACCAAACATTAAACAGCGAAGGTGGGTTTAACACTGCCTTAAAAATCAGCTGCTTTCACTATTTTTCTTCCTGTTGCTATTACAATCTTTAACTCAACCACAACATATGCTGCACACCACAATGATATTTTAAAACGATTGTCACTCTCTTTTTCAAATTAAACATATTAGTGGACAAAAAACCGCTGCAATCAGCATAAGCAAAACTATAAATGACAGCGCGTAGCAATACACATAATAAAATCTTGATAGTTTTAAACAAGGTAACTCTAAGGGTGAAAAGTTTTATCAACTACTTTTTGAAAACCATATGTATTTAAAGAAGTTCTAATCAAGACTGAAAGGCTTTGATAAAAGGGGCAGGACGAAGAACACTAAAACGAAAACAATTTGATAAAATGCCTCGTTTAGTAACGATAAATTGCAAAATAACATGATGTATATCCACTTTGACACAATAATGATAATGTACAGCACCAGTACATACATCAATAGCAAAGCAAACGAATTTCTGGTTCGGGGAAATGTTCCGTTTTCTCACAATTCTATCACAATTCAAACACGATAAAAAAACACAAATTAAAAAATATTTTATTATTATCAACACATCTTTATTAAGTAATTTGTAATTTAAAAACCGAAAATTCACTAGTAATTATGCTCGGAAACGTTTTTCAAAAAAAATCAGCTCGCCTATTAATGTATTTCACTGCGCTGCTCACGTACAACTGAATATGTCAAAGTGAAAGTACAAATCTAACAAGATTGATAAAATGCTTACTGAAGACTTAACAGATTTAAAGCAGCATTTGTTAAGCTAATCTAGCTGCATCATGAATTCTTCAGGCGTACTTAAAGTGTAAAGTTGAAAGCTTAGTTAAAACTTCTAAACAAAATTCTTAATGATATCTTGAAGAATTCTTTAAAATATGTTCAAGTTTATGGATTGGTAAAACCTGTTGGATTTAGTGAAAGATGTAACAAAACTGTATTGCATTTGATAAAACTATTATAAAAATGCTTAAGAATCAAAGGCATTTGTCTTGCTACTTGGGAAACCAGAGTGAGAAAGGCTATAGCACAGGCTGCGTGTCATTTTTCATGGGATTTTTGAGGATGCATGATTTCAACTTAGTAGGATTGAACACAAATCCAATATTAAAACTTGTTAGTATTGAAAGAGTTATTTTATCAATTTAATAAAAAATGATATTTTTTTGAGATTGTCGAAAAAAAAATATAAATATCGAAATAACAAGCCATTGTTTCAACATTTGCATCGAAAAGGTGTTTTAAAATGCATTTTACACTAGTTCAATTGTTATGCAATCATAACGTATTATTTGGAATGAGCAATTGGTAATTTTAACATAAATAACGTTGTTCTAAATAAAAAATACATTTGAATCATGTTTTTTTTCTATTCAGAATTAATATTTTTTCAAATGACTTTTTGATTTAAAAAATTACACCAGAAAACAAAATTTTCCATTTTGTTAAAATGTGATATATATGAAAACCCTGGTTTGATTGCCAAAATGTTAAGAAGAAAAGTTAATAAAAATTTAAACAGTTTTTAGTGCGTTTCATTTAAATAAAATGAATTATTTTTAAGGAATGAGTTTGCAAGTGCCATAGACAAATTGAATGTATTTTTTTCAAAAAACTTTCAATAATAACATCTTGCTTTAAAAAAAATAAAACTATAAGCAAATTCGTCATTTTGAAAATAAAAATGACTGCAATTTTTTCCAGCGATTAAAAAATGTTCTATATAATCATGGAGCAACATTTTGTGCAATGCCCAAGGAACATGTATATATTTTAAAAGTGAAGTTTAAAGGCTTTTCATTTGAATCGACAAAAGCGATTCAATACAATGAAAAACTGTCTGGAGTTTTATTTGAAAAGGTCATATCAAAATTGGAAACACCCCCGCTTATAATACATTTAAATAAATCTGTGGATTTGTTTTTTTTTTAATTCATCATACATAATTTGCGGCCCGCCACTGATTCATACTAATCCAATTCGGCCCGCAGGGCCAAAAGGTTGGGCACTAGGCCGTCACAAAAAAATGAAAAGTTGTCAAATCTTCGGTGCTCACCCCTAGAATGATAGATTAGGATGTCAGGAACAATGTTTTCATACAACAAAAAATTCCCAAAAATGGTTTACAACTCGCGCGCGGAGCTTGAATGAAAAAAGTGCATTTTCTGAGTATTTTTCAGAAATGCGCATAACAATCATACTAAAGTCATTCAAATTTGGTCGCCTTGGGCTTCAAGTGATAGTTTAATGTCCCCTGAACAAATTCCTGTTTAGAAATAGTCCATAAAAGCTTGTGTTTGGGCATGGTAGGGCGTTTTAGGGAGAAAAAATTGTATTTTTTAGACAAAAAAAAATTCAAAAATCACTCCCCAATACCAGCCAAAAAATTTTGCAGCCAAAACTAATGCATTCAGCTTATAGGAAATTTTACGGAGATCATTTTGCTTTTTTTAAGATTCAATTTATGTCCACGCAAAGCCGAGATATTTGCATTTTAGTGAACAAAAAGTGACGAATTTTCAAAATTCTTGGCATATAAGCGTTTTTAGCATACAAACGAGAAGGCATATATTTTGGATATATTTATTTTGTTCGCTCAAAAACTATATTTGTTAATAAAATTTCATGAAAAAACATGAGATTTTCTCACAATGTGACGTAAACGACACATAATCATAAATAAAATTAATTTTATTAAAGTTCATATCTCCAAGCTGTGAACGTGATTTTTTTATGTATGTATATTCGAATGAAACAAATTCATTTATAAAAAACTATTTTTTTCAAAAAAGTTACCCATTAGAGCTTTATTTGTTCATATCGAGAAGAGCACATAGCAGTACTTTTAAATATGTCGTTTACGTCACATTGTGAGAAAATCTCATGTTTTTTCATGAAATTTTATTAA
The DNA here is from genome assembly GCF_016801865.2 of Culex pipiens pallens. Lineage (NCBI taxonomy): Eukaryota > Metazoa > Arthropoda > Insecta > Diptera > Culicidae > Culex > Culex pipiens. The sequence goes on along the minus strand of NC_068937.1, from coordinate 55,310,072 downwards.
CAAATATCGTTTTTGAGCGAACAAAATAAATATATCCAAAATATATGCCTTCTCCCAATGTTTTATGCTAAAAACGCTCATATACCAAGAACTTTGAAAATTCGTCACTTTTTGTTCACTAAAATGCAAATATCTCGGCTTTGCATGGACATAAATTGAATGTTAAAAAAAGCAAAATGATCTCCGTAAAATTTCCTATAAGCTGAATGTATTTGTTTTGACTGCAAAATTTTTTGGCTCGTTTTGGGGAGTGATTTTTGATTTTTTTTTGGCTAAAAAATACAAATTTTTCACCCTAAAACGCCCTGCCATGTCCAAGCACAAGCTTTTATGGACTATGTCTGTACAGGAATTTGTTCAGGGGACATTAAACTATAACTTGAAGCTCAAGGCGACCAAATTTGAATGACTTTAGTATGATTGTTACGCGCATTTCTGAAAAATACTCGGAAAATGCACTTTTTTCATTCAAGCTCCGCGCGCGAGTTGTAAACCATTTTTGGGAATTTTTTGTTGTATGAAAACATTGTTCCTGACATCCTAATCTATCATTCTAGGGGTGAGCACCGAAGATTTGACAACTTTTCATTTTTTTGGGACGGCCTATTGGGCACCCATGCTTTAGACATGTTTTCAAGGGCTCGCGAATACCAAAAAAATGGTTTTGACACCATTGAATGGTACAGTAAAACGGGGTGACTTTGATAGCCGGTGTGAATTTGATAGGTTTGAGATTTTTTCGCAAAAATGAAGAGTAAAATAAAATACGTACGGAATTGTATGAAATCATACTGACCGGGGTGGAGAAAGGTTCAAGGTACTTCCAGAAGAAGTTTTCATTAAATTTTGAAAAGTTAGTTTACACAGAAAAAAAAAATCATGGTAATATTACATCTGGGAAGGAGTACATCTTTTATGTCAGAAAAAATGTGTAATTTTACCACTTTTCTGGTGTAATGTCACTTTTTCAGTCTAAATTGAGGTAAAATTACATCATAAAAGAGGTAATATTCAACCTTCCAAAATTAAAGCTTCCAAATTTACATTATTTTTTTCTGTGTAGTTTAAGAAAACGTTGATGAATAGCATTATTTTCATATTCTCAAAGTGTCAAAGTGTCATGATGATTCGTGCTTCGAATTCAGTTTAAAATGCAATTTTAATCGATAATTTTATAATCAAAACAATTTTTAACAAATTTCAGGCAAAATTCGAACTTCCTAGCCCTTTTATCTAAAATTAGTTAACTAAATATACAGCAATTCCTAACGAAAACAGCATGTAAAAAACAAAAATTCTCGGATCTGGCTCAAAAAATTTTCTGGAGGTTCCCTGTCCGAAATAATTAGACCCGTTTTTTTTTTTGTTTGGCCATTAGGGTGACCTACGCCGTGTTAGGGTGGTCTAGAAAATGTCGATTTTCGCAAAAACCACTTTTTTTCGAAAAATCATAACTCCACGCCATTGCAACCGATTTCAATGGTCTTATACGCAAATGAAAGGTGATAAGTTGGCTATTCAAAGAAAAACATAAGAAGTTTCAAAACTCTAGCCTAACATATGAAAAGGGCGTATGAAACATTAAAATGCCGTTTGACGGTGTCTGGACTAAAGAGCCTATTCCTAAAAATATTTTTATCGGACTCCCCGGACATTTTTCGTAACATACTAAAAAATGGGTAGAGTTCATTTACATTATTCCAAGATATGATTTTTTGAAAACATATCCGTGTTTTTTGACGCGCCGCGCGCAAAAACGGGAAAATGACAAAATCGACCAAAAATAAACTTTTTCAACTAAAACTACGATACCTTTAAAATTTCAGCGATGACCTATACTAGTCTGGGTATCAAAAGTTGCGTCTTTTAAATAATCTAAATCTTTTTTTCTAATCTGGCTAAAACTTTTATGGTGCTTTTGGTATGCCCAAAGAAGCCATTTTGCATCATTAGTTTGTCCATATTTTCCATACAAATTTGGCAGCTGTCCATACAAATGTGGGTCTCGTGGCGCAGGGGTAGCGGCTTCGGCTGCCGATCCCGATGATGCTATGAGACGCGGGTTCGATTCCCGCCTTATCCACTGAGCTTCTATCGGATGGTGAAGTAAAACGTCGGTCCCGGTTTCTCCTGTCTCGTCAGAGGCGCTGGAGCAGAAATCCCACGTTAGAGGAAGGCCATGCCCCGGGGGGCGTAGTGCCAATAGTTTCGTTTCGTTTCCATACAAAAATGATGTATGAAAATTAAAAAATCTGTATCGTTTGAAGGAATTTTTTGATCGATTTGGTGTCTTGGGCAATGTTGTATGTATAGATAAGGACTACACTGAAGCAAAACGAAATACGGTAAAAAATTGTGATTTTTAATTTAACTTTTTGTCAAAAAAACATTATTTTTAATTTTTTATTTTTTACTTTTATCGGTATGCCGAAGGCATAAAAAAATCAAATGACTGAAATCTAAAAAAAATGCTCAGTATTGACGCTTTTTTATTGCTCAACCACTATTTGCACCACATGGTCCTAAAACGCTATTATTTGGTACTATTTTCACAAGTCTAAAATAGAGGCCCCCTCTAAACTCTGCCCAACAACTGCCACCAAGTAGATCTGCACAGCCTGCAAGATTGTCGTCACCAAATCAGCCATCTCGCGCCGTTTATGATTATTATTTTTTGCCACAAGTCACAAATGAACCACGTTTTGTGGCGGGGGAGGGTGAAAGGGAAAATCACAGACCTTTGCTGGAAAAATCCAAGTGCGAAAAAGGGTTCGGTGCAAAAATATGTAAAAGATTTCCCATTCACACATTTATTCCCGACACTTTTGGGATTTTTCCGTTTGCAACGGGTCGAAAAAGCTGGCTTGAAGAAAGCAGAGAAAAAAAGCTCCCCAGAAATGAAATTAACGACTCCGGCTCTTTTGGGGGCTGTTTGGTGGGAAATTTTTTTCGCTTTTCTTTTTTGGTCGGGATTTTCCTCGTGTGCAGTTTTTTTTGTTCGCCGAGCTTTTCCGGTTCTTTGGGACGTGGAGACTTTTTTTTTTGCAACTCGGCGCTGAACAATTTGGGTGACGATTTTTGTTGACTTCTGTGTGGCCTTGCACTGCCACAGGAATGTTGCATTTGCGATAAATAGCAGCTAAGGGAGTGGGGGAAATGCACCCTCGGTGAAAATGAGCAGATGGAATCTTGGTTGGAAAAGTGTCAAAAATGTGTGGCTTTTCACAAAAGAGGGAAAATGTTGAAAAGAATTTTTTTTCGAGATTTTAACTCTGCAGCTTTAAAGAGATGTTCATTTGCAGATTGAATTCACCCACAAAATTTACGTAATTTTCATTCAATCACAGTGTCAATTCAAAACATTTGACAGTTCATCGTTTGACCTGTCAAATGCCGGCGGTTATTGTCTCGCGAGATCGTTTCCACGGTCAGAATGCTGGTAAATCTCCTGCGAGAGTGGCTTTTGTCGTCGAGCGGGCAAAAAAATATATTTCCAGTGATTTATATTCGTTTTGCAGCAGGGCTCGCCCTGGTTTTAGCCTCGAGGGGTCACCCGATGGACGAGGGCGTGCTTGGTGGATTTTTAAATGAGCAGTTCTGATTTGGAGACTACGAAGAAGAAAAAAACAAGCCAAATTCGACATGCCAAAAACGACCTCCAGAGATTTGGCCTCGGAGTAATTTTGTTTAGAGAGTTTCTTTTCTTTTCCACTTTGGGTTGGAATTACAATTCGTCACAAAATGGCCCCCACCCTGAAAGTGGTCTTGATTTGAATATAAATCAGACGGCGCAGAGTGCTCCAAACCACGCACACAATGAGGTCGTTCTTTGGTTGGAATTCGGAGGACTGACTTGAAGAATTATCATTCTGGTGTAAATTAGGTACGAGACTAGTTTTACTGGCCAGACTCGAGAAAGATTCATGTTGAGGTTATGCAGTAATTATTTAAAAAGTTAAGTTTGAAAGGCTTTAGTCACGTTATTAGGTTACTTCAGCAAACTTGTCATATTTTTCGAACTTGTATTGAAACTGAAATGAAACTGAAACTGAACTGAAACTGAACTGAAACTGAACTGAAACTGAACTGAAACTGAACTGAAACTGAACTGAAACTGAACTGAAACTGAACTGAAACTGAACTGAAACTGAACTGAAACTGAACTGAAACTGAACTGAAACTGAACTGAAACTGAACTGAAACTGAACTGAAACTGAACTGAAACTGAACAGAAACTGAACTGAAACTGAACTGAAACTGAACTGAAACTGAACTGAAACTGAACTGAAACTGAACTGAAACTGAACTGAAACTGAAACTTAACTGAAATTGAAACTTTACTAAAAATGACAGGCTTTTGACGGATAGTACTTACCAGAAAATTGATGATCATTAAACCACTCACACTATTAAGTTATGTGTACTTACCTAAGAGTAATGTCAAAAAAGCTTAAGCAGTTGAAAAGACTTGGCTCATTTTGAAGTCCGTAATTGGAAGCACCGTTTTCCCCTAATTGGACTAAACTGAATAAAAGTTATAAAATTGAACATCAACTAAACAAGCCCAACTTGTAACTTCCCATAACAAAAAAACCCTAAATTCAGCGATGCAAATGACCACCGAAACGTGCTGCAGAACCATGTATGCAGTCCGTGCGACAGTCAAATTCGGGAAAAATGCATAAATTTGTAGATTAAACTTTGCTGAGCTCGTGCAGAACGGCGGAAAAACCCGCCCCGAAATTTTCCGCGGTGGCGGCGGCCTTCCTGTCCCGAAACTCTGCCAAAACCCCCAGACTGGCGAGCAAATACGACGACAAAAACCGGCGGGCAAAAAGTCTGAGAGTTTGAAGAACGGAAGCCAAAACTAGGCGAGCAGGGTAGAAAAAAAAAACCCATGTTACAGCCGGGGAACTCTCCGGGAAAAACAGGCCCGGCCTTTTCCAGTGGCTGTCATTCTTCATCATAAAGTAATCTTGTAAATACAGCACGTCCTATGCAATATTTCATTTGTCCGCTGCGCCAGGATGTGTGTGCCACGACGACGACGACGACGACGAGTGATGCTGCCAGCCGCCCTGGCTGTTACTATCAAGTCGTGTTATCTACAGAGCGAGAGTTTTCTCCGCGCTGGGATTCTTGAACGGTGGTATGGTTTTGGAAACTTGGTTTGACAATGGGTTTCAGTTAGTTGAAATCCAATCAAGGAAAGAGGAAATCTTAAAAGAGAAATGTTTAAAAGAAAACAAGTTTACATGAAAACAAACTTGCTCAACGAGACAACGAGATAACAAGACCACAAGAATATAACACAACGAGATAGCGAAAAAGAATGCTAGATAGCAAGACAAGAAGACAAAGAAGACAAGAAGACAAGAAGACAAGAAGACAAGAAGATAAGAAGACAAGAAGACAAGAGCATGAGCATGAGCATGAGAGATCACCCATGGTTGCCCCTCCGTTGCTGAACAGAACCGTAATATCCTTTCAGCACTACTGATTATAGGCTTCGACGATCTAGTGGTGTTTCCCTTATCAACAGCATGTATGAATGCGCTGAAAAGATAAAACACCATGATTGCTAAAGCTAGGTCAGTTGCGAATAGGTAACAGTCATTGGCCACCAACGGCGCCCGCCATGTCAGTTTGTAGACCTCGATTTTAAGGGACGGGAATGTTAGTTAGCGCAGGTTGCTACTAGGGCAGCTGATTTACTCTGTGCTTACACCCCACGAGCGCCAGGAACCTGAAAACTTGTTAGTAGGATAGGGTGTTTGGTCAGGATTCATCATAGAAGATGATGATGCGACCCAAAATCATAGTGTTTGTTGAACGGTATTTTGTATTATTCTCAAGGCAAGCAATCGGAGGCTGCGGATGAGACATTTCCCGTTTATCTGTTGTTAAATTTTAAATGAAATGGTCTAGTCTTAGACAGCCGGCTGTGGAAAGATAGAACCAAAATCATTTGTAATTAAAACTGAAGGGTTAAACAGTGTAATTTTTAACTTGAGATGATTTCACGAGTTTTGAATGATTGATGTTTAGTGAGGTACTGATTAACTTTGCGAACGGCGAGTTACGATGTATCGAGATGAAATGGTATGATAGGGTTTTGTTGTTGTTGCACATCGACAACGGACGCGAAAAATTTACCGACCCGACGAAAAGGCATCGCAAATCGAACTGACTGTCATCGGGACAGTCAAAGCCAGCCGCACCTTCACACGCACACACGCACGCGAAAAAAACGAAAAACACACTGCGACGGACGCGAAAAAATTTGCGACCCAACGAAAAGGCATCGCAAATCGAACTGGCTAACTGTCATCGGGACAGCCAAAGCCAGCCGCACCTTCACACGCACACACGCACGCGAAAAAAAACGAAAAACACACTGCGACGGACGCGAAAAAATTTGCGACCCAACGAAAAGGCATCGCAAATCGAACTGGCTAACTGTCATCGGGACAGCCAAAGCCAGCCGCACCTTCACACGCACACACGCACGCGAAAAAAACGAAAAACACACTGCGACGGACGCGAAAAATGTTGCGACCCAACGAAAAGGCATCGCAAATCGAACTGGCTAACTGACATCGGGACAGCCAAAGCCAGCCGCACCTTCACACGCACACACGCACGCGAAAAAAAACGAAAAACACACTGCGACGGACGCGAAAAATGTTGCGACCCAACGAAAAGGCATCGCAAATCGAACTGGCTAACTGACATCGGGACAGCCAAAGCCAGCCGCACCTTCACACGCACACACGCACGCGAAAAAAACGAAAAACACACTGCGACGGACGCGAAAAAATTTGCGACCCAACGAAAAGGCATCGCAAATCGAACTGGCTAACTGTCATCGGGACAGCCAAAGCCAGCCGCACCTTCACACGCACACACGCACGCGAAAAAAACGAAAAACACACTGCGACGGACGCGAAAAATGTTGCGACCCAACGAAAAGGCATCGCAAATCGAACTGGCTAACTGACATCGGGACAGCCAAAGCCAGCCGCACCTTCACACGCACACACGCACGCGAAAAAAACGAAAAACACACTGCGACGGACGCGAAAAATTTTGCGACCCAACGAAAAGGCATCGCAAATCGAACTGGCTAACTGTCATCGGGACAGCCAAAGCCAGCCGCACCTTCACACGCACACACGCACGCGAAAAAAACGAAAAACACACTGCGACGGACGCGAAAAAATTTGCGACCCAACGAAAAGGCATCGCAAATCGAACTGGCTAACTGTCATCGGGACAGCCAAAGCCAGCCGCACCTTCACACGCACACACGCACGCGAAAAAAACGAAAAACACACTGCGACGGACGCGAAAAATTTTGCGACCCAACGAAAAGGCATCGCAAATCGAACTGGCTAACTGTCATCGGGACAGCCAAAGCCAGCCGCACCTTCACACGCACACACGCACGCGAAAAAAACGAAAAACACACTATAAGAAGACAAGAAGACAAGAAGACAAGAAGACAAGAAGACAAGAAGACAAGAAGACAAGAAGACAAGAAGACAAGAAGACAAGAAGACAAGAAGACAAGAAGACAAGAAGACAAGAAGACAAGAAGACAAGAAGACAAGAAGACAAGAAGACAAAAAGACAAGAAGACCAGAAGACAAGAAGACAAGAAGACAAGAAGACAAGAAGACAAGAAGACAAGAAGACAAGAAGACAAGAAGACAAGAAGACAATAAGACAATAAGACAAGAAGACAAGAAGACAAGAAGACAAGAAGACGAGAAGACAAGAAGACAAGAAGACAAGAAGACAAGAAGACAAGAAGACAAGAAGACAAGAAGACAAGAAGACAAGAAGACAAGAAGACAAGAAGACAAGAAGACAAGAAGACAAGAAGACAAGAAGACAAGAAGACAAGAAGACAAGAAGACAAGAAGACAAGACGACAAGAAGACAAGAAGACAAGAAGACAAGAAGACAAGAAGACAAGAAGACAAGAAGACAAGAAGACAAGAAGACAAGAAGACAAGAAGACAAGAAGACAAGAAGACAAGAAGACAAGAAGACAAGAAGACAAGAAGACAAGAAGACAAGAAGATAAGAAGACAAGAAGACAAGAAGACAAGAAGACAAGAAGACAAGAAGACAAGAAGACAAGAAGACAAGAAGACAAGAAGACAAGAAGACAAGAAGACAAGAAGACAAGAAGACAAGAAGACAAGAAGAAAAGAAGACAAGTCTTTAGCATCAGATGTTTGCCTTGAGAATAATATTTCACCGCTTGAAAAAAAATGAATTTCCAAAAAACCGTCCATTACCGAACGAAACTATCTTGGAGACACCGTGGAGATTTTCCCTTGTCCCCTTAATATAGTGGAGCATCAACAATTCCCGTCATCCAAATCACTTTGCTTGTCCCTGGTGTGTGGTGGAGATAGTCAATTACAAAACGTTGGAATTTCACGGCAATTTCACGGTACTCCAGAATCTGCTTGAAATGTAAAAAATGTTATATTAGTATTTTGTGTAGAATAGTTACTTCCAGAATTAACACTAGTTCAAGAAAAAAAATACCGCTAGACACAAAATATTCAAAGCAATTTTTGTATGAGTTCACTTTGGCCAAATCTACATTTGTTACGTCTCAAAGTTTTAATATCAGAATAATTTTCTAAAATCTATTCAAATGCATTCTTAGTTCACCAAAAAGTAGAATTAGAAGAATAAGTGATTTTTTTGCCTGTTTTCGTGGTTTTCAGCAAAAGGGATTTTGCTTATTTGAAAAAAGTGTAGGCAAAGTTTCATTTATAATAGTTTTTGTAACATTTAGTATTGATAATTGCAGGAAATTATAAAAAAGTTGCTTAAAAATTTATAAATGTATTTTAAATTGAATAAAAGATTCGATTTTAACTTTAAATATTCCAATCATTTTGAATTTTCGTCACGTGATAACATGAAACTTATTCATCGTTATTTTATCAACTTTCCAAACAAAGTTCAAAAGAAAATTCAAAAGAATATTCAAAGAAATTTAAAAATAAAACAGACAAAACTGCTCTGCGTTTTCTTTCATTGAATTTCACAGTGTGTTATCCAAGGCATGTTGCAATCGAAGCTCATTTCGATGTCACTTTGTAAGTGTTATTTTATGATTAAAATTTTCAAAAATAAGATCTAAATTTACTATGAAATATTTTATACATTATTTTTAAAATTACTTCCAAAATGCTGGTATTGTGGTTTGTTTCAATTCAAAAATCAAATTTTCAAACACTGATTAGCAATTTTTCAAGTGATGTTCCGTATTTCGCGTTTTTTCACGGTATTGACCAGATTTCACGGACAAGGGCAAATTTCACGGATTACGTGGCTTCCGTGAAAACGCGAAAAATCACTAGCCCTAGGTGGTGAGATTCTGGTTCAAGTGAAGTTGGTACTATTCTCAATTATCAGTTCTTAGGCAACGTGGGCTTAGACAATCATCAGCTAACTTGGCGAAATCCAGCCTGCAATCCGCTAAATTCATCATCAAAAAAGGTCCGTTTCGGCTTTTTTTAAATAATAGCCAAGCTAGAGCCTTACAATTTTGTGACATCAAGGTAATAGTATAAATACACATTTTACAAAACAAATGAACAAATGAAACCTTGGACGACCCCAAGGGGAGCGCCCAAAATAGTAACTGTAAAGGTATTGGGGTACTTTTCGACACCATAGTTTAAAAATCGCAAAAAAAAACAAATCCGGTTCTTTTGGTCTCATATGAAAGCTAAAAATGTTCCCTTTCCCTTTGGTCACGCCACCCAGAATCTGCTACAACCGAAAAACCCTTTTTGAGACCTTAACTTTGGCGATAAGTTTTTCCGGCAAATTTCAACCAATCAGGTTGCTCTGGGTTGCATTCGACTGGTATCATACTATACTTGAACCAAAAATATTAATGTCAGGTCCGGGTGACCGGAAACTTTTAAGACATGTTTTCCTACACAGAAAAAAATATGTGAAATTACAAGACACGTAAAAAATGAATTACATGTAAACTCAATTGATGTAAACGTGAGATTCGACGTAAACGGTTGAATCACAGGTAAAAAAAAAATTTTCGTATGATTTGTTGCAAATTTACATCAAATTGCATTTAAATTTAAATGTTTAATGACGTGCAAAAGTGTCACATCATAAATAATGTAACATTCGGAAATATTTTTTTGTGTGTAGCCTATTTAAGCTATTTTGTGTATATGGAGCCAGTTTCACTCGATAATGACATTTGAGAAGGCCGTAAGAGTTTTAAATATTGTTGAATTTTGTAATTTAAATATTGCTGTATCTCTTAGCCGTTGCATGGTACCAAAAAGTGGTCAATGACAAACTTGTAGTAAATCTAATCTAATCTAATCTAATCTAATCTAATCTTATCTAATCTAATCTAATCTAATCTAATCTAACCATAGCGCAGTCAGTCTTTCGAGGGCATCCTGGAAAATGCCTTAGATTGATTAACGCCTAGCATCCTCTTGTCATTATTAACATTTGCAGTGCCCCATTGCAATACATTGCATTGAATAAAGCGGCCAGGGCAACTGCGAAAAAGTTTACCACAAAGATGATTCGTTGAAGTAGATTGAGTTTGAACACGAATGTTCTGATAACAATACATTTCTGAATCTACAGGGGAGGAAGAAACGGCCAACAAAGCTTTTTTGTGAATGTCAATCTTTGGCCATACCGTTGTTCTCTGATCCATTCTGGCCACTCTGGAACCGGTCACCGGAGGGCGTACAATGACACTTTCGGAATATGGTAAAAAAAACCCCTATCATGTTACTCATCAAACTTCATTAAATTAAAAAATATTATCAACTCAAGCTATTCCAATGTTTTCTGTCCCAGTTTAGTCACTCTGGAACCGGTTACCGGAAAGCACGAGGGGACACTGCCAGAATATGGAAGAGCACCTGTCATGTCGACGCTGTCGTACTAACTTGTCGCACGTCGTTTTTGGGCGTTCCAAGAAAAACGCGTTTTAATGTTTGACCCTGAATAAACAAAAACGAGAGCATGCAATGTAAACAATAACAGCACCGTTTTGTTTGTCTGACCATTATGTGCATTGTCCCGAGGTTTTTTTTAAATTTGGTTGCTGGAGTCCCGAATTATAATTACAAATGTTTACGGTAGTCGAGCTCGTACCTGTGTCAAACGCGTCCTGACGTGAAATCCCTTTGGCCAATTGTCGCCCATTAATTTTCAGGCTGTGTCAAGATAGCACGACAAGATTGAAACTTCTTTCATTTGAAAAGTGACAACAATGCACGGAGTGTTTTTCGGATTTTGTTGAATATCTCAGGATTGAAATCGAATTTTGGGGATCTGTGAAGGTCAACAGGTGAGGCATTGTGAGCTGCACAATATGGCGTTCTTTACTCAATTTGGTCCAAAATGCACGAGTGACAAGTTAGAAAAACTGAAATTTCAGATTTCAGAGCTTTAAAAGCTAGTTTCCCAGCATTGTCCCACCGTGCCCACCAAAAACGGGTATCCTCGGCGACGCGTTACTCTGTGGGCCTGGCCAAGTAAAGTGACGACGGCCAGGACGTCAGAAAACCGGGATGGGAGCAGCTAGAGCGAATGGCTTGGCTTAACAACTGCTCTGACGACGAGGACAACAATTGCAGTCACACTCACACACATTCAAGCCCACATGTGTACGTGCTACTGCAGGGAAGGAGCCAAATCCATGCCGCAATCCTTATCTTCAAGAGCCACTATTACGTAACCTGTTCGTGGGCGAACTTTTGTGGTCGCTTTTTTTGTGGGAGTTTTTTTTAGTCTTTGTTGAGTTCCCTTCTGGTATTTTTCAAAACTATTTTTTTGGATAATAGAGTCTTGCTTAAAATCCAATGAATTCTGCAATTTAAAAACTCACTTAAAGTCAGTGCATTGAACCAACCTCAACCCATCCCGGAGAGAATAAATTCGATTATACTTGCAGGTTCGCTCTGGTTAATAGCCGCAGCGAAAAACGTGCAGCCCGGGACCGATGAAAAATGTAATTAACCGCGACGACCAGTCAATTTCGATGCACTAGCATCAACATTTATAGCCGGCAAGCGAGCTGATGCACCGGGGGAGATTTGATGGGATTCGACAGATGAGTTAATTTTGGTTATTACATGGAGTATGAAAATCACGTTTAACGGCACGTTTTTAAGCGACAAAGTTGTTGTTGAAACCGATGATGCTGAAATTGTGATGCAATGAGTATTTTTGCTTGATTTTATTCAATTTCCTTAGCACATAAAAAACAAACATGCCAGTTTATCTGAAGGGCTCAACTGCATAATTCACAATAAATCTCCCTGGAGATGATTTGCGCACCATGTCGGTGAAACTGCCCAAGATTTATCGACTCAAACTGTGTCCCTTTGTCGCAGTCCCGTTGGCCGATTCCCTCCGGAACGGCGACGGCAAACAATTGTCCAAACGCTGACATACCGCCAGTCCTGTGTGGCGGCCATAATGAGCGATGCGTCCCGATAGATATCACACGAAGAGGACCTCCTGGGAAACTGGCTTCCAGATTGTGGTCAATCACGGTGATTAGGACAATGAGTTAGTTCTATTTGGTGTTTTGATAAAGTTATCTTGGTGTGTCACCAGGGACTCGTGTACTTTTGGTGAGAAATGGTGCCGTTGATGGATGGCGATTTGGGACTGCAGGGTTGACGTGTAGGATGTCGTCGCTGTCGTGTTAACTTGGAACACGTGCATTTAGGGCCAAATTGAGTTAAGAACGCCATTTTGTGCAGCTCACAATGCCTCACCTTTTGACCATTACAGATTCCCTGAGATATTCAATAAAAACCGAAAATACTCCATGCATTGTTGTCGTTCTTCATATGAAAAAGTTTCAATCTTGTCGTGCTAACTTGACACACCCTGGAAGTTTATGTAAGTGTGACAACCGATTAAAGAGATTTCAGGTCAGATCACGTTTGACATAAGTATGAGCTAGCTCAGGATTCAGGACTCCAGGAACCAAATTTAACCAAACTTCAAGACAATGCACAGAATGGTCAACCGAACAAAACGTGTTTGTTATTGTTTACATTGCGTGCTCTAGTTTTGTTTATTCAAGGTCAAACATTAAATCGCGTTTATCTCGGAACGTCAAAAAGCGACGCACGACAAGTTGGCACGACGGCGTCAATTTGAGCACTTGGTAAAAACGTTGCTTAATCCACCTTTAGGTGGGTGGTGCCTTCCTTACATTCATAAAGTTAATACACTACACAGCCTCAAAAAAGTGTATAAATAAGACTTATTTTTATCAAAATATCTGAGATCCGGCCTAAAAAAGTGTATAAATAACACTTAAGTGGTTATAACTTTTGATAGAGTTGTCAGATCTTCAACGTTTTAGGCTCATTGGAAAGGTCTTTTGATTACCTATACAAAGACAGGTCGCATGGTGGATCCGGACAACGTTTTCATCAAAATATTTGAGATCCGGCCTCCAAAAAGTGCATAAATAACACTTAAGTGCTTATAACTTTTGATAGGATTTTCAGATCTTCAACGTTTTGGGCTCGTTGGAAAGGTCTTTTAAATACCTTTTTAAAAATGTATAGCATGACGGGTTTTCTTACAAAAACCACCCTTTTTGCAATCTTCCGGACTTTATTCGAAATCGTTTTTTCAGCATAACTTTTGAAGTACTTCACTAAACTTCATAATATTAACTAGGGTCTTGTGGGACCCCAAGACGGATCGAATGAGACCAAAACGGTTGAAATCGGTTCAGCCAATCCGGAGATAATCGTGTGCATATTTTTCGGTGCACGGACTCACATCCAGACACACGCACAGACATTTGTTCAGAATTTGATTCTGAGTCGATAGGTATACGTGAAGGTGGGTCTACGAGGTCTAATAAAGAAGTTCATTTTTCGAGTGATTTTATAGCCTTTCCTCATTGAGGTGAGGAAGGCAAAAACTGTAATTCAAAGCAAATTGCATCGAGATTAAGATTGATTGTATCTTTCAGATAAATTTACTAATTTGTTAAAATATTTTCCAATTAGTTTTAATATAAGCTCGATTGAAAAAAATCTCATGATGTTTAATTTCATATCAACAAACATATTTTACAAACTGGATATGTCTTCAACAAGTGACCTGCATCTTTTGAACTTTTTTTCTTGTAAATTTATACTTGTTTCTTATCGAAAATTTAATCAAACTTTCACATTGTTTTCAAAGTTTAATTAGGGGGAGAGGGGGTAATATGCACCCTCGGGGCAAAATGCACTTCCTGATTTTCTCATATGCATCGTTTTTCTTGGGGATTTATCCTCTCAGTCCGCACTCAGTACCATTTTACTACCGAATCGTGCTCTTAATCCTCTCGTATGCCGATGTCCAATTCTGGGTGTGGAAGAGACTTAGAAAACATAAATTTTCCTGTTTTTAAACCTTTGCATGGCAATATCTCAACAACGTATCAACAAAGTTCAAAAAGCTAAATATAGAGAATTTTCTCAACTTTAAAAAAAAAGTTTAAAGTGAGCAAACATGGGCACTTATTCAAAAAAAAATGAAAAACTGCGGCTATTTAAAAAAAAAGTCACCTAAAAATCGATATTACATGAAAACGGTGCACTTCATCAAAATTTCACTTTAGTACTTTTTGATTGTAAATATGATTGATTTGATTTGATTTGGTTGAAAAAATCATAACTCGGTCAAAGATTTTTTGCACAACCTGGAAATTTCTGAAGAGTTGGCATTTGATGTCCCCTGAAACATATGAAAAAACGTGTTATTTTGCAAATCATGTTTTAGTGACAAAAAGTAAAATTAAAAATCACCAATTTTTTTACCATGATTTTCCAGTGTAGTCCGTATCCATACCTTAAACTTTGCCGAAGACACCAAATCGATCAAAAAATTCCTTTAACAGATAGAGATTTTTGAATTTTCATACATCATTTTTGTATGGACAGCTGCCAAAATTGTATGGAAAATCATATGGACAAACTAATGATGCAAAATTTGGGGATACCGAAGGCACCAAAAAAGTTTCAGCCGGAATAAAAATACAAACATAAAAATTGTAGAACAAAAACCGATTTCGTAGAGAATTGCTCAATTAGGAAACCACTGTCTAAATTTGATTATCATACGTTAAACCTTGTAAAAGATAATAACAAAACAAAACATTGATGTGATGTTATTTTGGCTAGGCTTGCCATATGGATTTAAAGTGAGAGAAAAAGCGTTTGGTGGCACAATCAACTTGCAACGATTAGCTATCGTTCCATGTTTATCTAAGCTTCTCCAGCGAATTCAGTTTAACTTGTTTCTTCAAACAGAAACAATTCAATCCTCCGTTTGAAAGAAAAACACTCTTTTGTTCAATAATGTACATACTTTACTCCGAGCAGAGCAAACTCGTGCAGCAGCGGCAGCGGAGAAAAAAAATCAATTTCTTTCTTTCTCGACAAAACTTTTTCCTCCCCCCCTTCACATTCGCAAGAACAACTGGAAAAACAAAGCCCCATCACGGTTATCGAAACCACTCGGAGTAGTTCGTCTTGTACAAAGTGCATCAAGCATTTTTCCAGTTTTTCCATCAACCAGGAATTTTCCCACACGACTAGGAGATCCCTCCCTCCCACTAGTTCGCTTTATCAATCTAGAGAAAAAACCCGGGCGGAAAACATTCCTAGACAAAAACCAAAATTTTCCCACCTTCCCGTCCGGAACACGCTCTAGGAGGAGGGTTGAGCAATTTCATCACAGTAAATCTCGTCTCTCGGTGAGGGATTCCACCTTCCTCGGTTTTGAAGAGCACAATCGCCAAGTGAGGTGGAACATTTTTTTTCTCTCCTTCGATTGCATGAAAAAAAAACAAACTGTGCCTGATGTGCTGGAAATGGATTTTGTTGCCGAGACACGCTTTTCAGAGCGGAATTTCCTCGTGGAAGAGCTTTTGGGATAAGTAACTCCCCTGAGGTGATAAGGGAAAATGAAGGGTTTGGGCCTTGGAGCAAACTATTCTGCCTTTCATGATAGAAATAATGATAAGATACAGGTACAAACTTTGGATTAACAATTGTTTGTCGCTTTTCGTGCTCAGTTTGTGAAGTTGCTGATAAAAAATATTGAACCAGCTCTTTTTGCCTTTGCCATAAAAAATAGCAAAAAAATGGAAATTTTCTCAGTAATTCGAAACTATTTTTTGCTGAAGAGGTTTTCCTACAGGACGATTTTTTAATTGCAATTAAAATGAACATTTAAAAAATCGCTTTTTCAATCCATGTAACTTTAAAATGGCGTACTTTTTTGCATGGCAATATTTCAGCAACTAAAGGTCGTATCAACTTGCTACATAGCTCATAGTGTTGCCAAAGGGTCCCAGGGACATCACTGAATATGAACCATAACAGGACACTTTGGAGGACCCAGATCGAAGTGGTGCCGAACGGTCGTGGGGTTATGACTGGTGATAACTAAACTTGAATTGCTTGGAAAAATCGTTGTAAGCCTGATTTTTGTTCAAAATTTTCTGAAGTTTCAAAATTTCAGGTTTTTGGGATGTTCTAGGTCGTCAAAAACGCCATTAACATCCACTCAAACATTTTTTTCCCAGGCAGAGAAACTCATAAATTACAACTTTGCTGAATAATGTTATATGTTTAAACACTGTGTGATTTTATTCAACCGAATTTCGGTATGGGTCATATATGACCCATCAGGCCTGAAAGGGTTAGAGAAGGAAACATTCAACTTTTCCCGAGCATGGGTAAATAACAAGGGAAATGCGTAATAATACCTTTCTTTGGTATCAATACCAAATTTTGGTATTCCTGGATCCTTTAAAATTTGTCTTAAGGATTATGCAAGAGCAAAATGTGGTATCATACCAATTTAAGGTATTGTTTTGATATTGCAAAATTGCAGAATTTGTCAATGGTCGAACACCACATTTTGGTATTATTTTGGTACTAAAGTGTTTTATCAAATTCCTCTGAAACTATGGGAAAATTTTGACCAATTTTGACAAAATAATTAATTTTGCGCTAAAACGAGGTCTCAAAGCGAATGCTTTCATTGAAAACCGGAAATTTCAAACGTGATTTTAAACATTTTTGATATACCCCCTACAGAAATGACTTGAAATTGTGGAAAATTTTCTAAGTCAGGATGGCACATTTTGGTATTATTTGAATATTGAAAGGTTTCATCAATTTTCTCTGAAACTATGGGAAATTTGTTAAAAAAAATTTACGAGTTAATTAATTTTGCGCTAAAATGACTTGAAAGCCAAAAATGTTAAAGATGATTTTAAAAATTAGTGTGATATACCCACTAATATTTTTTTCAAAAACGTTGAAATATCTCTAAGTCGGGATAACCAAATACTTTGAAAAACGAGTCAATCGACAGATTAATGAATTTTGGTGAATTTCAATTCAGTTTCATTTTAATAATACTTATTTTTCAATCTTGTTATTTTTCAGAAGCTTCAAGAACTTCAAGCACAGGCCGTTCATCAATGACAAATGCATTCGGTGTGGTGAAGAATATCACTAATAACAACATGGAATCATCAGGTGAGTAGATTTGGCTGTTGCATATGAATAATTTCCGTTTTTTCACTAACTGCTACTGCTGCACTAAAAATGGTATGAAAATACCAAATTTTGGTATTACTTGTTCAAATACCAGCGACCATAATGTGCTCTTGGTTGCCCAGTAATAGATGGTAAAATACCATGAAATCATACCAAAATCATGTATGTGAAAGACCACAGAAATACCAAAATATGATTTTCCAAGGGCGCGGGAATACCTAAAAATAAAACCATGGCAATACCAAGTTTTGGTATTCAAGCAATGTTCAAAAATCCAGAAAACCTCAACTTGGTATTGAAATGGTTTTATTTTGAGGTATTATTTTACCCTTGGAATAACATGGTTTGGTATTGTTGTGCCCTTACCCTTACACATACAAGATTTTGGTATGATTTCATGGTATTTTACCATCTATTACTGGGCAACCAAGGGCACATTTTGGTCGCTGTTATTTGCCCAAGTAATACCAAAATTTGGTATTCCCGTGTTATTTACCCCTGCTCGGGTTGTCAGCAACTTTAAAACTGTTCACTTTTTGAAATAAAATACACTCATAATTAAAATAAAACTTTTCTGGGGAATGGGTCATTCTGGAGATTGTGTTTCTGGGGAATGGGATAGAACCATCAAATATCGTTAAAAACAGGACTCAGAAAAAACTGAATTTTCTGAAAATAAATCTATTTAATCAAAAAAAAAAAACCAACTGGAATCAAATGATTGATGTTATATTCCTTCTGATAACTTGCAAATCCAAGAATATGTTTTTTTTTCCTTGAGTGATTTTGGAATTGGTTCATGTAACGCTTTTCAATTGGAAACTAATAAAATTTACTTCAAAAGTCTTTATGGATTAAATTTGTACTGTGTTGTTATCCCGGGCAGACGGTAATAACAAAATTCATGCCATTTCAATAACAAATACTGTTAAAATAACAGAAATTGTTATGGGATCTTCTTGCAAAATACATTTTTTGCATAAGGGTATAATAACAGTTAATTTTATCATAATAAAATTTGTTATTGGTCTGATATTGGTTGAAATCCAAAACAACTTTGGCATAACATTTCTTGTTTTGGAAGAAAATCTCCAAAAGTTATTGGGATGATCGGATTAGTTGTTAAAATAACAAAAAATAATAACAAAGATTTGTTCGAAGAATAACTAAAAATTTTATTAGTCTGCTATTACAATAACAATCCAATAACAAAAAATTCAAAACGACGAATCTTGTTATTATTATCTTGTTGAATCTTGTTATTAATAACATATAATGTTATTGGCCTAGTATTTTCAAAAAACAAAAAATGTTATTCCCAATTTATTTCCGTCGGCTCGGGATTTCAAAGAATTGTTTTGAGAAAATCAATAAATTTCACGGGATTTTACTGAAATCTTCAAATTAACGAATTTTACGCTATCCACGAAATCGTGAAAATTCACTAACCCTGAAGATAGGGAATGCATGAAAAATTTTCTTCCTTTAAATTAATAAAAGAAATGTAAACTTGAAGAAATGGAGAGAATAACTTAATGTTTCTATTTTCTACTTCTAATTACTAAGATTTATATTGCATATTTGCAATAGAAAAATCAAAGCAATGTTTTATATGTATTTTCACGACATTTGAGTTTTCAGTTTATCACCTTTTTTCTTATTTGTCGTATTGTAGAAGCGCAGTTTCTTAAGAAAATAAGGACCCATAAATCAAACCAAAATCGCAAACTAATTGAACTTTACTGACCCCTTGTTGACTACCTCATCATCACATTCAACCCACTTCAGCCGTCCGTCCAAGTACTTCTACTTGTAACTATTTGATTTCCGTTCCATCGTCGTCGTCGTCGTCGTCGTCGCCGTGACATATAACAGATTCGACTCACCTGCCGCCATCCATCCTCATCATCATCGTCGGTAACAACAATGTTACTAATTGCGATATCATTGCGGCATGCCTCTCGTGCTTCTTCATGCCGTCCACTGACTGCACTCTAGAGAGCAAAGTAGTTCGTCGATGATGTTTGAAAGCTTGTTATACAATTCGCAAATAGCTGGGACCGCTGCTGGTACTGCTGCTCTCCTTCTGCTTGGTCTTTTCCCTCTGCCGACTCTGTCCAACATGTCTGTATCGAAGTTCCTCTCTATGCACAGATACTCTTCTCTTGCTATTCATTGCGGCTCGATCGCGATTTGTGAGTAACTTTTCGTTGGGGCTTAATTAGGTAGAGTGTTTTTCAACCTATTTTTTTTTAAATCTAAATCATAATATTGGAAAAAGTTTCCACGTGGTTATCGTTTAACGTTATACAATGTATTAAAAAAGGTGCAGGTGGTTATGTTACACATAACCAATATGATGAAGCACGTTGCAACCAGGTTTTAAAATAATTCTGTTCTATTGAATTTTAGTTATTTTATTTTAAATTGCAGTTTTTGGCCACATACCAATTTTATTGTCCAATATCAAAAACAATGACATTTGATCCTTTTTTGCTAAAACTTGTATGGTTCGGTAAATGACCACAAAAAATACTTGAAATAAAATTTGCATTGGCCTAAAATATTGAAAAATGCTGGTTTATGCTCGATTTTTTAGCTTGAAATTTCCAGGTGCTCTTCTATGCTCATAATACCTTAAAAGTCTGGTTGATGAGCAAGACTATATAATTTTTTTCACGCATTGCACCCTTATCAAAACTTACTCCCAACTCGATGGTTGAACAAAAAAAAATAACACCCTTTTGCATCCATCCAGTGGCAAGTCCCGGTGGTGCGGTGAGCCTAGCGTTGATGCACGGTTTTTGAACCGCAGCCAATCCGTCCGTTGGATTCTCTCATCCTCATGCAGCGGCAACTGTGGAAAAATAACCATGGCCCAGGCCTAGCAATATCTGCATCTGGAGAGCATTTACCCTCAGGTCCCGATAGTTGCCAATATGGCTGTCTGTGCGCCTGTGAGTATGCATTGAATACACGTGCACTTCACTTGCGGAATGATGTGAAATAAAAAAAATAGCTCAGCGGTGTATTAAAAAATTGTATCCTGGAAGCACACTCAAACACAAATACCTCTCTCTCTCTCTCAAACAAACACACACACAGGGATGATTTATTAATCTCAAGAGATTGATTCATCGTGGTAGTTTTGCTATAGCGAAGCCTGATTCTCGTGTATTTTTTTTGCTGATATTTTGCGGCCTGTTTTGTGGCGGAAAGGTGAAAAATCGCAGCTTTTGCAATCATGGCAGCCATGTTGATAACAGTGCGGGAACTGCAGAACGACGTCAAACTCCCAAGGTTATTCACCGAACGAACGTGACACCGTGTTACAAATGCCCGTTGATTTTTATTTTGTGTGGAATTGTGGCAGTGCAGAGATATTGATTTGTAAGTGTCCGGTATTTAAGTTTATTTTGTTGCATACATTCGGGAGCACTACGATTAGCGGCTTAGAATCATATGTAAAAATTAACCTGACAGTGAATCAAAAGAAACAATGATTTATCATTCACAACAAACACTTACTTACCAAATGTTGAAATTTTTAAATCACTGACTTACTCACTGACTCACAAAACCAATTTTAAAATTCACATTTCAGTATCAATTCTCATTTCTCAATTTCTCATTTCTCATTTATCATTTATCATTTATCATTTCTCATTTCTCATTTCTCATTTCTCATTTCGCATTTCTCGTTTCTCATTTCTCATTTTTCATTTCTCATTGCTCATTTCCCATTTCTCATTTCTCATTTCTCATTTCTCATTTCTCATTTCTCATTTCTCATTTCTCATTTCTCATTTCTCATTTCTCATTTCTCATTTCTCATTTCTCATTTCTCATTTCTCATTTCTCATTTCTCATTTCTCATTTCTCATTTCTCATTTCTCATTTCTCATTTCTCATTTCTCATTTCTCATTTCTTTTCATTTCTCATTTCTCATTTCTCATTTCTCATTTCTCATTTCTCATTTCTCATTTCTCATTTCTCATTTCTCATTTCTCATTTCTCATTTCTCATTTCTCATTTCTCATTTCTCATTTCTCATTTCTCATTTCTCATTTCTCATTTCTCATTTCTCATTTCTCATTTCTCATTTCTCATTTCTCATTTCTCATTTCTCATTTCTCATTTCTCATTTCTCATTTCTCATTTCTCATTTCTCATTTCTCATTTCTCATTTCTCATTTCTCATTTCTCATTTCTCATTTCTCATTTCTTATTTCTCATTTCTCATTTCTCATTTCTCATTTCTCATTTGTCATTTCACATTTCTCATTTGTCATTTCACATTTCTCATTTCTTATTTCTCATTTCTCATTTCTCATTTCTCATTTCTCATTTCTCATTTCTCATTTCTCATTTCTCATTTCTCATTTCTCATTTCTCATTTCTCATTTCTCATTTCTCATTTCTCATTTCTCATTTCTCATTTCTCATTTCTCATTTCTCATTTCTCATTTCTCATTTCTCATTTCTCATTTCTCATTTCTCATTTCTCATTTCTCATTTCTCATTTCTCATTTCTCATTTCTCATTTCTCATTTCTCATTTCTCATTTCTCATTTCTCATTTCTCATTTCTCATTTCTCATTTCTCATTTCTCATTTCTTATTTCTCATTTCTCATTTCTTGTTTCTCATTTCTCATTTCTCATTGCTCATTGCTCATTGCTCATTGCTCATTGCTCATTTCTCATTTCTCATTTCTCATTTCTCAATTCTCATCTCTCACTTCTCATTTCTCATTTCTCATTTCTCATTTCTCATTTCTCATTTCTCATTTCTCATTTCTCATTTCAAATTTCTCATTTCTCATTTCTCACTTCTCATTTATCATTTATCATTTCTCATTTCTAACTAATTCTAATTGAACATTATACATTAAACATTAAACATTAAACATTAAACATTAAACATTAAACATTAAACATTAAACATTAAACATTAAACATTAAACATTAAACATTAAACATTAAACATTAAACATTAAACATTAAACATTAAACATTAAACATTAAACATTAAACATTAAACATTAAACATTAAACATTAAACATTAAACATTAAACATTAAACATTAAACATTAAACATTAAACATTAAACATTAAACATTAAACATTAAACATTAAACATTAAACATTAAACATTAAACATTAAACATTAAACATTAAACATTAAACGTTAAACATTAAACATTAAACATTAAACATTAAACATTAAACATTAAACATTAAACATTAAACATTAAACATTAAACATTAAACATTAAACATTAAACATTAAACATTAAACATTAAACATTAAACATTAAACATTAAACATTAAACATTAAACATTAAACATTAAACATTAAACATTAAACATTAAACATTAAACATTAAACTTTAAACATGAAACATTAAACATTAAACATTTTGAGTTATTAAGTTTCTGCTTATTTTTCAGTTAGTTTTATTTGCTTCTATATTCAAAATTCATATTTGTCGTTCCCCTTTTGGCCTTTTTGGCCATATCATTTTTCTCCCCTTTTTAAAGTTAATTTGTGTACCTATTTTTTTTTGTTTAAATGTTGAGCATCATAAGTATTAACCATTTTACTCTCTTTTTTCAGGTAAGGCTTTGTTATTATGCCACAGCAAAAATAGTAAGTTATTAAAATGTTTTACATAGCGGGGTTAGAAATACATAACATTCTAGTGAAATCAACTTTTACGTGCAAAAATACAGTTCAAATTATTGGTTTATTTAGCTGGTTGTAAATATAGAATTATGTGCATTTTATTAATTTCATTTCAATTCTTTTCATTGGACTCCACATGTTGGATAAAAAAAATGTCGCTTCTCATCATAATTATATTAATTCAGTTTGACTTTCACAGAACGATATCGTGTAGTGGGTGTGCACTATCCAACAGTCTAAATCTAATCAAATTTACTGCCCAATTGGCTCTATCCAATCTCAGAACTTCCCGCGAAGCTACTGTCCCATCGTCTTCGCAGTTCCGAAATGTGCCGCTAACAGCCATTTACTAAACGCACCCGCTCATTAAACGTGCCCCGTCCCTTTAAGTATATTCCTCCTCCAATCCAGACTATCGCCAATTTCACCACTTTTGAAATAAATTCTTAAAATTTTTCATTCGTCACCTCTCTCTTTCTCCTCAAACCGACGTGTCGGTCAGTTCTGTTGATGTTGGTCCACGGCCAGAACTCTCGATTTAGAAATGTGAACGATCACATCCATCATCGGAACCGGCTGGATCTGGCGATGTTCAGACGGACGCGGCGGCGGTGTAGTTCAGAGACCAACAAATGTGTTACATGCCGTGGTCAGGCCCCGCCGGCTGGCACTTTTGGCCGCGATGACGATTTTTTAAGGAGGCCGTCGCCTGATGGTAATCTTTGATCCAGAGAAGAGGGATTTGATTTCATCAGCTGGGAATTCTTTTGTGAGAGTGATTGAATTAAATTTTAAAACTGATTCCGAGTGAACTCTCCGCAACTCACCCCATTTCACGGTACCCATCGCGTCAAAAAATGTGCCAACAACTATCCGGCTGACGTTCCGGGCGTGAAATACACACCAGTTGGCTGGTTGGTTTATGCTGTGAAGATGCTCCGATGTATATTTAGTACTGCTGCTGCCCATATCATAGGATCAGTATTCAGTGTATCAGAGCCCGAGCCAGACCGGATGAGATTACGAGATGTAAATAAATACATGTGGTAATTGAAACGAGCGAAAGATTTGCGTAATGAGGTCATGGTTTTAAGCTTTTCATGGTTATTGTTTTGTTAAATATTCAACGTATTTTAATGTTAAAATTAACAGTTCTCACTTTGCTTATATACAATAGGATACAAATGACTCTAAAACAATTAAAGCATCGGAAAAAAGAGTTCTACCAATCCTTCCATCAAGTTGTTGAACATAATTGATGTCCTCGTTTCGATAGAACTTTCTCCCAACACTCCTTGACCTTCCCAACCCAGTGGCTAAATCACGTCTGCCATCGGTTAATTAACGTAATTGCTTTACCAGAAAACATAGCCATCCATGTATTAAATAATTCATACGTCGATTTCATCAAGCTTCCAAGCCGCCACCACCTCTCTCTCTCTTTTCCCATTTCTCAAGTAACAATCGTCCCAGGAGAAACAAAACATTACAGCTACACGTGTGTGCGACCCACGTGCGTACAGCTCTCCGACGTTCACGTTCCCCAGGGTCCCCGTCCTGTCAGCGCGTGGTGGCGTCCGTCACTCACCTGGCAGAAGAAGTAGAAAACACTTTACCGAACAGCAGCAAGCAGTCACCGAACAAACACAACTCCGACTGTAGATTGCCCCCCCTGCAGGAGCCCCAGATTGGACTTGGGCGCAGGATTCTCTAATTGGAAAACTGTGTTGCATCTAATTTGCTCCACTCCAACATTGTTAACAGTCAGCCAGTCTCCGGGTCTATCTCGAGCTAACTTCGACTTGCCGGATGTAGGTACTGCTGGGGCGGGGCCAGAGATATGTGGACGTAATTCGAATCAATGTTTGAAAAGTATCCTAAACATATAGGTTTCCCAATCATCAAAACTCTAAAACTGCAATTAATTCTTAAGTCATAAACTTATGAATCAAAAAAACTCAAACCTTGGGTTTGAAAATTTTAAGTCACTAGAATTCTTCAAACACCGGCCTCGATGATGTCCTTAGGGTAACAGAGGTTCGAAATTTTTTGCAAAAACTTAAAAGTTTGGCTATATTCAAATGCTCTTAAATTTGAACGTCTTCTAATCCTGAACGTTTTTTAAGTGATGTAAGTCTGCTTAAATCTATACTAGTAATAAAGCCTTCATTTTTTTATCTTGAAAATCTCCAACACTTGAAGTCTGCTATATTTAAAAGTTAATCCTGATTTTCAATTCAAAGATCAGAAATCACTCACTCATCACCGAGTGAATCTTTGCCGACTGGAGCAGGCAACCATTCGCGAGCGAACACTTCCCGCTCTCTGCCAGCGGCTTGCTCAACCGCTTCACTCAGCGAAACAAATACTTCGTGAGTTTCTTTTTCTACTCCGTCCGTCGACCCGTGTCATACACGAATGTGCTCAGAGAGGAGAGGGCCAAAAAAATACGAGCGCGGTGCTCATTTGGCCTGCACTATCACAGTTTACAGTCAATTAGAATTTGGTATGGTGGAAATTGCTGCAAAATGTGTCTTTGATGTTGTGTAAACTACAAAATTGCAAAATAATATTAATATCATTGATTTTAAGCAATTTCTTAAATGATCAAAGCTAAGCCGATCGCAAAGTATTCTCAGTCAGCATTGAGCGACTTAAGAGGTAGTATTTGTAGATTCTGCTCGGTTTGTTCTAGAGCTCGTATCGAGGTGATCCGATTCGGATAAAACTTTCAGGGTTTGTTTGTCTATACATGAGATGAACTCATGTCAAATATGAGCCCTCTACGACAAAGGGAAGTGGGTTAAAACGGACATTGAAGTTTGAGGTCCAAAACACATGAAAAATCTTAAAGTTGCTCGCATTTCCGTAAAACTTCATCAATTCCAACTCTCTTAGATGCATTCGAATGGTCTTTTGAAGCACTTCAAAATGTGCCATAGACATCCAGGATTGGTTTGACTTTTTCTCATAGCTTTTGCAAATTACTGTTAAAAATGGATTTTTTTAAAACCTTAATAACTTTTGCCAACAGCCTCCAACACCCATACTCCCATAGGTCAAAAGATAGGCAATTTCATGGACTATAAGCCTACGGTATTAACTTTTTGGCCAATCGCAGTTTTTCTCATAGTTTTACGATTTTTCTAGAACAAACATTTTACAACGTTAGTTTTTGCCCTGTAGACCAAGAAGACGGCACTTTTTGGTCTCAATTTTGTCATATTCGGAATCCTCGGACAATTTCACGTAAGTTAGAAGTATCGGAGTTGTAATATTGATTTAAAAAATAATTTAATAAAACATTTTTCAAAAAAGAAATAGATCTTATTTACCCTATGATCAATACGTCAAATGCTGTATCAAGTAGGCGAAAACTTGTGTTACCCTTAATCCGACAAAATTCTAAATAATATTTTTATTAATTCTAAATGGCATTTTTTCCAATCAAATTCAAAATTCCAACACCTCAATCTAATGTAAAATTTTCTGAGGATTCCGAATATGACAAAATTGAGACCAAAAAGTGCCGTCTTCTTGACCTACAGGGCAAAAACTAACGTTGTAAAATGTTTGTTCTAGAAAAATCGTAAAACTATGAGAAAAACTGCGATTGGCCAAAAAGTTAATACCGTAGGCTTATAGTCCATGAAATTCCCTAACTTTTGACCTATGGGAGTATGGGTGTTGGAGGCTGTTGGCAAAAGTTATTAAGGTTTTAAAAAAATCCATTTTTAACAGTAATTTGCAAAAGCTATGAGAAAAAG
Source organism: Culex pipiens pallens (assembly GCF_016801865.2). NCBI lineage: Eukaryota > Metazoa > Arthropoda > Insecta > Diptera > Culicidae > Culex > Culex pipiens. The sequence goes on along the minus strand of NC_068937.1, from coordinate 55,282,979 downwards.
TCAAACCAATCCTGGATGTCTATGGCACATTTTGAAGTGCTTCAAAAGACCATTCAAATGCATCAAAGAGAGTTGGAATTGATGAAGTTTTACGGAAATGCGAGCAATTTTAAGATTTTTCATGTGTTTTGGACCTCAAACTTCAATGCCCGTTTTACCCCACTTCCCTTTGTCGTAGAGGGCTCATATTTGGCATGAGTTCATCTCATGTATAGACAAACAAACCCTGAAAGTTTCATCCAAATCGGAGCACCTCGATACGACCTGTTTCACATCGGTGAAAAACTCGCTCTTAACGAAATCGGTCTCTCCGAACCATTCGCTGTACAGTCATCCCTCATATTCGGAACAGTTTATAGATCTGCCAATGTTCAACAAATCATACAAAATCGATAATTGAACGTAATGATATGCATTTGCATCCATGTGAAAGTTTTTCTTGCGATCTTTCGATTGATGTATAGACTTGCTGTACATTTTTACGTTTTATATAAAGTTTTTAAAGAAAAACATAGACCCTTGAAATCCACAAATTCGGAACACTTTTTTCTTACGATGTAAACAAACTTTTATTCTCTCCAGGAGTACATATTTTTTTCAAAAAGATGACTTCACACTCTGAAACCAATAAAACTCAAGCTTAGTAATGTTTTAAACATGGTCTGATTACTTTTTTGTGAAAATATCAATTAAATTCAAGTGTTCCACAATTGTGGAGGCACAATAACATCCCACAATCATGGAACAGGAAATTTGGAGGCAGTGTTTTGCTGCTCTGGATAAAATAGTCTTGAAATTAGGTTTTTTATTCAAAAAGTACTATTTTTACTGGTGAAATAGTAAGAGAATGTCAAAATAAAGGTATTAAAAATAGCAGGGATGACAGAAAAGTTGCATTTTGCATCCTATTGACAAATTACCACAAAAGTGTTCCGAATTTGTGGGTGTTCTGAATATGTGGGATGACTGTACTACCCGATTTGAATGAGAGGGAGAGCAAAGAGAGAGTGTTCGGTAGCGATTGGTTTGGAAGTGACAAACGGTAGAAATACATTAGAGCAGTTTTTCGTCGCTCTAAATTTCTGCTTGAGAGTGACTAAATCTTTTTGGAGCAACCAGGACCCTTGCTTAAAAGTATACATAACATCGTTACTTGAAAATTTCCAATACTTGAAATTTAAAATTTTGAAATCTTAAAACGTTCCAAATTTCAAATTTTTGCAGCATTTGAATGCCCCCTTATTTTGAAAGTCTAATGAACATTCATTGTTATAAATGAGAAATCGTTTTTTTTTTAATTTTGATTTTTGTATTATTTAATCCGACTGAAACTTTTTTGGTGCCTTCGAAAAGAAAGCCGTTTTGCATAATTAGTTTTTCCTTAAAATTTTCCATACAAATTTGGCAGCTGTCCATTCAAAAATGATATGTGAAAATGTGTCTGTTTTTAAACATTTGCATGCCAATATTTCAGCAACTTAGTATCGTATCAACTAAGTCCAAGGAAGCAAAATATGGAGAATTTTCTCAGCTTTTCAAATTTTTTTTTTTCGAAAGTTGGCAAACATGTGCATTTATTTAAATAAATGAAAAACTACACATTTACCTAAAAATGGTTTTAACTTAAAAACTGTGCTTTTTATCAAAATTTCATCAGAGTACTTTTTGATTGCAAATTTGATTTTCCATCGAAAAATTAAGCTGAAATTTTTTTGCGACCTATATTTCGTTTTTTATTAAATCAGTATTGATTAAAAAATACATAACTCGTTCAAAGATTTTTTGCTCAACCTGGAAATTTCCGGAAAAGTTGTAGACATCAATGTCTTCTAAAACATATAAAAAATGTGTTTTTTGCAAATCAAGTTTTAGTGACAAAAATTTAAATGAAAAATCACCAATTTTTTACCGCGTATCATTTTTTTCAGCGAAATCCGTATCCATACCTAAAACTTTGCCGAAGACACCAAATCGATCAAAAAATCCTTCAAAAGATACAGAGTTTTGAATTTTCATTCATCGTTTTTGCATGGACAGCTGCCAAATTATATGGACAAACTAATGATGCAAAATGGCTTCTTTGGGCATACCGAAGGCACCAAAAAAGTTTCAGTCGGATTAAAAAATACAAAAAAATCGAATGACCGAAATCTGAGAGAACTGCTCAAATATCAAAATCTCTTTCTAGAATTCTTGAATTCGTCTTCATTATTTGAAAGTCTCCAAAACCGAAACTTTAGTACAGGAGTCCCAAAATCCAAATGTTTTCAAAACAATTATGAAGATCTGATAATGTTGAATATTTTCCACACATTAAAACTGCTAGAAACGAAATTCTCCAAATCCTGAAACTTTTACAATTTATTTTAATAGCTTCCTATGCTTGAAAGTGTTATAATCCTCTAACTTTACCTATTATTTATTAATTTTTTTTACATGTGAAAGTCTTTTAATCTTAGTATCCAAAACATTTAATCTTCCAAAATTAACGAAACCTTTTTTGAAGTTTCTTGTCTTCATAACTTGACAGCCTTCAAACCTTAAAGTCTACACGCACTGCATAAACATTTAAGTCTCCAAAACATGATGGTTTGAAAAACTTGAATGTCTTTAACACACTATAAACTGCCAACAAGCAGGTTTCTACAACATATAGACTTTCACTAGCTGAAAGCCTTCTAAAAATCTTCTCAACAACCTGAAGATCTCCACACTTTAAAAGTGTCTAAAACGTGAAGATTTTTACACCCTGAAAGTCTCCACAACCTGAAGGTCCACACAACATGAAAGTATCAACAAATTAAAGATCTCTACAACCTAAAAATGTCCACAAACTACAAGAAAAAGTCTTTACAATCAGATGATCCTGAAGGTTTCCACAACCTGAAAGTCTTCGCACTCTAAGGTATCCACATTTCGAAGGTCTTCAGAACAAAATAGTCTCCACAACCTGAAGGTCTACCAAAATGGAAAGTCTTACCAAATTAAAGATATTTCAACTAATAGTCCCTACAACTATAAGATCCCCACAACATGAAGGTATCTCTACAACTTAAAATAATCCACAACCTGAGGTCTTTACAACCTGAAATTATTTACAACCTGAAGGTCTCCATAACCTGAAAGTCTCCACTACCTGAAGATCTCCACAAAGTTACGGTCTCCACAACCTGAAGGTTTCTACAACTTAAAAGTCTCATCAACCTGAAAACCGCCAAACTATAAGTCTCCACAATGTGATGGTCTTCAAAACTTGAAAGTCTCAACAACCTGAAGTTCTAAACTTGAAGAATCTTGAGGTCTCCACAACCTTAAAGAATCCACAACATAAAGGTCTCCATAACCTTAAAGCTTCTACAACTTGATGATCTCCACAGCCTGAAGGTCTCCACAACCAGAAAGTCAATAAATCTGCACAATCTATTGAGTTAGTTTTAAGAGTGACCCCGTCTTGTATCATTTGAGTTTTGTGTACTTGTTGATGCGATAAGATGCGGTGGTTTTGTGCCTTTTTGAGAATGTGTCTTTTATCGATAACCAGACACAGCTCAAGGGGGTTTTGTCTACCTCCAATAAAGAAAAATTACAAAATCTGAAAGTCTCCATAACCTTACAGTCTCGAAAACATGAAAGTATCCATAGTCTAAAAGTCTTCACAACATGAAAGAATTCATAACCTGAAGATCTCCACAGCCTGAAGGTACAAAATCTCCACAAGATTAAAGTTACCACGACCTGAAGATCTCCACAACCTGTAAAACTTTGAAATTTTATATTCTTCAAGTTTATCCCGCCTCGTCTCACGATCTGTGTGACCTTATCAACGGCAGGAAGCGTGTTATTTTCGAGGCTGCTGGCACACATGGCATCGGCAGTCAGCACACACACACACACACACACACACACGTGTAAAGGCGACATATGTGTATGTTTGTATACATAATGCATCGATTCGCATAAAACCGGGAGGAGATCATTAATTATTGCGAGTCCCGGAGCGGAAATCGTTTTAAGGGAGAGTCGGGTTGATTTGTCTTGAATTATGACAAATTACGATTTTTTTTTCGGTAGAGTCTATTAATGTTTGTCATGTTGTTTTTGATTTTATTTATGTCAAATGGGATGTTATGTAAAGTGGAATAAACGGATTTCTATTAAAAGAAAAGCCAAATAGTTTCAATTTTAAGTCAAGTTAGTAAAGCTGTGCTGTAGTCAACTAACGATCAAGTTAGTGAAGAAACCATGTTTGGTTGGTTGAATTTAAACACCTTTTAGAGGAAATGAACTGAAACACTTTTCTATAATGGTTAATTTCTGCAGTTACAAAAATGCAGATAAATGTACTATTTTGTTGGGCAATTTTGAAAAGTAAATTTGAAGTGCTTTCAAATGAATTTGAGACTTAAACCGTTTCATACCAATTTTAGCAAAAAAAGAGACAATTGTTAAAAAAAACATTTTTTTTTTAAGTCCAGCGCATCGTTTAAGTGAGAAATACTAATCAAAACAAAATCTTCAACAATTCCACATTATATTCTTAAAACAAAACAACAGTACCTTCTTCGATTTTTGATAGGTTGACGTTTTTTGCCTTTTTGTTTATTCTGCCTCCTGTGATCAAAATTTGATTTTACGTAACTTTCTCCTTATAATTTGCCGATGCTCCGAAATCGGTTGCAGAGTGGTCAAAGTGTCAATTAGTAAGCGTATAAACCTTCCTTGGGCTTATACAAACCCAACGCAACAAATAGCACCTCGATCCGACGCTCCATATTGAACTGATTTGCGTTCGGACAAAACCGTCGAAATTTTATTCATATATACAGCAATTCCATTTGAAAAGAGCCTAAACCGAAAAAAAAGTTCTCCGATCGGGCTCAAAATTTTTCTGGGGGTTCCTTGGCCAAAATAATTAGACCCGTATTTTTTGTTTGGCCATTAGGGTGACCTACATCGTGCTAGGGTGGTTCGAAAAATGGCAATTTTCGTCATTTTTCGCAAAAACCACTTTTTTCAAAAAATCATATCTCCGCGTCATTTCATCCGATTTCAGCTGTCTTAGACGCAAAAGAAAGGTGATTAGTGTGGCTATTTGAGAAAAATAGTGAGAAGTTTCAAAAATCTAGCTAAAAATTTGAAAAAGTCGTATGAAAACATAAAATGGCGTTTTGACCGTGTCTGGACCAAAGAGCCTATGTCTGGAAATATGTTTATCGGATTCCTCGGAAAATTTCACATTACATATCAAAAAATTGGCGATGTCGAACCGTACGTTTCCGAGATATGATTTTTTGAAAATAAAAACTGAGTTTTTCGACGCGCCACGCGCAAAAACAGGAAAATGACGAAATCGGCAAAAAATCAACTTTTTTCACTAAAACTGCAATAACTTAAAAATTTCAGCGATGACCTATACATGTTAGGGTACCAAAATTTTCGTAATTAAAATACGCAACTTTTCGTCAGTTCCGTAAAATCTACAATTCCTAAATATGAAATTGTAAAATATTGGAATTTTCGGGATCTGATCATATTTATAATTTCTTGATTCTTTTTATTTCTTCAATTTATAAGTTTTTAAGTTCTCTGTCACTACTTACAAACAAAAATAAGTTCTTTCGACAAAATACGCTTGAATTTCTTCTTTAAATTATTTCAATTTCGTTGGTATTTTTATTGTTTTATTAATTTCATTAATGTTACGACCTAATTGAAATTTATCGAATTTTTTGAAATAATTTGTTAAATTTCTTAAATATCTTGAACTTTAAACATTCTTTAATTTCATCAATTTCTCATTCATTTCAATTTCTTGGTTTTGGGGTTCTTGAGGGGGAAAACAATATTTTTTCTAAAAAGTTGAATTTTGTAATTGAATTTTTAGTGCAATCAAATGAAATCAATAAAAAATGCAATTCGCTGCGTTTAGAATATTTTTTCAAGCTTAGATAAATTAAATTATCTCTGTTTTCTTTTTAATTTTCAATGCAAAGAACCACAAAAAGCTTTTGTTTTACCTTGGGCCTTGCCAGGGGAGTATTATATAGATCGTTATAGTACTCATTTTGTCAAGGGGCATGGATAGTTCCGTCATGGTAATGAAATTGAGGGTTTAATTGTATTGTTCCAAATACTGTTAAAACTTCCATTTTATTAACACAATGGATATCGTTCCATGCTGATGAGAACCCGCTTTGCCGTAGCACCAAGGCTTATCGATGTCTTTTGGCTTAACCATCTAGAAGTCGCGTATTTTGGGCACTCTTAAAATGTCCTTCCAACGTGTGTACAATGAATACTAACGCGACTGCTGGTGAGTTAAGCTGGCGTCGAGACCAAGAGGTTCTCCGATAGTGGAAATATCACAAATGTACAACAAACCGCTACATATGTGACTTTTCCCCTATCGAATGTGGGAGTTAGGTTAGGACTTAGTTTTCAAAAAAATAGTTTCTCATTCGAATTCCAAATTAAAATTAAAATAGGGTCTTTGAAGATTTTACATTTAGTAATTTTAGGAATTAGATTAAAGATAACAATTATCAGAATTACATTAGGCAGTCAGCGGGGCAAGTAATACAGCCAGAATCGTTAATTTTCATTCATGTTGAGTACTGTTCTGATTTGTCAAAGTTGCCATAGCGTCTCGATCAATCAATAATGTAATGATATCGGACAGAATTCGTTAATCTGTTGAACTAATGGTTCTCGGATTATGGTTGTATCGACCATTGTTGCGAATCGAGGATCTACTGGAGTTTTGACGATCAAATGGAGCCTAACATTTCAAAAGGGCGCATGGGTTTTGTGAGCAGGATAGTGTGTCCCTTTCACTTAAATGATAGTTTTCATATAGTGTGAGAGGGTTACACTCTTGTTTACAAGAGTTATATGCCCTAATGAAATGGAAGGCACGAAATGGTTGTCTGTTTTCTCATTCACGACGCCTGTTTAACTGTTCACGTCGACGCCTGGAACTGTTCATTTATGTTTATTGGTTTTGGAAGCGGCAAGACAGGTTTAAAGGCAAAATAAAGGAATGTTTGGCTTTGTTACTAAAAATTTTGGGGATTTAAGATTAAAGTTATTTCAGATAGTTTAGTTAAGGTTTTGGCAGAAATGCTTCTAGGTGCAATGTACGACAAGACTACTGACGGACGTGACAGGACGAGGACCCCGTTTAGATAGATAAACAAGTTATTTTATCTTTCGTTTTCCAGTGCGATTTTTTGATTCCATTTAGAGTTAGAATGCATAATAGTGTTTTGCTTTTTTTTTTTTGAATAACTGCTTTAGAGTTCCTTTATTAGGTTTTAAATTTAGATAAACGTAACCGTTCAATCAATCCAAGTTCTTACCACTCACACCTACACTAATTTTCTTTCACCTTCCCCCTCCCGATCCCCTATATCTTCCGGTGGTGTTCATTTTGTATGCAATACTAGTTCGGCCACTACCCTTTTTTCCACAAGAAACCGGACTTGGATTGACTTGAGGCCGCGTCCCCTACCTTGCTCCGTAAAACGAAAACGAAAGAACCACAAAAAGCTTTTGTTTTAACATTTTTTTCGTTTTGGAAGACTTATGATAGTATATCAACTGTACGGGCGTATAATGCATTTTCCAATGGTTTTTCACCGAAATGTTGAAACTTTGGCACGTTAGTATTTTTTTTTCGTAAATGCATTTTTAATCAATATCAGGCAATAAATAGCTTACGGGAAGTGACCAAGCATGCATAAACATCAAAAAAGGAAATTTCGTGATATACGATAAACTTTATCATTTAACTCCACGCCTACCCGTCAATTTTGAGAATCACCCGTGACTTCCCAACATTTTGGACTAGTCGGCGCCACTGACATGGAGTCGTATGGTCAAATCAACCGTGCCTCTAAGGCTTCGACTTAAAAAATCGCCAAAAATCAATTTTTCGACCAATTTTTGATTTTTAAAAAGCATTGGAAAGAAGAATTCCTAAAATTTTAGAAAATTTATGGGTTGGAAGTTTTACTTGTTTTATGTGACTTTGTCAATGTTTTGAAAAATGACATTTTTTAAGGGTCAACTTTAGCAGTGTTTTGTACTAACTTTTTTTTACTTAAAAGTAAAAAGTAGTATGCATTAATTTTTCAAGTGTCCCAGACAATGCCTTTACGCAATTATTTACAATTTAAATGATTATGGTGCTAATTTATAGCAAAAAATGTGAAAAATATGCAAAAAATTTAAAAAGTTACTGTAAAAACATGGAAAAAATAGATAGGCAAAATGTAATGATAGGAGGTAGGCCAAATACTACCAATAACAAACATAAACTAAGCATTGGTGTCTACCCGTAGTTGCTACTCTGTTATTGACCAGGACCTCCAAGAATTGCTCCGTGGACCACAGATGAAGAGTAGGAACCAATCATCACCACTTCGCAATTTTCAAAGGTCCCTATCATGCTGATCAATACCAACGCCGGCCACGACCAGTGGTAAGACACGGGGAAGTGGATGGGAATATTAGACCGATACTTGAGTGATGAAGACCGCTAAATTGGTTGCGTCTTCGACAAAGTATCACTTGAGATTTGGGGGGGTTAGTAAGATGGGTGTGAAGCCAGGATTCACCGTGGTAAGTGATGTGGCCGGTAAAAGTTATTTATAGTCCTTAATTCTTCGTATGTTCTTAGATTCATCTTGAAAGCTTTCCAATTCGGCTCACCAAGCTTTTGTGGTGAATTCTGGTCGTGTTGAAAGTCTAACGAGTATGCAACCGAGTAAGTTCTTGAATTCAACTTTGCATTCAATATTGCATTGTCTGTTCTTAGGTTCTCAAGTTCCAATCAAGTTTTTTGGATTCTTATAGCATACCTAATCCTTTTAGCCAACTCAGCCTCAATGGTCTGGTGGTTAGCATTTTAGTATGCTGACCCAAAGGACGGGAAATCGAACCCCGCCGGCGAGCTAATGAATTTTTCGTTCATATTCAATTGTTCAGAATTCCTTCCTTCCATAATTTCTCGATAGGAGCAGATGGGAATCGAACCCAGAACTGTCTGCTTACAAAGCGAACATTCAGCCACGCCTACCCCATACCAAATACAAACATAAACTAAGCAAGATAAATGCAGATTAAAATATTTAAAATGAAACAACAAAAAAATAAAACTACAGAAGTAAAGTTTTTCGTAGGACTAAAGTTGCTCAAAATGACCTCCTGAACACGGGAAAATAACTAAAGCAAAATGGAGTCACATGGCGTTAAGTTGAGTCCTTTTAGCTACGTGGATATAAGTGATCTGTTGATTTTGAGTTTCTCCAAATGGAGTCAGATTAAGCCAAATGAAGTAAAATAAAATATAGTTCAAGAAAGTTCGATACCCCACCCTCACTTAAGACCAACTTCAGCTTCAGGGAGCGTTCAAAGGAACTTCCAGCAGGGATGCTGTGGGGACTGTCGTGGATTGTCGAAGGCTTGAAGAGTGTGTGTGTGCGTGTGTGCGTTGAACCGACAATCGACATTATTGATTGTTCGCATGTGTCACTTTGTGGCGATGGTGGCAGCAGCAGCAGCAGCAGTGTTGGAGGTGACCAAGCAAAACCAGCTGTGCAGGAACAGCTTTTCGACAGGTCTTGAAAGCTAATCAACTAATTGATAGTGTTGGTTCGTTTGGGGGGGTGCTCCAATCAGAACTGTGGCGTAGAGCGCGCGCATGGATCTGTTTCCGCCGGAGTGACGATGATGATGATGATGATGACTGAGAACCCACCACCAGGTGGTCGGTTTGTAATTGATGGAACCATCTGGTGGTCGATGGGGGGTTGATCACCGAGCATTTGACTGCAGTTTGCACTAACTGCACACTGTGAGTTCCATAATTGAGGAAAAATAAATTACATCACTAGTTGCAACAGCTCAATCGTTTCTGCTTCGTAGTGATGCAATGTTCGCAACACGTGACAACCTGTATGTCTAAATTTGAGTTTTGTGTGTACGTTGCATCACTCGGAGAATTAATTTATTCAGAATTGCATCACTCACAAATTGGATTTGCCGCAAACGAGCAAGGGAACCATAACGAATCATAGTTTATATGTAAATAGGAAGATATAAAGCCTTTTATGCTGTATTTTGTAGTTTCACATATTAAATGTTTTTGGAAACCTAAGCCTTGACAACTTTTCAATTTAAAAATATTTATATATCGAGCTAAGATTAAAAAAAAACTATTTTTTTAGGTTGTTACAAGAGTTTGGTTCGATCTACTTTTTAATTTATCAGTTGGAATATAATTCTTTCCAGTACATTTTCATCGCATTCTGGCCAGCATCATCTCAAATGCTCCATTTATGTCCCAAAGATCGCCCATTGCAAGTGCAAACAAACAAACAAACAAAACTGGCAGAGCGCGTATTTTTCTCCATTAAAAGAGAACATCAAGTTTCAATTACATTGTGCTGAAAACAGCACAATTTTCTCGAGCTCCGGCGGAAGCGGATTACAGCCGGCACCCTGCGCGCACTTTGCGAGAGCAGGGTGGTGACTCATTTTGAAATTTCTGCTTAAAACTCATGGTTGACAAGTTGAAAATTACACTTTTCAAAACGACTAACCACCCTGTCAAAGGAAGAGGCATTTCAGACAAAAACCATTACCACCCGATACGAAGTAAAGAAGCGGAAAAAAGATCATCAGGAAGTAAATAGTGCTTCATGCTGCACTTTTCAACAATTTCCTCCCACTTTTAAACCCCCGCGACTCCCAACAACAAGCACACTGCCCTTAAGAACCATCTCTCTACCCCGATCATCTCCCATCCACCCCCGTGGGGACTGCGACGTCCTGCCGGAAGTTGAAGAACCGGACACGAAGTTATAGTTTTTTACCGGCTATTTGTTTTACGATCAGTGATTTTTCGATTGCTTTCGCGTGGATCGCCGGTCGGTGCAATATTAAAAAAAAAAAGAATCTTCTTATTTGGAGAGGGTGTGAAGAATGAAACCAGGAGTGGGAGAAGTGTTCCTTAAAAGTGTCGCCCAGATTGCAGACTCTCGGCCAGCGCGCAGGAGAGGAATCGTAAAATTTGATTTCTTTATCCTCACCCGCGATGGTGTTCTCGGACGACGATTTGTGAGTACTTTTTGCTGCCGCAAGGATAAATGCAGTCATTCGGGTAAAGTGTGCCAAGGGGTCATCTTAAAAAAAATCTTTAGCGGCATTTTTTTTTCTTGTTGAGAAAAATCTTGTGGACTATCAGAAAAACCAATAAAATATAGTAGTTTATTTGAGAAAACTTAAGCAAATTTCACTTATTCGTGAAATTGCTCGTTTTTTCTATAGAACGAGAAAAATCTACGAAAACTGTCTCTTAAGACTTTTTGCAAATTTTGATTTAATCGATATTTTTTTAAACGTTAATAGAGCAATTCCAGCTCAAATCAGGAATTTTTTGGTATTTTTGTTCCCGACCCCCTACGATTTCAATGAAACTTTTTAGACGTGATATCCTAGGCATATAAATGCATTTTTTGTGTATATGGAGCCAGTTGCACTCGATCCAATCCTTGTGAAGATACAGCGGTTTTAAAAATAAAAATGTTGAAAAAATAGGTTTTTAGTGGTTTTTGGCAATTTCTATATGACAGACTTAATTTTTCAGTCTCGTAAATATTTTTACCGGAAAGCTCGTCCAATTTCCCATAAGTTTGTCTTTTACAGCATTTCAATTGAATGTATTGGCTTACAGATATAAACTTCATTACATTGCTCATAAATGAAAATAGAATATTTTTTTCAGTGTGGTAGAAACCTAAATAGGAAATAAGCTTACGTTATTACTCAAACGAGTCAAATTAAAAAGCTGTCAAAAGCAAACTTATGGAAAATTGGACGAGTTTTCCGGTTAAAATATTTACGAGACTGAAAAATCAAGTTTGTCATATAGAAATTGCCAAAAACCACAAAAAAAAACCTATTTTTTCAACATTTTTATTTTTGAAACCGCTGTATCTTCACAAGGATTGGACATAGGAAAATGATCAATATGGAGACTTTATGTAAAATTGTCTGGAGAATCGATTCCCACTATCGGTTTTTGAAAATTTTGACGTTTAGACCACGTTTCAAAAAAACAGTTTAAGTAAATGATTTTTGTATTTTTTTAGGAGAGACATACCATCCTGCATTTTTCGTGAGTCTTTTTGTCACATTTTAGGCTACTTTCACAAAAGTTTTGAACGAAAAAAAAATCGTGACAGAGCCATAAAATTTAACTTTGGCGTGCAAAGAAAACTTTCAGTGTTTTTTTTAAAAAAAGGTCGTCTAATTTCCTACAAGTTTGTCTTTGACCACTTTTTGATACGATGCAACGGCTCCGAGATATGCCTAGGATATTACGTCTAAAAAGTTTCTTTGAAATCGGAGAGGGTCGGGTACAAAAGTACCAGAAAAATTCCTGAATTGAGCTGGAATTGCTCAATAAGTTTTTGCAACAGCCTTCGAAACCCATAGGGGAGAGTGGGGCAAGCTAAGGAAATGCTCGTTATAACCCATTGAAAACGTTAAAAAATCTGTCGGATTTTTTATAATGATCTTATTTCAGGTCTTGCCTGAGACTTTAATAGAACAAGTTTTTACAAAATCCAATTTTTAAAAGAAAAAAAAAATGATTTTAAAATTTTTGATTTTCCGTACGTTCTACTCAACTAGTGGGGCAAGACGAACAACCCGTTGGGGCAAGAGGAACAATGCATGAAACAACATTTTATTTGCTAACAATTGAACTTTTATCACTTAAATACATCAGATTAGAATGTATTTGAAATGTTTCTTTCATTTTTAGAATAAAAAATAATATTTTACTAAAAATTTGATCGTTTTTACGAATAGTAAATTTTCTTGATATCACTATATTTTGTATGGACATTTGTTTAACAATTGTTTATGAGTTTTTAAGTACTTTTATGTATTAATTTCACAATAAAATATGTTGTTGCAGCAATTCATTTTTTTTTTTCTATGCTAAAAATCTATATGGTACACTTGCTCCACCTGAACATGATTTTTTAAAAGCTCTCAACAAAAATAACCAAAAGTTAAATCATACTTTATAATAGGTGCAAATCATTGGAAGGGACACTGCTGATCTAGGAAAAATAGCATTTTGATAAAATGAGCTTTGAAGCGAACCCCAAGCCCTATTTTGTACTTTCCAATTATTATAAGAAAACAAAGGATTTGAAAAAAAAACTTCATTCAATATTATGCCCAGTGGCGTTTAAGTCGTTTAGGCGGTTATGTGACAGTAAAATCAGCTAATTGCATTGCTAGCAACAATTCCTCAAACTGGAAAAAAATCAAAATTGTAAAAATTACTGCCGTACGAGCGATTGTTCCTCTTGCCCCATATGGTCGTTTTGCCCCACCTTCCCTTACTCCTTTAGGTCAAAAGTGGGAATTTGGGAATTTTGCCAACAAGTACCGTAATACCATAAGCTTATAGTCCATTAAATTCCCTTACTTTTGATCTATAGGGGTGTTGGAGGCTGTTGCAAAAAGATATTAAGGTTTTAAAATTATTAAATTTCAACAGTTATTTACAAAGGCTATGATAACAAGTCTAACTTGGATGTTTTGAATTACTTCAAAAGACCTTTAGAATGCAACTAAGAGAGTTAAAATTCGTGACATTTTAAGCAAATGCGAGTACTTTCAAGATTTTTTGTGTTTTTTGGACCTTAATTTTCGAAACCCGTTTTACGCCACTTCTCTTCGTCGTAGAGGACAAATATTTGACATGAGTTCATCTCATGTATAGACAAACAAACGCTAAAAGCACAGACAAACAGACGTAAATCATTGAACTAAAGTCACTAAAATCCATCAATCAACAAATTAAACGAAAGTTAAGTACAGACTAGCTTTGTCTGGTGGCCATTCTGAAAACTGAGCGCTGCGTTATATACGAGTATGTAGAAGTATAAGTACACTTGATCATTTATGTAGTAGTAAGAGTAGGGAATTTTGTTTACTAAAACAAACTTGCTGGTGGAGCAGCAGCAGAGACCACCGAACTGGTTTGTTCCAGGACAAATCGAGAATGATGGTGGTTACTGAGATCAAAATTAAATTAAATTTAATTATAACAGTCAACATTGCTGCTGATGGCCAAGATATTGGCCTCGGAAGCCTGGTGAGCGCGATTGGTATGATCAGAACAGGTAGCAGATCTTCTCCGGGAGGCCAAAATCAACAACAGGTGTTCAATTTTCCTCTGTCTACAAAGTGTCCACAGGAAATAAAACTCTGGCGGCATGATAGCATTTGTTCACTTTTTATGTTTAAATTGAATGATTTTCAGAGAAAAATTCCCTCTACGGAGGCGAGGAAATATTTGGCCGATAAGGGATCGCTTGTAGCAAGAAATCAATTGCGCTGATATCAATATCAATTTTGGCGTCGATTCCCGCAAGAAAACCGACAAATCCCGAAAACCATGCCCCGAAATCATTAATCGATTTTGTGTGCGAAAAACTTCCTGTAGCGTTCCGTTTCCAATCTTACCCAATGCACCACCGTTAGCAACACCCTCGATTTCCTTCAGCGTTAGTCTCGAATATAATTAACCCCGGATTTTTCCAACTTCAAACACGGGTTTTGGATCAAAACGCAGAAATTCGTCGAACATTTTTTCTAAGCATGCCATAACACATCATTTGCTTTAGATAAACAAAGGCAGACATATTTTGGCGCGCAAGCTGAAACGTCAGTGCAAAATGTGCTTTGACTGTAGCGCCATCCCTTTGCTGGTGGACGTTCCAAAAACTTCATTTGAATTTAAATCAGCCGTTAAATTCCTGATAAATGGAAATAACAAGAAATTTACGTCTGTTTATCTGTGCTAAAAGTTTCGGCACCTCGATACGATCTGTTTCACTTTGGCGGAAAACTGCCCTAAAAAATCAAAAATAAATTTTATAAATTGTTTTTGAAATAATTTACAATCAATCGTACAAATTATAATTTTCTGCAATTAAGTTTGCAAAAATATGTGTTAAAGGAATTCCGAGATATGATTTTTCATTGATATGAACATTCTCCAGTTTTTGAGAATGTTACGTAAGATTATCCGAGGAATCCGATATGCATAATATTTTTAGACATAGGCTCTTTGAACGATATTTTATGTTTTCATACGACTTTTTCAAATGTATGCCTAATTTTATTTGAACCTCAAATTATGTTTCCTTGAAGGCCAATTAACCACCTTTCATTTGCATCTAAGACTGCTAAAATCGGTAGAAATGGGCGGGGTTATAATTTTTTTTTTGGAAAATGTGGTTTTTGCGAAAATTGTCGAAAATTAGATCTTTTGGTACCACCCTAGCACGGTGTAGGTCAGCCTAGCATGGTGGCCAAACAAAAAAAAAATACGGGTCTAGTTATTTTGGCCAAGAAACCCCCACAAAAGTTTTGAGCCCGATAGGAGAACTTTTTTTAACGGTTTGTGCCCTTTTCAAATGGAAAGGCTGTATAAATATATTATTGGAAAATCTATCCCAAAATCATTTTCAAAAAAAAAAAACAATCAAACCATCCACTTACACGAACCCCGGGTCGTTTGTTGTCTCTATTGCAAGTTTCTGCTCGAACCTAGGAGTTGAAAGGCTTGAATGGGGAGGGCACCCAAACCTATTTTTACTCCAAGGAACCTTCTACTCCAGGGTTCGAACTGACGACCTTTGGATTGCGAGTCCAACCGCCGCCAGCGATTCCACCGGAGCAGGCTTGGTTTGGTGTGTTGTTTGTACTTATAGCGTGGAGACGACTCCTACACTTGGAATGAATTAACGGCCTAATAACATCCAAGGCCGAAACCGACGTTTTACTTCCCCATCCGATGGAAGGTTGGAGCAGATGGGAATCGAACCCATGATCTTCCGCTTACTAAGCGGACATCATTTATGATCCAATTTTGGTAACAATTTGGACATAAAACCAATGTCCAACAATTTCCAACTCAACCCTCACTTTTCATCCCCTACAAAAAGGGCAAACACTTCCTTCCGGGTGTGCAGCACTTTGCGTGGCCCGCTCAAAGTGTGAAAAACATCCGTTTTTTTTCCTCACCGCAGGATAGCTTCGACCAGCCAAAGCCAAAGAAGGAGGACTTTGTCGTCGCATCCGTCCTGCAGCACGTTGCAGCAACTGTTTTTCTTCTTTGTGTGTGAGGAAACGACAAAAAGTAAATAAAACATTTAATTGTTTTTAAATTGAACCCCATTCCGGATTTTCTCACCATCAACACACGTTGAAGATTGAGTGAGCGAAGTCGTTTAAGGTTTTTAATTTAGTTGATATTGTTGTCGTAGTTGAACTTGACGGGGGGGAAACCCCAACAGCAACAGCTGCAACTTTGTGTACAAGTTTGCGCGCAAGCGTAAACCAATAGATCAAACCGAGTTTGCCGCAATCTAGCCCATTTCAGCAACAATTAAATTGTTCCTCAGGGAGGGGGATGAATTGTTCCGCGGGACTTGACGCGTGTGATTTCAGGTGCCGACAAATTACCACCCGCCAGGTGAGAATTGATTGATACGGATTGCGGTCAACTGCACCCCGTGGGAACGGCGAGATACTGGGTGGTACAGTGGCAGTAGAGTCGGGAATTGGGCCTTTTGTTTGGTAGGTCAAAGCTCACCTAACATGGGAGTTGGTGGGATTTAATTGGACTGTTTTGCCTTCCTCACTGTGGCAAGGCCTTAATCCTACCCTATAAATGAACTTTTCAGGGAAAGCTCACAGACCTACCTTCATGTAAACATATCGATTCAGAAAAACTGAGCAAATGTCTGTGTGTATGTATGTATGTGACCAATAAACTCAGCACTGGCTGAACCGATTTAAGCCAAATGGGTTTTGATAAATAGTTCAAAAGTTATGTTTAAAAATGAGTTTCCACAGATATCCGGATCTCCCTTAAATGTATGTAAACTATGTCTGGGTCCATCAACCGACCCATCACTGGTTAGGTAATCAAAAATAAGCACTAAAAAATATTTTTGTAATTTTTAAATCCGAATTTAAAAAAATAGGAATTTGTGTCCCAAACCTATCTTTTCCGCATTGTTGGTAAAAAGGTGAGGAAGGCATCAAGCACATAGATGGATTAAGATAGTTTTGTTGGTATGAATTTAACCCCTTCCCGCCCAGAGCAAAAGCGAGATTTTTTACGTTTTTCTTCATTACTCGTAACTGGATAGACCAGCGATTCTCAAACTTCTTCTACGCTGGTACCCCCTACCATATAAATCAAGTAGGCCCGGTACCCCCGTTGAGAATCGCTGGGATAGACTAAAGTGGATGAAATTTTCATGGGGATAAGTTAACATTCTATATAAACTAATGCAGGTTGAACCAGTTTGAAAAAATGCATGGTTGCAGAGGAATTTAATGATAAAGACCAAAAATAGTGGTGCTCTGGAGTAACCATGGGCGTGAGAGGGTTAATAAGGGAAATTTCGTGTATATGCGTACAATATTTGTATAATAAAAATGTTTTCAAAGAAGTTTTCCTTTTAAAAGTTAATGCTTTTTTATAAGTTTAATTTTTTTTAAATTTTTTATCATGATTCAACTTTTTATGACTTAAACATTTTGCTACCAAACCCGACTTGTTTTTTTTTTGTAAAAAAAAGCGATATGAAAACATTTTTTGATGTGAACCCGAATTTGCAATCAAGAGTTCTTCTAATATTTTTTTAAAAGATGCGCTACTTTCGAGTTCAAGTTACGTTTAGTTCGATTTTCAGAAAGAAATCAAGTTTTTTTTCGATCTAAAAAAAAAGTTCAAAAAGTTCAAATAAGTTAAAGATGATTTTTTTAAGTTTCTGACATACATCTACTCAAATATAAAGATACAATAAATGTTAAGTTTTCTAAGTGTCCTGAAACAAAATTTAATTTTCAAATGCCGATAATTGAAACAAATTTTCTGTTTTTAGTGTTAAAAAATTAATCATTCGTAAAATTTCCGTTCTTTTCGATTGTTTTCAGCCACAAAAAGTTCAACCCCTCGACCATGACCAGACCGTTGTATATAGGGGAGAGTGAGGAGACTTGATCCCCTTTTTTGTATCGCACATAACTCTGTCAATTTCTCACAAAACTATAAACTTTTTGCATGAATTGAAAGCTTAAGCATTCATCTATGTTTGGCTAATAAGAGCATTTCATCAGAATCTGATGAACTCTTCGAATCAAGTCAAGCGTTTTAAAAAATATTTTAAGCCAGCATTTTAAAAATGTTAGGGGTAACTTTATCCCCCTTTCAACATTTTGAAGAAATCTTAAGCAACATGTTTCTTATTCGTCCTAACTTTTAATTTTCTATAAGTTACATCAATTTCACATAAAACCTGTACATTTGTGTTCAAAATATAACAAGTTTAGTATGTAAAATATTTTAAAACCTAAAATATTATTTTTTAGACCAAAATTAAGCATGTTTACAAAAGCTGGAAATTTTTGTTTACAAAACTTTTGAAAAAAGGTTCAAAATGCAGTAAGTTATGTACAACTATACTAAAGGAAACTATGTATGAAAACCCAGCCCAATTAATTAATCTTCAGGCTGATTCCAGTGACTGTAAAAATGCAGGGATCAAGTCTCCCTAAACGCACTTTTTAAACAATTGATTGTAAAAATAGTATGACGATAAATTTAACATCCAATGCGTAAGGGTTTATAAGTTTATCAAACAATTCATATATAAAAAATATTTTTTTGAATAAAAAAAGATCTCTTTTGAGTTTTTTGCAGCTCGTTTTAGAAACATGTGTGTAACTCAATCTTAACATTTTTTATTTTTTTTCTTTGTTTTCTACAATAAGTTTTAGTTAATTTCGCACAACTTTCTAGAAAAAAGCTAATTGTTTTACCCATATGCTGACGAGATACAGGCTTGGGATCAAGTGTCCCCGGGGATCAAGTCTCCCCACTCTCCCCTACAGTCAAACCTCGCATTGTGCGCAGGCGTTACGCTTTGTATTTCGTCGATTTCGTCAGATAACTAGCAATATGTCACGGATTACTTTTGCTTTCTAGAATTATTTGAGATACCAGAAACTACACAAAATTGCTCAAAATGACTGCCGAGCTTCCAGCATATTTTAAAAGAAGTATTTTGAATTGATGGATATTTTCTGAATCGATATTTTATTGTTTTAATTTCATTACAATCGGTTCGATTTTATGAAGAGTAAAGCGTCTTTTATTTACTATTTTTGAAATTTTCTCGCGTAATCCAAATTGTACAAACAGTAAAAATAAACTGATAAGTCCATCCCATAGCACTACTGCTCGGTTGGCACGCGCTCGATTGAAAACTTTTTAAACAATCAATTATGTATCTTTCGGCAGCTGGCTGCCTAAGATTTTTAAAAATTTCAAACCGATAAACAAATTGCTTATGGTCGCATCACCTACCACAGTGAATCCTGACCTCATACCCATCTTACCAACCCTCATGCGATACTTTGTCGGAGACGCAGCCGATTTAGCGGTCTCCATCACTCAAGTATCGGACTAACATTCCAATCCACTTTCCCGTGTCTTACCACTGGTCGTGGCCGGCGTTGGTATTGATGAGCATGATAGGAACCTTTGAAAATTGCGAAGGGGTGATGATTGGTTCCTACTTTTCATCTGTGGTCCACGGAGCAATGTTTGGGGGTCCTGGTGAATAACGAAGTTGCAGCTACGGGTAGACACCAATGCTATGCTATGCTATGCAATCTAAAATAGGATTCTAAATGATAGCAAACATATTATGGCGCTTTAGAGTTATCGAAGAAATGAAATGCGTAACGCCTACGCACTATGCGAAGTTTAACTGTAAACGCTTTACGAAAAAAAAGCGACCTAACCAGTTTGGAGTTTGGATGTTTATTCTGACATGAAAAAATCATAAAATTGGTGACTTTGTTATGATCATGTTAACCACTGACCAGTGTTGCAAATGAGTGATAGAAAAGCTACCAATCTATTCTCTCTGCACCAAAAACATCCGAGAGTATAGCGGCCTTCTCTATGGCTAGTGAGATCTCTTCTTGTGTCTCGTGATTCCCAGCGATGTCATTCTCTCTCTATCACTCTTCCCCTTTTCCTCGACTATGCGCTCTCACCGCTGAGGCTCTCAATCTCTCCGAAAACTGCAATGAAAGAACGAGAAATTAGTTTTGTGGCGGCTTTTGTGGTTAAACGCTGGTGCGGTAGCATGATCGTGGAGGCGGGAATGAGAGAGAAAAACGTGTTCGGCTATGTTTGGCGCTGAGAGTTTCAATAAGGAGAGAAGAGCAGTTGTATTTGAGGCATGAATATTCAGGCGGGATAATTGTGTTTGCTGAGAGCTGATATTTCGATATTTTAACAACCCTGCCACTGACGGTATAGATTGCATTTATTTGTTCAATAATTTGAAATAGTTTAATCGCATGTTAGTATTGTTGTTTTGTAGATCCATATTTCAAAATCCTTTTTTTTATAAGAATGAATAAGTATTTTATTATTTAGCAAAGTCTATTGATTTTTTTAATTTGTCCCATCATATTATTTTTTTTCATGGATCCTCCAACTGATTACATTAATAAGTAAAAAACACCGAAAACGATTTTTTATTCTAACTCTTAAATTTTTTTTTGTAATTTCTATTGCCTCCTTTCTTCAGTTTTCCTAGGTTCCAAAGATGTCCACCTCTTTTCCCCCTTTCTAAATGTGCGACGAAAAAAAAAAACAGTTGAAAGGTGAAAGCAAAACCCCGACCGGCAATTTCACGCGGTATTTATAGACTTGCTCCGTGTAAGTTGTCAAAAATAAACGCAAATTCCACGCGCGTGTTTTGATAGACTGGGGTGGGCAAAACGGGTTTTCCCAAAGATGAGTACTTTCCATGTCACGACGCGTCGCGAGCAATTTTTCTGCTAGTAGGGGAGGGTGAGAGGGAGAAGGAGGAATATGTTCTCCGTCGCGACCGCATGTGACGTACAACAGGTATGGTTTTTTTTTGGGTGGAAAAACATTTTTCGAGGGGAGAAGGGAGGAATATGCTGTGACGGTTATGTTTTTTTGGGGGGCGGTAAATCTGGTCTCTTTTATTGTTATTGCGAAAGTACTTCAAACAGTGACATACGCTTGAGGGGTGGTTCAAGTGTTATTTTAACGAATAAAAATCAGATAAATTCAATAAAAATGCGATACTTGAGTTGAGAGGATTTGTGAAGTGATGATGACATTTTTTTCCCCCAAAAAATACTCCAATCAACCAATTTACATACGTTTTGGGACCAACGCAAGTGTCAGATGTTGCGGAAATGGAATGCCATTACTTTTCACTTTGCTACATTGCCACTGCCAATCGAGCAGGTTGTCATCGAAATGTGGTAAAATTTCCGGTTGGATTTATCTTATTCAACTCTTAAAAATAATATAAAGGAACTTAAAAATTTGAGTATTTTTATGCGCAATCAGCTAAGCACTTTCAAAATACATTTCACAAGTTGAAAAGAATCTCAAGAAATATTAGGAAATTTATTGATTTCAGACGAAACTTGTCTCACTTTTCCTTATCTAATTGCATTCTTTCGTGAAACAAACTTTTCTCCACCGAATGCACTTTTCCATTCAACTCGTAACTCAGCACTAGGTGTGAAACCGTGACGTGACCAACCCGCCAGTCACGTGCACAACCCAAAAGTGCAAACTGCATCATTCATCACCAGGGGCGGTGACGGCGGTCACCTAAAAATAGTGAAGACGTTGACGACGGGGACAGTTTCGCCTGATCTTTGTAAAGTTTTTCCCCTCGTCATAGTTGGAAGGTGGAACTGTACAGTGGGGTAATTTTGGAATATTATCATTATTTGCTTAAAAGCTTGTTTTGATTTTTGAGATTACAGAAAAAAGTACAGTTTCACTCTCTCAAACGATTCTTGTTGAAAACTGCACTACCCTAAATGGAAGCGCAGTGATTTTACAAACACTTTGACCTTAATTTAGTGATTGAAGGCAACGCTGCTGCTGCGTGTCCACAGCGAACTTTATTTCGAGGAAGAAGATTCGTCGTCGGACAGAATGCTGCCTGTCTAGCCAGGAAGTCGGTGCTTCCGGTGAGCAGTTGACAGAGTTGAAGTTGAAACGACAACTTGAAAACAGCGAAGAATAATTTTGTGGAATTCTATTTCAAGGAATTAATTGGCAAAACTGTTATCGGAGCAGTCAAAGGGAAACGGACTTGATGAGTTGCAACAAAGTTCAGCGTTTTCTTCGGACAGGGCCCCAGTGCAGCCTGGGTGGACATGCTGGGAAAAGATGTTGTCGATGGGCTGCCAGCTGTTCAAACTTTAGAGATGAAACAACTAATAGGAAGTATTTTGAGTTTTCTTGAAACCGTTTGAAGATTGAAAAGTTGATAAATAAAGATGTTTTTGGGTTCTTCGCTGTCCACTGGACCGGTAGGTTGTGTGCTCTGCCATAATTTTACCAACAAATCTAATGCTTGAAAATTGTCTCGAAATTACAAATTGTTGGGCTGGAAATTGATTTGATTTTTTTTTGGGCTGGAAATCCAAGTTTTACGTAAACGCTGTCATGAGTTATTCAGTGACCTCTTTGAAAGCGAAGGTCGTTGTATCGACAATAAATATATTTTGGAGTGTATTATACTTCTGGTGTTATCTCGTAATCGACAGATTTTAAATGAACTCAACATCTTTACTGTACAGTAAATTAAAGTAAATTGCCACGTAGTTAGAAGTTGGAAGTAATTGTATTTGCAGTTTTTAGATTAGATTTCAATAAAAGGCTCTATACATAAAAAAAATACTCAACATCTTAAAATTTATAACTTAAATAAACACTGGTACTAAAATTTTTAAATAAGTGTACGAAAAGGATTCCGATTGTTCCACGTTCCAGCCCAACCGATTCTTAATGGTAAAAGCATCGCAAACCTTTTTTCGGGAAATACTCTTGAACGCATTGGAGTTTTTCAAAACATAGCCATACTTTACGGGAAACTGCATCGCGAATTTGCGAAAAAGCAGCATTATTGGCAACCTGCACAAGTGTTGATTTAGGCAGAGGCACAGAATAATGGTTCGGCCGGGCAGAGTATTCAAAAGTGCACTTTGTATGCCGCAAACTGAAAAGTGGCTTCTATGTTTTTGAATCAACGTTTGGAGGCTGAAAAATAGCACAAGAGAGCCTGAAATAAAATGGAGTGATAGAGAAAAAATAGTTTTACCAGATATGACCGCGGTCAAAAACTGCAAATATCGTGCTTGTTACGGCGTTAGTCCTACAGAGCGTAACTTCAGGGAGTCCTTGGATGAAAAACCGTCGACCTCTCACTTGTTACTGTGGTAGATCTACAGATCTTAACTTCTGGGAGTTCCAAATTATCCAGGACAAAAAAATACATAAACAAACAGATTGTTGAATAAGGGACCATTGTTGACCACGTGGACACTGTTTTGGGAATCTGTACCCCCCCCCCCCCCCCCTTATGGACAATTGTCCATACAAAAAAAATCTTTTTTGTAAGGATCGTGGACAATCGCCATACCCCCCCCCCCCCCTAAAGTGTCCACGTGGTTTATGGATGGTCCCTAAGTGATACTCTCAATTTAAGTCACGGTTATTTTTTTTTTTTTTTTAATCAAGAATATGATGTAATGGACACTCCTATTCTGAGGAATGCCTTAGTAATAGGTTTAGAAAATATATCCTAAAATTACATATCTCAAATTATTTTATAATAAAAACAACACCTTTGGTTTTGATCGCGTAGCAGTTTCCAAATTTGTATTAGTTCAGGTGGTGTGCCATTTACTGTTCGGACGCTGACAAACCTAACCAACAAAATTAATTCGAATTTTGGCTGAGTGATTTCAAATCTATACTGGTTTTTGTGGTCTACCATTTGCTGTTTGGACTTTGACAATCCAAACTAAATAATTTAAATTTAACACCAAACTTGGGCAAGCAGCCAACAACAACGAAAAGTTGCTTTTGTGATGTGGCCATTTCTCCATTACACATAGGGTAGAGTAGTCATCAATAAGACACAAGAACTATGATAAAAAGGCTCTAACAAATCGAAGTTTTAACCAATCAAACATTATACAGCAATTCCCCACGAAAACAGCATGATTCGAAAAAAAAGTTCTTCGATCGAGCTCAATTTTTTTCTGGGGGATCTTTGGCCGAAATAATTGGACCCGTATTTTTTTGTTTGGCCATTAGGGTGACCTACGCCGTGTTAGGGTGGTTCGAAAAATGTCAATTTTTGTCGATTTTTCGCAAAAACCGCTTTTTCCAAAAAGTCATATCTCCGCGCCATTTCATCCGATTTTAACTGTCCTAGACGCAAAAGAAAGGTGATTAGTTTGGCTATTTGGAAAAAATAGTAACAAATTTCAAAAATCTAGCTTAACATTTGAAAAGGTCGTATGAAAACTTAAAATGCTGTTTTAAAGGTCTCGAGACCAAAGACCTTATGTCTGAAAATATTTTTATCGGATTCCTCGGAAAATTTCACATAACATATCAAAAATGGTGAAGTTATGTTTTCGATACTCTGAGATACGATTTTTTGAAAATAAAAACTGGATTTTTCGACGCGCCACGCGCAAAAATGGGAAAATTACGAAAACGGGAAAAAATCGACTTTATTCACTTAAACTGCGATAATTTTAAAATTTCAGCGATGACCTATATATGTTATGGTACCAAAAGTTGCGTCTTTTAATTTAAAATTTTGGTATTTTAACATGTATAGCTCATCGCTGAAATTTTAAAGTTATCGCAGTTTTAGCATAGCATAGCATTGGTGTCTACCCGTAGCTGCTACTTCGTTATTGACCAGGACCCCCAAACATTGCTCCGTGGACCACAGATGAAAAGTAGGAACCAATCATCACCCCTTCGCAATTTTCAAAGGTCCCTATCGTGCTGATCAATACCGACGCCGGCCACGACCAGAGGTAAGACATGGGGAAGTGGATGGGAATGTTAGTCCGATACTTGAGTGATGGGACCGCCAAATCGACTGCGTCTCCGACAAAGTATCACATGAGTTTTGAGGGGGTTAGTAAATGGGTATGAGGTCAGGATTCACGAGTGGCAGGGATGTGACCATGAGCATTTTGTTTATCGGTTGAAATTTTAAATCTTAGGCAGCCGGCTGCGGAAAGATAGCTATCTAGGGATTTAAATATAGTATTAATTCGACCGCGATTCTCCAGAAATTCTCCGTCGGCGTGCCTTCCGATCAACGGTGATGTAGGAAGGGCTTCATTTGTTGAGATGATTATTGAAATGATATAGAAAGGGCTTAATCCAGCAATACGACTTGCTAGTCTCAAAAAAATAGGTACGTTTTTATAGAAAACTATAAATAGAGAACAACACAAAAAAACTCATCGGCCAACGAGCGCGAGTGGAAAAAAAAACAATGAAAAAAAAGAAGGTAAAAAAACAGAACTGCGCGTCCCGAAAAGCACCACACTACTGATGTCATTATTTAATTATAATAGCCAATCACCCCATGCACTCGAACAGCGACATAAAAGAGACGGAAAATAACACGCAAAAACAGAACTGCGCGTCCACACAGGCACCGCACTACTCATTTTAAAGTTATCGCAGTTTTAGTGAAAAAAGTCGTTTTTTTCCAGTTTTCGTTATTTTCCCATTTTTGCGCGTGGCGCGTCGAAAAATCCAGTTTTTATTTTCAAAAAATCGTATCTCAGAGTATCGAAAACATAACTTCACCATTTTTTGAAATGTTATGTGAAATTTTCCGAGGAATCCGATAAAAATATTTTCAGACATAGGCTCATTGGTCCCGAGACCTTCAAAACAGCATGTTAAGTTTTCATACGACCTTTTCAAATGTTAAGCATGATTTTTCAAAACTTCTTACTATTTTTCCTAAATATTCAAACTAATCACCATTCTTTTGCATCTAAGACAGCTAAAATCGGATGAAATGGCGCGGAGATATGACTTTTTGAAAAGAGTGGTTTTTGCGAAAATCGACGA
Source organism: Culex pipiens pallens (assembly GCF_016801865.2). NCBI lineage: Eukaryota > Metazoa > Arthropoda > Insecta > Diptera > Culicidae > Culex > Culex pipiens. Next base: position 55,256,887 of record NC_068937.1, on the reverse strand, counting down.
AAATTGCCATTTTTGAACCACCCTAACACGGCGTAGGTCACCCTAATAGCCAAACAAAAAAATGCGGGTCTAGTTATTTCGGCCTAGGATCCCCCAGAAAAATTTTGAGCCCGATCGGAGAACTTTTTTTCGAATCATGCTGTTTTCGTGGGGAATTGCTGTATACTTTGTTGTTTGATGTTTGATTCTGGGGCGTTAAAGTAAATTATGGCTAAAAATCACATTTTCACTCATAGAACAATTCTCTGAGATTTCAGTCATTCGATTTTTCGTATGTTTTAATCCGGCTGAAACTTTGTTGGTACCTTCGGCATGCCCAAAGAAGCCATTTTGCATATTTAGTTTGTCCATATAATTTAACATACAAATTTGGCAGCTATCCGTAAAAAAATGATAGATAAGTTATGAATATTCAAAAATCTGTATCTTTTGAAAGAATTTTTTGATCGGTTTGGTGTCTTCGCCAAAGTTGATACACGGTAATTTTTTTTGTGTGATTTATGATTTAACAAATATGGACAAACTAATTATTCAAAATGACTTTTTTGGGCATACCGAAGGTACCAAAAAAGTTACAGTCGGATTAAATAATACAACGATTAAAATAAAAAAAAAACTACCGACTCCGTAGAGAGTTGCTCCATAGGCTGCCATTAACACAAAAACTTATATTCCTCTTTTAAGCCCATGAGTAACAATAAGTTACTTTAATTTCAAAATCTGTTCAAAATCCATGGCAATCTTCCAAAACATTAGAAGAAATTTTTGGGACTTTTATCGAGTTTTACAACAACCAACAATATTAAGTTATTTGTTATAAATATAAGGTTTTTATATAATTTTTACGTGGACGTGTACTCGCTCTTAAAATCTTGTCTTTGACTTTCAAAAGAAATTTTGCTAACTTGAAACATCATTTGACAAAAGTTAACCTTAAAAGTATTAACAGTCTGGACCCGGTGCCTGCAGTTCCCGTTACAGTTTGTATGGAATTCCAATAAGAATGTAACCTAAAAATCAGGCTTCGGCTCCAGACTGGTTTACTTTTGTCATATGAAGTTTCAATTTGGCAAAATTTCTTTTGTATGTCCAAGACAAGATTTTAAGAGCAAGTCCACTCGCGAGTCTCAGGTGTTGATTGTACATATAAAACTAGCATCTGGCCAAAATATGAGCCCTCCAGGTCAACGGTAAGTGGGGCAAATCGGGACACACCTTTATGGTTCTCTCAGTCAATACAGAAGGTACATTTCTCTTCAATAGTGCAACATATTTCACATCGTGTTGCTCCGTTTTCTTTTCCAAATATTCCACACAAAGATGATCCCAGACCAAATATTCCGAAGAATTTTCGCCCGAGTTAATATCGGAAGTGTTTTTCTCGAACCACTAAACCGCCAGCATGGAATTTTTCCGTCTCCATAATTCACTCCGTCCTTCTTTTGAGGTTTCGTTGACATGGAGATGTCCCCGGTTTCGATTGGGACGAAATCCCACCTGAAAAAAAAAACAACAGATAGCTCTCAGAGCCGCAGGTGTACTGCCATGGATACCAGATTCCAGATCGTGCATGTTTTGTTTCAAGCATTTTTGGGGTGAATTGTACCGTAATACATCGAGAGAGTCTGTGATAGTGGAAACCAGCCAAGGATGAACCGGGTTCACCGGGTTTGCTCCCTTCCCGGGCAAGAGAATAGTTCTGTGCTAGGGAAGTTACTTGGGTAAAAAGGGGATGTTGGGGTAAGTATTGATGGAATTGACAATTGAGAGATTTTTTTAAGAAACACAGCTTACCTCATGTGTACTTTCCTGAAGTTTGCAAGCCCGAATAATTCACATTCAAACCCCCTTTTTCCTACTGCAAAGCATCAAAAGCACCCCAGATGGCAGCGAGCAAGAAAGCATGAAATTTTCCACACTCTTTCCGGAGTCGTCGTCGATTCTGGTCGAAAAGCATCGTTGTTTGTCATCTTTTTTGCAAGACCTTGTGGCATAACGAAGAAGAACCTCGCCCGGTTTCGATGTGCCTGGTGTTGACGATGACGCTGGCTAAAAATGTGTCAATGTTTTAGACACTCACACTCTCTTTCACGCTCCGAATGCTTCTTTTTTGTTCCTGTGCTTGTGGAAGTTACCTTACATCCTCTAAGACATGACCTCATCTTTCCCGCCGTTTTTCTTCTAGAAAGCAATTTTCTTTCACTTTTTCAGATCGCTGCACCGGAAGTGCATCATTTGAGGGATTCAGAACGACGAAAACGTCAAAACAGAGTGATTATTTGTGTCTCCAGCAAAGTTTCACAGATAAAATCTCAAAAAAACGAGTGATTTTACCTCACTTGATGGCTCAAACCATGTTCCACTAGTTATGTTTACAGAAGGAAACAAAGCGCGGTGGATTGACGGAATTACGCCCGAATGTATGCAACACGTCAAAACCAGAAACACGTCAAGTTGTCGGTGTAGGCTTTCCGATGGTGGTGTCACGTTGGTTTTTAGAGGAGGGTGGTTGTCAATAGCGATAAATATGAAGCACTGCTGTTTAGCGGACATGGTCCAGCAGGCTTTAGTGGTTGTAAACATGGCGTGTGAAGGGCTCTTAACATTGGCGAGCTGGAAGTTGTTGGTGCATGCGAATAGTTGTAGGATTTGTTTTTTTTGCTGGGGAAAAACGATGTTATTTGAAGGCGAGAGTTCTCAAAAATAAAAACTAAAAACTAAAAACTAAAAACTAAAAACTAAAAACTAAAAACTAAAAACTAAAAACTAAAACCTAAAAACTAAAAACTAAAAACTAAAAACTAAAAACTAAAAACTAAAAACTAAAAACTAAAAACTAAAAACTAAAAACTAAAAACTAAAAACTAAAAACTAAAAACTAAAAACTAAAAACTAAAAACTAAAAACTAAAAACTAAAAACTAAAAACTAAAAACTAAAAACTAAAAACTAAAAACTAAAAACTAAAAACTAAAAACTAAAAACTAAAAACTAAAAACTAAAAACTAAAAACTAAAAAACTAAAAACTAAAAACTAAAAACTAAAAACTAAAAACTAAAAACTAAAAACTAAAAACTAAAAACTAAAAACTAAAAACTAAAAACTAAAAACTAAAAACTAAAAACTAAAAACTAAAAACTAAAAACTAAAAACTAAAAACTAAAAACTAAAAACTAAAAACTAAAAACTAAAAACTAAAAACTAAAAACTAAAAACTAAAAACTAAAAACTAAAAACTAAAAACTAAAAACTAAAAACTAAAAACTAAAAACTAAAAACTAAAAACTAAAAACTAAAAACTAAAAACTAAAAACTAAAAACTAAAAACTAAAAACTAAAAACTAAAAACTAAAAACTAAAAACTAAAAACTAAAAACTAAAAACTAAAAACTAAAAACTAAAAACTAAAAACTAAAAACTAAAAACTAAAAACTAAAAACTAAAACTAAAAACTAAAAACTAAAAACTAAAAACTAAAAACTAAAAACTAAAAACTAAAAACTAAAAACTAAAAACTAAAAACTAAAAACTAAAAACTAAAAACTAAAAACTAAAAACTAAAAACTAAAAACTAAAAACTAAAAACTAAAAACTAAAACTAAAAACTAAAAACTAAAAACTAAAAACTAAAAACTAAAAATTAAAAACTAAAAACTAAAACTAAAACTAAAAACTAAAAACTAAAAACTAAAAACTAAAAACTAAAAACTAAAAACTAAAAACTAAAAACTAAAACTAAAAACTAAAAACTAAAAACTAAAAACTAAAAACTAAAAACTAAAAACTAAAAACTAAAAACTAAAAACTAAAAACTAAAAACTAAAAACTAAAAACTAAAAACTAAAAACTAAAAACTAAAAACTAAAAACTAAAAACTAAAAACTAAAACCTAAAAACTAAAAACTAAAAACTAAAAACTAAAAACTAAAAACTAAAAACTAAAAACTAAAAACTAAAAACTAAAAACTAAAAACTAAAAACTAAAAACTAAAAACTAAAAACTAAAAACTAAAAACTAAAAACTAAAAACTAAAAACTAAAAACTAAAAACTAAAAACTAAAAACTAAAAACTAAAAACTAAAAACTAAAAACTAAAAACTAAAAACTAAAAACTAAAAACTAAAAACTAAAAACTAAAAACTAAAAACTAAAAACTAAAAACTAAAAACTAAAAACTAAAAACTAAAAACTAAAAACTAAAAACTAAAAACTAAAAACTAAAAACTAAAAACTAAAAACTAAAAACTAAAAACTAAAAACTAAAAACTAAAAACTAAAAACTAAAAACTAAAAACTAAAAACTAAAAACTAAAAACTAAAAACTCAAAACTCAAAACTCAAAACTCAAAACTCAAAACTCAAAACTCAAAACTAAAAACTCAAAGCTAAAATCAAAAGACAAAAGACAAAAGACAAAAGACAAAAGACAAAAGACAAAAGACAAAAGACAAAAGACAAAAGACAAAAGACAAAAGACAAAAGACAAAAGACAAAAGACAAAAGACAAAAGACAAAAGACAAAAGACAAAAGACAAAAGACAAAAGACAAAAGACAAAAGACAAAAGACAAAAGACAAAAGACAAAAGACAAAAGACAAAAGACAAAAGACAAAAGACAAAAGACAAAAGACAAAAGACAATTCGCTTTGCCATTAATTCAGGGCTTACTTGAAGAAAAAAAATAGTTGCATGTTTCGCCTCATTAGTTGGATTGTTATTACTTGCAGATCGTTTATAATTCAAACACTTTAACAGATTCCTTTTCTGATTATTAAGATATTTTTTCAGTTAGTTGTAAATTAATTTCAGCTTAATTCATCAACACATCATACGTTGTTGGGTTTCCCCAGAATTCCCGCTCAGCGTTGCAAATTACGAAACTCACGTCATTTTGGTTGCATACCTGCAGGTGCTTCCGCGCTAAACCAGCGTTTAAAGGTTGCCAATAAATACCGCTCTTCCCAGGCAAATCGCCACCAATTCCAAATCAATTGTTTCGAGCGAATTTTATTTACTGCCAAATCGCGTCAATTTGCTCGAAAACTCGAAAAACACCCAATTGAAAATCGACCCTTTTTCCCTCCGAAGTTTTCCGAACCTGCCCATGTCTGCTTGCCGATGCTGTGCGAGGTTGTTGTTCTCTGTTGCGCTCACAAAACCATGGGTTTTCCTATTTTGGGGTTTGAGGTTAGGTTTGCTTCCTGTGTGGTGCAACCCAGGGGTTAGGATTGGTTGGGGGGTAGGGCAGTGCTAGTTGGCGAAAAGCACCCACCGGTTGCACATCCGGGTAATTTGTGCAGCAGGATGCATTTATCGATCGCTACTGAAGCAAAGAGGGTGAGAAACGGGAGCTACTGTGTGGAAGCGGTTGGTTGACTTTCTAGGGGAAAGGGATCAATTTTGGATATGATGAATATCATTTTTTGTCAAACATAAAATTGCTTAGGACAAATTTAGAAAACACATGACTTTTTTTAGGGCATTCAGGGGCTTATTCCGTTTGTCAAATCCGAGCTTGAATTGATGTAACAAGCAAACGTCAAACTTTGACGGCATTTATTTAGTTTGTGTGTACAAATTATAAGGACCCAATTTGTTTAATTTAAATGAGCGCAAATGTTTACAAATAGGCACAAGTTGGAATAATTACGGCACAAGGCACAAATTTATACATAAAGCACTGGACAAAATAGGAGCAATCACCACAAACTAAGACAAATGTACACGTTTTGCTCAAGACATAATTAAGGCTCTGGAAGGCATCATTCTCGATCGGCCATTTGGCAGCCATGATTGTTTTAGAAAAACATTCAAATCTTGATCAGAATCTTTCAATCTTTGTGTTGTTTGTAGAAGCATTTTACAAATAGTGATATTTTTTTCATTTCAATTTACTATTTCTGGACCCTGAATTCAGAACCTTCATCGACAGTAATTGCCCCAAAAGTGAAAGACACCATCTACCACCTTGAGCATCAAATAAAATAAAATTTGCATTTATGGCACAAATTATCGCATCATTAACAAAACCAGATTAAAATAAGCTATGACAAGGGATAATAAAATGGCACAAGATGGGCACATATTTCAAATCTTTTTCTTTGAAACAGGACATTTTTTCAAATGGGCACAAATGTCCACAAATTTCCACAAGTTGGCAAAAAATTGTACTATGTACAAATTAGTTCTTATAGCACAAGTTTTGAATAATTAAGCTTGTGTAGCACAAAAGTTTTTGCCCTTTATACAAGTTTTAAAAATTTCTTCAAATTTGCCCAATTATCAAATTTGGCAAAAGACTGACATAATTTGTCTCAAATAACCACAGTTACAAATTGCTTTGTTTTTTTCATTTGGGCGCAAACCGGCACAAATGAAAAAACTGACCCCAGCTTAGAACAAACAAGTTTGAATTGGTGCAAATAAGCACAAATTGCTACATATGAAAACTAAATGACACAAGTGGCATAAAATGTAAAAAATGGCTCAAGGTAAACAAATAAGCATAGATTGGCATGAATCGGCATGTTCGACAGTAATTTGACACAATTGGTAAAAGTGGCTCAAATGGTCATGCATTGACCATGGCGTGTTTTCTAGAACAACTTTATCAGGAAAAAATTGTCATCGCCACTTTCAAATGTGTCTTATAAGAAATTTTCTCAGCTTTCCAATGCTTCTATAAGCGAAATGTTTCATCGGGAAATCTCTGAGATATCTCTATTTTAAGTTTTTTGGTTTTAAATTCCTTTATTATTTATTGGAAAATTTATACTAACAGTTCAGACAACTTGTCAAATGATGTGTTTCATGAGTCATTTATTCATCAAAATGTTTGCACATGTAAGACAAGAAACAACTTTGTAGAAGGTTGAAAACCGCTAAACATTTTGAAAATTATGTTTTGTCTAAGTTTTTGAATATATGGGATTTATTCAGAAATTAAAATCATAAAACAGTGTAAAAATGTATTTTCAACAAAAATTATTTGATAATTACATATTTTTTGTGTACAAATATCACGTGTCTACTCTGATTTAGCTTGTTCAACCGAAACTTTGGCAGGTTTGTGATTGTTAATGGTATTATGGAATTTTAATGAACAAATTTGATATTTTCTTAAGCAAACATTAACCAGGAACATAAATACAAATATGATTTGAAATCGAAAATGTACTACATATTACTGTAGCAAGCTTCAAAAGTCATATTTTCATGAGTATACAATAAAGATAAAATTTTATAAAATGTTTTCTGTAGAAAATGCACTTAAAAGTAGCAATAAAACTCGAGTCTTCCAGTTCAGAATTTTGAAAACACAGTCACAAACATTTATTTTCGTTTGAACAAAAATTAAATAGTATTTTAACAAAAAAAAAATCTAACAGAAACTTTCTTTCCAAACTATTTGAACAAAAATCAAGACATATATATTTTTTTAAGATGAGATTGAAGATGAGAGTCTTATAAACTTCTAAAATATTGCTAATTCCTTGATCATTTAATACAAAAAACTGAAACAATCATTTCATACTTATGAAAAGTATTTCTCCTAAAGCTAGCAACAGTTATTTGCAGTATAATTTCGATTATAAAACATGTTTTGTATCCATGCAACTAGTTTGTGTTTGATTAAGGAAATATGATATTTATTTTTAAAAATCTTGTAATACCCTATCAATCTCAAACCTGAAGAAATTTCGGTTGTATCAGCTAATTCCAAGCTGAATCAGAGCAGACCGGTGTTATTTGTACACAACAATTGTGTAATAATCTATTTGTTCTTGTAAAAATAATATTTCAATACGGTTTTATTATTTGAATAAATCCCACATATTCAAAAATTCGGTTAAAACTTAATTTTCAAAATGTTTAGTGGTTTGCAACCATCTACAAAGTTGTTTCTTGTCTTATTTTGCATATTTTGGTCAATAAAATACACATGAAACACATTATTTGACAAGTTTCCTGGACTGTTATTTAAAAGTTTCGAATAAATGATCAAGGATTTAAAAGAAAAAACTTAAAATAGAGATATCTCAGAAATTTCCCGATGAAACATTGGAAAGCTGAGAAAATTTCCTATAAGACACGTTTGAAAGTAGTGATGACTATTTTTTCTCCTTAAGGTTGCCCAGAAAATACGCCGTGTGACACAAGTTCATACGAATAAGCATGGATTGGCACAAATTGGCACAAACTGGCACAAATGGAAGAGTTTATATAAAATTTGAACGATTTGACAAAATTCGGAAAAGATTGACATAAATTAGCAAAAGTTGCCTAAATGGTTATACATTGACACAAGTTGCAACGAATAAGCATAGACATGTACAAATTAGTATATTTGGCAAAAATGGGCACAAATAAGTTCATATGAAAGAAATTACTTGAGATGTCAGAAATTGGCACAAGTGACAAAAAGGCACAAATTGGCACAGATAAGCACAAAATCATGTCAAAAACTGCCCCCCTCACCCTATAATGGAAGTAAATGAAACAGCGTGCACTCGAGGTAAATTGGATAGGAAATAGGCTCATTACGAACGGTTCTCCTCCTCCGGGAAGAACGAACCACTGCTCCTGCCTGAATCTGGACGGCGAGCCATGATGATGCTGATGATGATGGCAAACTATTAGATGTTTTCCAAGCATCGAGTCACGGATTTCATTAAGGTTGAGTATTGTTCGGTTTGGTTCAACGAACATGATTATCTCCCCGACGATCTTGGCGTTCGGTCGTTCGTCCATCGTTAGTTAGTCATTAGATGGTAAATTTCAATTTGTTCAACAGTTTAATTGTCCTGTGAAACCATATCCAAACTTTTGACGGCCGATGGTTCACCGGGCAGCAATTTGTGTGACCTTTGCGGGGTGGAAGTCACTTTATCGACTGGAACTATCATTGCATCAGACTGAGAGAGGGTGACCATGGCTGCAATGAGAGCTTAATTATAAACTTTCTAATTGATATTAAAAGTTTTATTTTATTCCATTAGCAAACGTGGCGAACGCGAAGTGATGGATGACCTTTGGTGATGTGTCTGGGCGAGATGGAAGTAGAAATTGTAACCATAATTGGACATTTAATTGACCCGTTTTTTTTTTTTTCATTTTGTCCATTTTTGTGAACAAGTCAGACCAAATTAGAGAGCTTCGAAAATACTTGAGAATTGACGACCCATGGGGGAAGCATAGTACAAGTAACCATCAAATGTGCAATAAACATAAACTCTAAAGAAAAGTCGGCTTCGATTCTCAGGGAATATGATTGGGCCGAAGGTTGTAAATAGTTTGACCAACATTTCCCCAAACAGAGTATCGCCTTTGACCCGCTTAAAGCCCCATCTGAAGCCCCCTTCATAGCGGAATGAAAAAACTCCACATCCAATTGGGCTAATAAATTGTGCCCTGTCTGGCGCTCCCCGGAAGTGGCTTTTGGTGGTCAGCAGACCAGCTCGTGTGGGGGTTGGTCAGAATTTTATAGCATCTCCCAGGTTTTCCACCCCAAATTTTCTACACTAAGACAAGAAGTGGGATTTGAACGGAGTGATAAGGGAGATCTTCTGGTAGAGCAATGCCGTTTTAGCGTAATTGAAAGAAAACGAATGAATAATCCAGGCTAGTGCTGGTGAATTGGGATGCAATACAGTCTCTGCAGTGTCTTGGGGAAGAAAATTTTCGAAGAATTTAACTGGGGGAAACTCGGAAGTGTTTCAGGGAATTGAAATACGGCGCAGGTGTACATGTTGATGATCTCTTGAGAAGTTTGTTATTAAACTATGACAAATTGTGGTGGTTACCTGGTGCAACTGAGTGTTTTAAAATGCATTGCCTATTGAATAATGGAGAAGCTTTCAAGATGAGACTCGACGACCAGTCAAGCTTCCTACGTTAAACTCATCTTTTGAATTTTTATATTTTTTTGCACTTTTGTATTTTTATATTTTTTTTGTTCTTTTGTTTTTTTTTTTGTATTTTTGTATTTTTGTATTTTTGTATTTTTGTATTTTTGTATTTTTGAATTTTTGTATTTTTGTATTTTTGTATTTTTGTATTTTTGTATTTTTGTATTTTTGTATTTTTGTATTTTTGTATTTTTGTATTTTTGTATTTTTGTATTTTTGTATTTTTGTATTTTTGTATTTTTGTATTTTTGTATTTTTGTATTTTTGTATTTTTGTATTTTTGTATTTTTGTATTTTTGTATTTTTGTATTTTTGTATTTTTGTATTTTTGTATTTTTGTATTTTTGTATTTTTGTATTTTTGTATTTTTGTATTTTTGTATTTTTGTATTTTTGTATTTTTGTATTTTTGTATTTTTGTATTTTTGTATTTTTGTATTTTTGTATTTTTGTATTTTTGTATTTTTGTATTTTTGTATTTTTGTATTTTTGTATTTTTGTATTTTTGTATTTTTGTATTTTTGTATTTTTGTATTTTTGTATTTTTGTATTTTTGTATTTTTGTATTTTTGTATTTTTGTATTTTTGTATTTTTGTATTTTTGTATTTTTGTATTTTTGTATTTTTGTATTTTTGTATTTTTGTATTTTTGTATTTTTGTATTTTTGTATTTTTGTATTTTTGTATTTTTGTATTTTTGTATTTTTGTATTTTTGTATTTTGTATTTTTGTATTTTTGTATTTTTGTATTTTTGTATTTTTGTATTTTTGTATTTTTGTATTTTTGTATTTTTGTATTTTTGTATTTTTGTATTTTTGTATTTTTGTATTTTTGTATTTTTGTATTTTTGTATTTTTTAAAATTACTTCAGAGGCAAATAATAATTTCGTTTATACTTCTTTGTCTACTAAAGCAGTACCAACTCACTGAACTCACTTCACCATAAACAGTACTGAAAGTTACAAAGTCAAACCTTAAACAATGCCAAGATTAAATACGCACAAAGACCTTCTACCACATCGCGCGGAACTTGGCCAAATTGAATTTTTCTCTCTTTTGCGGAAAAGTTTGTTTCGGATTTTGCCTACAATTTTTCTTCGCTTCCTTTTTTGATACTGACCACAAAAGCAAGCGAGCGCGTGGTTGATCTCATTTGACGGGTGGCTGCACTTTCCGCACCGGAGTTCCTTTATATTTTGTTTTTTTTTTCTTTCTTTTTGTGGGTGTTTTCCCAACAAAATTTGTGCTTTTTCAAAAATATCAGTTAAATGAGCGATGTTGATGGAGTTTTGTTAAATTTCCAAAATTTCATTCCCCTTATTTCATACCAAGAAACGAAAGCAATAAATAAAACTTTTAAGCTGAAATACCTCGTACCGAACTAGTACAAACGAGAGCAGCCAGCTCACACAACCAAGCTGATAGTCCTTCTTGGGGAGTTGGAGGAAAAGCTCGAGACTTTCCCCAAGGAAGCAACTTTTTATTTGGGAAAGTATCATGAAAGATGGCCGCTGGGCTGGCTGGCTGGCCAGTTTCGACGATCATCGGCATGTTTCGGGACTCGTTGCGGTCTCCGGTCATAAATATGGAATTTTGAAATTAAATTTATTTTTCAAATATTCCTCCCCGGTGAATTTGTCCGGAATGTGGAGTTCTAGCGCCAGAGAATAAGAAGTGGCTGCAGTAAGAGAGAGGTTTTTTTTTTGTAAAATGATATATTTACTAGCAAAAAGTACATGAAAGAGTGATTAATTTGTAATTTTTCAATAACAACATGAAATTTTTGAAGTTGATGTCAATCTGTCAATCAATAGAATTGTAACTTTGGTGTATAAATGTGTGCAAAAATGTTTGTTAGCTAAGAATGCTGCAGATTTTTGAAAACTTCATTATTTCAACTTATTCAAATAATAAAAATATTGTCAAAAATGCAGATAACATTCATATTTGTTGTTGACCTCCAACCTTCTAGTGCCAGGAAAGCCAGAGGAAGCCAATCTGAGGGGAGCAGGGTGGTGTAAGGTTTACAAAACGTGGAACGATTTCTGATATGGATTTATGGTGATGTGTCACGACGGCATTCGCCGGGATTACGGCCATCATCGTGGTTTTGCCCTCTGGGTGGTGATGGTTGAGGACGAGACGAGAGGATTCTCTAATTTGATCAACTGGGTCTCCACGCCCCAGCCCAAGTCCTTGTTGGCCAGGATGGATTGGATATTTTCGGATGATGATATTGAATTTCCAATGAGAGCGGTCCAATTTTTTTTTTCGAGTTCTGGGGGGGCTCTGATGATGACGGGGAAAAGTAAATTCTGCGAAAAAGTAAATATGAAAATCAGATCATCGAAGACGGTGCTGCTGCTGCTGCCGGTAGAGAAATGAGATTATTAGGGCAAAAATCGATCCCTAGCAATTACATTTGGCTGGAAGGAAGATTCATTTCATGCTGGGCGAAAATTGAATCGCGTGTTTTTTTTTTGCTCTTGTTGAAAATGGTTGCAAAAGTAAATGTTCGAAATGACATCCGAATTGGTTGGAAAATAATTTGAAATTTTCCAACAAAGCCAATGTAATTATCGTCACTCACACAGGGGGACATCAAAGAGTGAGCGTTCCAAAAGCTACGACCATAAAAGTCCATCTGAAAAAAAGGTCATGGATAATTGTAGCCCACTTCCTGGAAAACTGGCACCCCACCGGATGAAATTAACCACGATGACCCTTTTGCGCTGCAGCACAGCCCAGAATTCGTGCAAATGAGGAAGCCTCTTTAGTGGGCTCAGCCACACTAGTGAGAACACTCTAGGTTGCGATGCACAAAGTGCAGTGTTGTGTGGGGTGTTCAAGAAAAGTGCACCTGACAAAATGTTTAGGTCGAATGTTTGTGTTGAACAAAAATTGAAAATAAGCAAATCCTAACCTAACCTAACCTAACCTAACCTAACCTAACCTAACCTAACCTAACCTAACCTAACCTAACCTAACCTAACCTAACCTAACCTAACCTAACCTAACCTAACCTAACCTAACCTAACCTAACCTAACCTAACCTAACCTAACCTAACCTAACCTAACCTAACCTAACCTAACCTAACCTAACCTAACCTAACCTAACCTAACCTAACCTAACCTAACCTAACCTAACCTAACCTAACCTAACCTAACCTAACCTAACCTAACCTAACCTAACCTAACCTAACCTAACCTAACCTAACCTAACCTAACCTAACCTAACCTAACCTAACCTAACCTAACCTAACCTAACCTAACCTAACCTAACCTAACCTAACCTAACCTAACCTAACCTAACCTAACCTAACCTAACCTAACCTAACCTAACCTAACCTAACCTAACCTAACCTAACCTAACCTAACCTAACCTAACCTAACCTAACCTAACCTAACCTAACCTAACCTAACCTAACCTAACCTAACCTAACCTAACCTAACCTAACCTAACCTAACCTAACCTAACCTAACCTAACCTAACCTAGAAAAAAGATCTTAATTCCACCACTTTCCACAATTAAGCACTCACCTTCACCAAAAAGAGGGTGTACCCCCAAAGATACACGAGCACCAGCAGTGCTCCTGTAAACACACACACCCACTCATACGCGGAAGAGAAGACATTACACAGTGCAGCAGCCAAGCAACCAACCTGCTCAACTCTGCCGGCACCTGGCAATCAACGCCTTCGCTACAATTACAAGCTTCGGGAAAAACGAGTGGATGGGTGGAAGGGGTGAAGCCGAGGGTTGCACCCAGGTTGATGATTATTATCATTATTATCATCGTTAGTGGGTTTTCGGGGCGGCTTTCGCTCGTCGCAGCTGAACAGAAGGGGGGTTGGTGTACCTTAACCCTTGAATGATTTGTAGTATTTATTTGTTGAAAATAGTAAACAAATTTGCGGTTCAAAAAGATTGGGTATAAAATTTCATTTTTCACTTCGATTACACAACTTGGATACTTGGTCCTCGTCACTTGGACTTCAGGGTCTTGGGCACTGGACTTTGAACTCGTGACTTGGTCTGGGGCAATTAGACTTGAACACCTGAACTCGGATAGTATGTTTTGGGCACTTGGCATTTTTACTCTATAACTTGGTTACTCCGACTAAGAATAATAGTCTTGGGCATATGTACTTGAATTTTTCAATTTGGGCACTTGGAGATGGACATTGTAAACTTTAACATGGACACTTGGATTTGGATTCCTAATTTTTCACGGTCTTGTTTAAAAAACTTAGACAAGGGCACTTGGGCTCGGAAACTTGGTTTTGGGCACCTCATCATAGAAGGCTTCATTGGTTGTTGTCTATTTTTCAACAGGCACTTGTTGCCCAAATGAACTTAAAACTAAAACTAAAGCATTCGTCTTAACACTGATAAAAACTGATAATAATTGTAAACTTTAACATTGACACTTGCATTGGGGCACTTGGCCTTGTGCGGTCTTTGGTATTTGGACTTAGACTCTTAATTTTTGGGCACAAAACATACTTTGAACACTTGAACACTTGTATCCAATACTTTGTTTTGAGTCCTTGGACGTT